>NC_136796.1:31339544-31424544 GCF_951216825.1 Electrona antarctica | reverse complement strand
CCACACATGCCCCCTGCTTTGAAGACTACAACTAATGCTGTATATGGGCCTATGTCGCGTCGTCCATGTCCAATGTATAACGTAAGGCTACAGTATATGAACAAATTGACAAAGAACGTATAAGCTATACGTTCTTTCTTTGTCAATTTGTTTTCTGCAAATATCTCAGCTATAGACAGTGCAGCTCTGTATATGAGCCCTGCATTATCATGCCTTTATATGAACGGGGCCTCATTAGAAACACACTTATTTAATTTATTTGCCCTCTGGGTTGCTTCATTTCCACTGGATTTCACGGGAGCGCTAAGAGACAGTATATACATACATGGCGAGGGTTTCTAACTTAAGACGTATTGAGTTGTGAACATTGCTCTGTCGCGCTGCTCTCCAAACAAGTCCTCCCAGTGGACCCCCATGGCTCAATAGAAGGTAATCAACCTGCATTCATTCATTTAATCACTGGATGGCTGGCAGCAGGGGGGGGGGGGGTCGCTACGGGCCGGGTGGCAGGGTGGACATATGACGCATCTCGTCTATATTTCAGCACATGTGTGCAGCACAGAACCCGAGCGCTCCAGTTTTGCCGGGTGTTGCTGTATAGATCACCGCAGCAGCGGGCGGTATTAGATCACCAAAGACATTCACTCACTTATGGCTGCTTTCACAGGGGGGGATCACTTTTCGCTGTCTCCTCCACCATCGTCTGAATTTACCGCAAGCACTGCTCTCATTTATCAAACCATCTATTATTTAGGTCCATAAGTTGCGGTGTCACGACTCACGACTCACGAGTAGGCGGCAGGCCTATTGCCTCCCGTGACGCAACCTCATGTAATGTCGCAGGCTATATAGGCCCGTGCATGTAGAGTAGACTGGATGTCTTGACGCCCGGTGCAGCTTTTATTCCAGCAATTTCCAGGACGCACGGGCTCCCCCTCGCACAGCCACAAAGGCTGTGTGTGTGTGTGTGTGTGTGTGTGCGTGCGTGCGTGCGTGCGTGCGTGCGTGCGTGCGTGCGTGCGTGCGTGCATTTACGTAGTGGGTGTGGGTGTCACCTTGTGTGTCCACGTAACAGGTGGGTAGATCCCTCACAGTCCATTCCCAAGAGATACAGAGATATAGATTGTACACGTTTGATTGGTTTGTTACGTGTTTGCATTTGCAATGTAGTAAACGTGTCAATAAAGTCCCATTACATTTAATTGAATTTGATGAGCTCAGTCTTCGTGTGAATAAAGCATGCAATGTGTATAGACATACAGGTATACGCTTTTGATGCAATACTAAACCACACTAAAAGTGGTTGCACACTGGACGGTTTATCGGATTTTTAGCGTTTTCCATCTATAGGGCAGGGTTTAGTCAACACTAGCCTCGGAAACCCAGACGTTTTTATTTCCAGGAAGACACAGTCTAAAATATAATGCCTGCATGACGTCGAACGGTTTCAGGTCCTTGAAACATTTCAGGACCTCGGAGAGCGAACGCCAAAGCATTGACGGGCTGCACTTCTTTGCTTTGTGCTCGGCATGTCAGCACCATGGACAGCTCCAGCCAGCCCTCTCTGAAAAGCTGAAAAGCGGCTCAAATGCTCCGTTTTTGACGAGTGGAGAGTTGGAGAGTGGAACATTCTGGCAACTAAATCAACTCTGAAACGGCCTATCTCGCAATGTTGTGCAGTGGTTCCCAAACTTTTTTAGCCCTTGACCCAAAAGACAAATTAGACGTTAGCTCGTGACCCAAACTATAGTGAAAACAAGCACATACGCAGCGCGAATTAAGCATTTGTTTTCAAATGTATGGCTTTTTAAAATTTCTTCCTGAAATTACTGAAAAATTATTAGAATTTTGTTTTCAATTCATGAAAAATATTACTTGTTTTGGGAATGTTTTTTATATTTTTTTCTAAATCCGTGCTATGTGTGTGTGTGTGTGTGTGTGTGTGTGTGTGTGTGTGTGTGTGTATGTGTGTGTGTGTGCGTGCGTGCGTGCGTGCGTGCGTGCGTGTGTGCGTGCGTGTGTGTGGGGGGGGGTAAGTGATTTGGAGTCCCCTTAGTTTTTGTTTCCTACATTTTATTTTATTTTATTCAAAACATTTTCAAAAAACTTTCACAAAAAAGAGCAACTTTTCAGGAATGAAAACTTACTTTTTCCACTAATTTCACGAAGAAATAAAATGAAAATTCAAAGAAATGCCATAAATTAGAACAAATATTTAAGAAGTAGTGAAAATAGCCCATGTACACGCTCACAACGCGGTGCGAAGCGACACGTTGTGAGCTTGTAGATCTGCTATTTTCACTAGTTTGGGTCCCGGGCGAATATCTCATTCCTGTTTTGGGTCCCAGACTAAAAAGTTTGGGAACCACTGGTGTAGGCTATGTTTGATCCTCGTGTTGGTATTATGCATTGATTTCCCATCCGCTCGTCCGCAAATTCTAACTCCATGTTCATACTACAACGTGGTGTTTTAATGCTGTCAGCCGCACAGCCCTCTCCCTCTCATTTCTCTTTCCCCCTCCTAGTGCATCTCGGCTCTGCATCTCAAATTCCTTAGTGTCTGTTGAGTGGGTTCTCCCATCTGCTCTTCTCCATCCACTGATGAGCATTGGGGGAGCAGGGGGAGCTGAGGCTGTGGAAATGAAAAAATATCTCTTCTATTTACTCCAAAATGACAATTGTGTGGAAGGCTATAATACAAGTTAGTCCTTCATAGCGCACTGATAGATAGAGAGGTGCATGTGTGTGTGTGTGTGTGTGTGCCATATATTAAAACCTAAACAGATGTTTATGCTATTATGAGAGGCACCCAGGGACCCCCTGGGTGCCTCTCAAGGACCCCTTGACGAGCAGACCCCACTTTGAGAACCACTGGGCTATAGAGAAATGACAATAAGGAAGGAATGTAGGCAAGAGAGACATGAGCGAGAAATGGGGGGAAAGAGGGGGATAAATGTGCACCAGCAGAGAGATAATCCCGTCCTTGTGTCTATTTTTGTGCCGTTTTCGTGCTGGGGTGATTTTCCTCTCTGTAGTAAATGATCTGTTTGGAGGCTCATTTTCTTATCAGGCATCAAGCAGACTCCTATTTCTACACACAGAGCCCCTGCTAACAGCTTGTTAAGTGAGAGGCGTGCGTGCGTGCGTGCGTGCGTGCGTGCGTGCGTGCGTGCGTGCGTGCGTGCGTGCGTGCGTGCGTGCGTGCGTGCGTGCGTGCGTGCGTGTGTGCGTGCGTGCGTGCGTGCGTGCGTGTTGCCACCCCACATGCTGATTAGGATGATTAGACTAAAGCACTGACAGGCAGGTCATTATTACACTGTACCATCCTGAGTGTTAACTCTTAAGGCCTATTCACACTCCTAAAGGTGGATTATAGGCCTTTACAGGACCGTTTGTACACTCAGGGCAGTATTATGTGTGTCTAAAGTACCAGGTCTTATTACTTAACTTAAGACCTGGAGGCGTGGTCAATGCTGGTACCTGGTACTTAAGACACGCATAATACTGCCCTCAGACCCCTTTTCCACGGTTTGGTTCGCAATGGGAACCGGTTCAGTTCTTTGTGGTTCTTAGTCCATGCAGAGCTCCAAAATTGTAACGTTAATTATGAATTGAGTGTGCAAAACCATACCTATATTAGATTGTTATCACCATGAACATTTAAATATGCAAATGAGGCATTATATAGGAAAATATGCAAAAAATAGTAAATGAAAAAGCTACTGCTGTGGAAGGGTTACCATATATTAATTTACTTATATTGATCCTATAGACAATGTAACACCTTGAGGGCTTTAGATTCAAAGGTGACATATACCGAGGCTGTCGGGATTATTTCATTACCTTTGGAGCATACGCCGAATTATTTGCGCCTTTGATCCATGAAAATCCCCCTGAAAATAGTTCCATGGCTTGTTGTCGAACCGAAAAATATGCCACCGTCGCGATCCGGAACAACAACAGGCAGTGAGAGCTGCTGTAGTCCAGTTGAAACTACTTGCATTTTCCCAGAAGCTCTTGCGGCCCAGAGCACGGGTCGATTTCCGGTTTCGTCATCATAACGCGACGGCCTCGTCACCAGGTCCGCGACAAATCAGCTATTTCTTTTTAATTATTAAAAAAACGGCGAATTAAACACAAAAAAAATAGCGGGTTTAGCGTATTACGCAGGGCAGAAACATGGATTAAATAGCGTGGAAAGTGGGTTTTGCAGTAGAACTGTTATTATAGGTATAGTTTTGCCAACTCAATTAATAATTAACGTTACAATTTTGGAGCTCTGGCTCATGGACTAAGAACCAAAAAGAACAAACCGGTTCCTATATTGTGAACCAACCGGTGGAAAAGGGCTCTCAGAGTTGAATGAACAACTGGTTTTATGGTGTATCTAGTCATACTCATGTGTACCCACATGAGTATGACTATAGATAGATGGATAGATAGATATCTTTGTTGTTATTTAACATAATTAAATACAACGCATAACAAAGGTTTGTTCCACTGGCTTGCACACTATACTCCTAGTTAAAAGAATGCTACAAGCCGGGGTTCAGATGACCGCATGTCTCAAGAACCATTCATCAAATTGACTTCAATTGACTTGGCAGGTGGATTGATTGATGAGGACCCAATGAAGTGTGATGCCGAGTGTTAAAGTCAATCGGACAAGCGGTTCTAAAAAAAAGGTAGGGCCAAGTGCTCATCCAATCAACGTCACACTTGTGGCGGGCGTATTCCCGAGGACCAGAGCAAGTGCAGGGTGTAGTTGAACGTGACGAGAGGTTGTCTGAACGGTCATTGCACTATAGTATTGGGGTTTTTTGTCTGTCTGTCTGTCTGTCTGTCTGTCTGTCTGTCTGTCTGTCTGTCTGTCTGTCTGTCTGTCTGTCTGTCTGTCTGTCTGTCTGTCTGTCTGTCTGTCTGTCTGTCTGTCTGTCTGTCTGTCTGTCTGTCTGTCGCACACAGCACTACTCTGTTTACACAGAGTGTGATTGTTCTTCTTTTCTTTTGTTTACCAAGTGAGACGAGATGTGTGTGTTCTTGCATGCGTGCATGGCCCAGGTGGACACACACTGTTGCCAGTGGTTTGTAGTGAGAATCTCTCTTGTTTGTCCAACCAGTGATCTCTCTCTCTCTCTCTCTCTCTCTCTCTCTCTCTCTCTCTCTCTCTCTCCCCCCGCGCTCTCTTCGTCTCTGGTGAATCACACTGTCATCTCTCTCCAGATGGCTGGAGCTCTATCATTGTTCTTTGTCACACTGAGACTGATCTCTCTCTCTCTCTCTCTCTCTCTCTCTCTCTCTCTCTCTCTCTCTCTCTCTCTCTCTCTCTCTCTCTCTCTCTCTCTCTCTCTCTCTCTCTCTCTCTCTCTCTCACACACACACACACACACACACACACACACACACACACACACACACACACACACACACACACACACACAAGCCACTTTAGAACAGTTTCACCCTCTGAGCTGACCGTGTGGAAGAAGGCGGTGGAGGTTACACACATAAAGCCTCGGTGTTGTTTAAATACGAGTACAAATGTAACCATTTGGTTACGACGGTACACTATCAGAGTGACACGTTTGACTGCGTACCACTGAAGACTGTAGATGTGTATATGGAAATGGACTAGTAATGCATATCAAACTGGGGGTCCCTGAAATCAATAAAAATCACACCCGTGTGAAGTGAGTGGTTCAACTCCATGTGGGGGTCCCCGGAAGTTCCAGACCCACAGGAACGTGGCCAGGGTGCCGGTCCGGTTCCGGCGAGCCGCCCCGCGTCCGAAACGGTCGAGAAATGACAGAGTTACCGTGTGGGGGGTCCCCGGGGGGTCCCCGGAACATCCAGACCCACAGGAACGCGCCCAGAGGGCCGTCGCGGTTCCAGCGAGCTGCCCTGCGTCCGAAATGGTTGAGAAATGACAGAGTTACCGTGTGGGGGGTCCCTCTACTGTACTGTACTGTAACTGTACTGTACTGTAACACCCCAAATTATCATATATACAGTTTTTGTGTGTGTGTGTGTGTGTGTGTGTGTGTGTGTGTGTGTGTGTGTGTGTGTGTGTGTGTGTGTGTGTGTGTGTGTGTGTGTGAGTGAGTGAAGCCCAAACCACACTAAAGGGTCGGGTTGGGGACAACAGGGGTTTTTAAGGTAAACCCAATGAGTTGCATTGGTGTGGTTTACCTTAACCAAACGTTATTTCGAGTTCGGGACAGACAGACCCAGGGACACACATAGCTGTCTATAGGAGTTGATGCACCACTCAAAAAACAAAGTTTGAGAATCAGTCGGAGTGGAAACATCCAACCCAGCAGTCGGAATCAACCGGTGATAACGCTGCAGTTATATGGTTGGTTGAGGCTATAAACCTTATCCTCAATGCTTCTAAATGACCCCACAGACACACACACGCATCGTGTGGACATACATTGTTATAAACACATTTATCTGTCCTTGAACATATAATGCAAGTAAACCAAGCACATGCACCGTTCACTCTCTGACACCCAATCAACTCTCTCTCTCTCTCTCTCTCTCTCTCTCTCTCTCTCTGACACACGCACACACACACACACACACACACACACACACACACACACACACACACACACACACACACACGCACGCACACACGCATACACACACACAAGTTGACACAACCCAGGGAATATTATCTGTCTGAGCCCTCTGTCATTGTTTCTTTTCATCCAAATTTAATCGGCTTCTTTCCATTTATTTTTCTGAAATAGGAATTTACTACCACTGCTCTGTAACCACATTTACCCTGGCATCCCTTTTTTTGGCATGTCTATAGGCAACAATTGTCAAAACTAGCCAAGCCTGCTTCATTTATACTCTGTCGTGTTCACAACAGAAGCTGCATTGCAATACAGTATGTTGTGGCCTTTGCTTCTCTAAAATCCTCCGAAAGTGAGGCTGATGATTTATACGAATTTGGTTTAGAAAGTGAGAAGACTATAGCGGAGAGAGCCAACGGAGAACCTGAGGGTGAAGGAGGTAGACCTTGTATTGTTCTGTTTCAGCTTCACCCAGGTGATGGCTGGCCATGCTGAGCAGAGCACTCATCTGTTAAGCGGAGCTGTTATAGGGTGAAGGGTCTTGCTCAGGAGCACTTCGACACGCGTACTGGGCGGCAGGGGGGGTGGGGTATATTGGGGACAAACCGGTGACCTTCTGATTACCAGACAGCCTCTGTATCCACTGAGCTACAACTGGCCCTTATAAGGAGATGGAGAGACAGAGAGGGATTGAGTTGGTTCTTTAATGTGTCTTATCAGACATCAACCTTTGTAGAGATTGAAGATTAGATTCCGGCAGGTGGAAGAAGGTATCTTGTCCCTTCCATCTGTCTGTGTTATTCCTTCCCCTTGATGTCACGCACGCACGCACGCACGCACGCACGCACGCACGCACGCACGCACGCACGCACGCAACGCACGCACGCACGCACGCACGCACAGCACGCACGCATGCACGCATGCACGCAAACACGCACGCATGCATGCACACAATCTCTCTCTCTCTCTCTCTCTCTCTCTCTCTCTCTCTCTTTATCTCTCTCTCTCTCTCTCTCTCTCTCTCTCTCTCTCTCTCTCTCTCTCTCTCTCTCTCTCTCTCTCTCTCTCTCTCTCTCTCAGTATTGTCAGTAAGTGGCATGCAGGTGGTTTTTCAGGGGCAGAATCATGGTACAAGGACATTATGGCTCCTCGACCATGCTGGGCTTCTTGGCCATGCTTGGCCATCTTCTAGCTATCTAAAAGAGGGTCTGATGTCTCTGTTTGGTCCAGCGGTTCCTGGGATTAGGTCCGGAGCTATCATTCCAGGAACCGGTGGGCCAAACAGAGCCAAATGTCTTGTGCACACTGCAGTAGGCTATACTGTTTATTCTTGTATTATTCATAATTTATTTGGTAGTATTCAAGTATTCAACTCAACTCTAATCTTAGGCATGTCATAGACGACTGACTTCATCGATCAGTGGTTTTCAACCCTTTTCATATCAAGGCCCAAATATTTATTGGGCATTTGAGCTACAGACATTTAATGAAATGTAGCCTCTCAGACCCAAAACTTTAAATATTTTTATATAGTTCGATAAGATTTTGTCCACAATTCCATGCTGTTGGTATACCATAGGAGATATAACAAGCAAACTACAAACGTTGATCAGAATAAAAATAACAATTCTTCTACATGCCGTTACTACTGTCTTTAACGTCATAAATCTGGGGTTTTGCATGCCATTTAAAGATTTCAACAGAAGCCTTGCTTCTCTAATCTCTTGAGGCAAAGTGTTCCATCATTTGAGAGCGCAATAGAATGCTGCATCTACTATGCAATCATTTGCTTCAATTTGTGATATTTGTAATTAGCGCTGTCAAACTGTGCAGCACAGTGATCCTTTTCTCCTGGTTCTCAATTTGCAAGACCCCAGTGTTTTTTTTGAAAACCACTGGTTTATACTCTGGTTTATACCCTATATAAATATCCTATATAGACATCTATGCCTACACACACTCGCACTCACACGCTATCGTGCACATGTGCACACGCACATTACACGCACACTCGCGGATCAATACATTTTGTCCAGGGTGATACTCTATACCTATTGCTGCTACTGTACTTATAGCACATATTTTTTGCTATAGGCATACTGTACATTTTCATATTCCCCTGTGTATTTATATTGTGTTTTGTACCATTGTTTAGTCTGTCTCATGTGTAAGAGTTTGTGCAAGCCCTGTCTTGCCTTTTAAATGTTGTGATGCAGGACAAATATCAGTTTGACTGCATATTTCTCTATGGCAATGAAGTTAACCTAAACCGGAACCTATGATACCTCAAGTCTAAAAACATTCCACTGCTCCCCACGCACATAAATATGGCATGCCTAAGAACTATTTGTGTAAGCAGTTAGCCTGTGCTTTATTATGTCTGCTGCCTTTGCATAATAAATTCTAGATAAAAAAAGAAGAATAAAATCGATAGTAACGTTGAACATGAAACATGAACATGAAGAATGAAGTTACCACCACTTTGTCGGTTATTTGATTTCATCATGTGTCCATGGAGAGTCTCCAAATTGCTGACACTGACATAACTGAAGGAATTTGAACACTTATGAAAGATGATATTAATAATGACCCAGCCAACACACATACACACAGTACTATAATATATTGCACAACAGTGTTTCGTTCAAAAACAACAGATTTCCAGGTGACATCTTAGTGTGAAAATAAGTTATTTATTCACCATTTTAAATCAGACTTCAATGGTAACTTCTTTCCAGGTTTATCTCTCCAGCAGTGATAGCAAAGACTTGAGAAGAAAATAAACATCATGGATACTGTCTGTGGCAGGCTGGCATTCCCTTTGAAAAAACGATTTGCATAATTTATAAATCATTTATCGCTTATGAAAATGACATATTGGGTAGTCTCATTCGCGCTATTTGAATTTTGTGCTTTTAAAATGATCTTGGCTTGCTCATCTTGGGGTAGCCTAACAGTCATAGGGGCTAGGCACATGAATGTGGTCGATGGAACCTATAATTCATAGAACTGTAAGGGTTCATTAGGTTCCATTTGATGAACACACCCAGGGTTACAGATCCATTAGGTTCCTGACTATCAATCATTTAGCTGGGGACTCACTGGAAGCCCTTCAAGGACCCCTCAAGGGTCCCTGGACCCCACATTGAGAGCCAGAGCACTATGGAGCTGAATACTTGCTGAACATCTCTGTCCTGTTCAGTCTGACACCTCGGCCCTGGCCGAGTGCGACGACTCGAGTTCAAAAGGTTAAAGTGAGTAAGGGGAGGTATCGTCAAGCTGGCGCGTGGCTGATTGATCAGGGCTGCTCATCCGCGGTGGTCTGCGTCTCGCTGACAGATTGAACGGTCCTGTTGGGACAGCCGTGACCTGACCTTTAGATCAAGAGCACATCGCCAGGGATGTTCAGAGAGAGACCCAAACATGCCTGCACACACTCGCACTCACACGCTATCGTGCACATGTGCACACGCACATTACACGCACACTCGCGGATCAATACATTTTGTCCAGGGTGATCATCTCAGATGTTTAGCGCATCAATTATTTAGTTAGTTATTAGTACTGCTAGTATTATACTGCCATTGATTTGGTCAGACTCTAAGGAGGAATTGCAGTAGTAATAGTTTTTATTTGACCTAAAAGATTTACCTTCAAAATAGCCACTTCATTAGTGGCACATAATTTCTATTTGAAAACGGCTGTCTCCCACTGACCACCCAGCTCTCTAGTATGGACAAAATGTAATCAATGCAATCAATTCATATGCATCATTAAGATGTTCAATGATAGAAAAAATACACTTGATTTAGAGGAATTTGTTTCATCACTCATGAATCATGAGTACATTCATCAATTTGCTTTTTTGACATGGATCCAAGAGAATTCTTTCAACCCTTTAGTTCATTCACGATCACGAACTTGTGTCTGTCCTCCTACTGGTGCCTCCCTGTTTGGCAGTCAGCATTTATCGAAAGTGAAGCACCCACAGTCCATTGAAATATATAGTTCTACAGCTTGTTGGAGTTCATATCGTTGCTTGTCGGTTTGCATCAATCAGTGCTATTAAACACCATTTATGTCTGTTGTTTCGAAAATATCGAACGAATGGAAAGTAATAAAAATGTTATTTCCTGGGATCTATTAGGACTATAGTAAATAATAAAAAAATAAATATAACATTTTGTAAAGAAATACATATTTAGCCCCATGCTCGAATGCTCCCGCCCCCTGTAAAAAACAGCTAAAATTCCTAAAACAAAAGAAAGCAGCAAATGAAAAAAATAAATAACATGAAACATGAACCTTAGTTGAAAAAAACTAAAGTTGTCCTTTAATTTCCTGAAAAAATGATATTTTTCATTTCCTGAAAAATTAACATTTTGGAGTTAGGTGGTTTCTTCCCGACAGCAGAGATATGCACCAAATACGGTGCCCAAAATGCTCTATGGAAAAGACATTCATTCATTCAGGCGTTCATTGGCCGTCACATGCAGAAAGCTATGTGGAGGGATGAGTTTACTGAAGACGGTACCACTGTTGATGAGAGCAAGGATACAGAAAGTCAGACAGCTGCTCCACATGAAGCGGTTTCTGATCATCAGATGGGAAATCCACAGGCCACTTACCAGAGGAGCTAGCAGAGGCTTCAGATCTGTATGACAGAAATATGGCTGCCCACCGCAGCATTGGGTTAAATGCATGTGAAATACTCCAAATCATAGCCCAGAGTTTGGATTCAGAAGAGATGACAACCATCGTAGAGCTAAAATGACTGAACAGCTGCACTTTGGCTAGTATATAGTATAGATCACTGTTTACCAAACAGTGGGTCGGAACCCATTTGTGGGCAACGGACACGAGTAAAAAAAACGAATCGATTTTCTTTTCCTAAAACAACCTACAAATAGCACATTCAGAAGCAGAGATATACGCACTTCATTGTGTGATGCTGAGACACGAAGGCCCCAAATTCCAACCCCTGAATTTACCTTGATAATACTGGTACACTTTGAATGAGGGATCACATAAAACCTTGAATGATTACTAACGTTGAATAGAGGAAGGGAGCACTGCCGTGGTCCTTTGTTTGTTAAACTGAAGCAGGTGCTCGTTGGCGAGGTTAAATCATGAATGAATCATGGCAAAATAAAGAAGAGGATCCAAGGCACTCTGTTCCAGTGAGGTGAAAAAAGCCTTTATTGTAAGTTTAAGGCATGGCAAAGATCATTAAAGAAAGGGTCTGTCTGTCTGTCCGTCCGTCCGTCCGTCCGTCTCTCGTTCTGCAACGGTAGTAAACACTGAAGTAAACAGGAAAAAAGTGAAAAGTCAGCGTGCTTATGATGTCTATGGGAATGGATTTTTCAGAATCCATTTATCTCGTATTCTGGTGTGTGTGTGTGTGTGTGTGTGTGTGTGTGTGTGTGTGTGTGTGTGTGTGTGTGTGTGTGTGTGTGTGTGTGTGTGTGTGTGTGTGTGTGTGTGTGTGTGAGTGTGAGTGTGCGTGCGTGCGTGGGCGTTTGTTAGGGGGGGTGCCGTCTTTATGAATTGGGAGAGAAAAATGGGGATTTGTCATGCGTGTATTAGCCTTCATTCCCGTTGTCATGGGAACAGAATGTAGCCTCCATGATGGGATACTGAACGGGACTCCTTCACCTCCTTCCATCTTCTTTCCTTCCCCGCCTCTCTCTTTCTCTCTCTTAATCTCACATGTACACACATGCACAGCACAGCACAGCACAGCACACACACGCACGCACACACCGTTGCAGGGCAGGCTCACAGCGTGTTGTGTGGGAGGTCTGTTTGGACCAGGGTTGAATAACTCCCCCGCAAAGACAAGCTTCTGTCTGAATGTAAAGATCATCAATCATAATCTTTATCGCTGAACGTGTTGTTTTCCTTCCGTGTCCTGGACACGAGGTTGGCTCAGTAAACAAAGAACGACACACACAGAGGGATAACGCCAACATGCCAGAGGCATCGTTCAGACGACATGATGAGTTGATGATGTTTTTAGTAAATTACATCAGCGAGGAAAAGAGAAACACGTGGTTGCACATTGTAAAGCAAACATTGCAGCCTGTACTGGATATGTTGTCTACTGCTGCATATGGTGTTATGGATGGGTGCTGTTTGGGGCCATCAGTATGTTATATCATCATATGTGACCAGATTGCCATTGGATGTTTGTTTTTTAAATTTTTGTTTTTTTCATGTCATATGAAAGCAGGGAATCATAGTTTCAAATTTACATATTGGTTGTTTAGTTTTACCCACCAGTTTTGGAGACATGGCTTACAGAGTAATTAATGTCTTGCAGAAAACAGCGAGTTGAGAAAAGGCTTGAAAGGGTCACTTCTGTCTGTGGACTCTAACATTACACCTAGCTACATTTATTTCATATTTACATGTCTATTTCAGCTCTTTATTTCAGACATGCTCTAGTATGTGAACAGTGTGTGTTGGGGGGCTTCTGGTTAGCCTGGTAATGCTGCCCCCTCCCCCTTCTCTTCCTCTCAGAGAACACACACTCCACTGTTAACCATCAGTGCATGCGTCACGGTGCGTGCGTGCGTGCGTGCGTGCGTGCGTGCGTGCGTGCGTGCGTGCGTGCGTGCGTGCGTGCGTGCGTGCGTGCGTGCGTGCGTGCGTGTGTACTGACAATAGAAATGATAAGCAGGAAGGTGCGGGGGGTGGGAGGGCGATGCAGGTCCTGGGAAGGCAACAGTATCATGATGGACACACCGTGGTTGGATGTGCTGCTACAGTATTATCCGCCCTGCTGCTGAGAGCCTCCTCATGCATGCCATCTCCCCCTCTCACCCAATCCCACTGTGTCGTTCTACTTGGAACCGAAAGGTCAATGTACAGAACTTCAAGGATGGCAGCTAGAGATGGTGTGTATAGAGAGCCCGTTTGGGAAGCAGAAGGTCTCAGAAGGCAATGTGCCGACGAGGTGTCACTAAACTGCTCCCTGCACCCGAGCTCCTGGGTGAACCTGACAACGTCATTTCCCCTGTGGGATGAAATACGTGTAGTTATTAACATGCAAAGTAAAATCGGTGTGCGCACACGTGCTGACGTATATAGTCTGCCGTTGTATATGCACATCTGTGTGTGTGTGTGAATGTGAATGTATGTTTCCGTTTGCGACGCCTTCTCACAATGTTGCTGTGTGTGTGCGCGTGCACATTTTGTGGGTCGCTACAGGCATCAACATCAGCTGAGATCTTCAGAGTTTGAAGACGCTGCAGCAATGGCAGGGTGTAATTGGCTCACGGTAGAAGGTGTCTTGGGACCTTGGAGGACAAATCTCTTGCGAGGTCTTGTTAACGTAGAAATGTGTGCCGGGCTGTCAGCACGGCTGTAAACACACTCGGTCCCTGCTATACTGTGTGTGTGTGTGTGTGTGTGTGTGTGTGTGTGTGTGTGTGTGTGTGTGTGTGTGTGTGTGTGTGTGTGTGTGTGTGCGTGTGCATGTGCGTGCGACTGTGCGTGTGCGCGTGCAGATACAGTATATACAATTCCGTACAGCTTTACATTCCATACAGCAGTACATGGCAACTTGAGGTACTCTTCTTTAATATTTCATCATGTCTTTTCACACAAAAAATGGATATCATAGTAGTGGGTGATGGATGGTGGATGGGTGTATGGAATCTTTCTCTACCGCTAACCGTGGGTGAAATTCACCCGAACACGTGCCAAAAAAAATAATAATAGTAAAAACAAACAAAAAGAAAACAGGGATGTGGGCAGGGAAACAAACCGCTACCTTCTATGATGTGCACTGAGCAGCATGAAGGCACTGAAAGACAAACCCACCTCTCAGACATCAGCAACATTATGAAAATTACAGAAATATAATTGTCCGGGTGAAAATCACCCGTGTTTAATGTTCTATGGGGTTAAGTAAAAACATGTGAGTACTTTTGCCATGCACCACTGCGTGTGTGTCCATGCTGCTGGGGGCTTCTTCCACGCATGCATGCATGCCTCCTCCTCTACCCTGTCCTCTACCTGATTATCTTTGCCAGGAAGGGAGACAGGCGACACCGCCGCAGAAGGTAAATAACCCGCGGTGCACCACTTAATCATTCACTGTGTCCCTCTTGGCTTGCTGCATGGCTAATCAGATGTGCTACCTAAGCTATATGGTATTCCAAGTGTATTAAGCCCAGTGGTTCCCAAACTGTGGTGCGCCCTCTAGGATGAAAATGTTAATGGCGGCTTTATGGTGTTATTTAACACAAACGGCAAAATCCGGTAAAACGCCGGTGTAAGGAGATGTATAGAGTAGCGGCGTGTCAGTCAGTGCAGTGACATTCCTCCTCCCCGCAGCCACCTCCCCCCCCCCCCCTCCCTCCCTCACACATACAGCGGCACAGTTTCAACTCAAGACAAGACAGCCCAAGACAAGCTCCCGACAGACTAATAATTAGTCTGTTGGGAGCTTGTAAATCGGCTATTTTGGGCACCCGGCACCATCGTACGATGAAGTGGAATCACTCTCATGCTTCATCTTGATGCATCCTGCACCGACAAAGGCACATTCGCCTATACCCTTCTCTCCGAGCGGCATTATTGGCAGTTAAATCCTGTGGAAACAAACAGGCACTGGCGAGGGCCAAGTGTGGTTATAGGAAGGCTATTCACCGGTGCCTTCCGCTGCATTTGGCTTGTCTGTAATGGCCTCGGCCGGGGCATTAGCCTAATGTATGGAGGTGAGCCGGCGAGATGAGCTCGCCCATTTCCATTTTAATGGTGGCCATCTTGAGGTTAATTCGGATATGATGCGGTCAACGCATGCATATGCGCTGACATGTCAAGAGACAAATAGTGATGCCGGGAGGATCTATTGGGCGTGAGGGCTTATCTATTCTCAAAGGAGGCACTTACTGGCATTCACATAATATAGCCATACACATAATCTGGCCATACACATACTGTGGCGCTCAAAAGTGCACCCACAAGCACATATGCACAGCAACACAAACACATAAGAAACATACAAGCACACACACACACAAACAAACATCACACTCAAGGGATAGGTGATATCGTGTAGCTTTGTTGTTGGTTAGACAGTGAGGGAGGCGTACATTTTGGTTTAATGTGATCCTCACTTTGAGTCATTATGTTTCCCATATATCTCTATCATTTCAAAACCCCACACTTAGTTCTCTCCTGAGATTGCAGTCGCTCCATACAGATCTGGATTGGACAAAAGAGATGTGCGCCTCTGTATTGATGCTACTGTAAAGAGATGTGCGCCTCTGCATTGATGCTACTGTAAAGAGATGTGCGCCTCTGCATTGATGCTACTGTAAAGAGATGTGCTCCTCTGCATTGATGCTACTGTAAAGAGATGTGCGCCTCTGCATTGATGCTACTGTAAAGAGATGTGCGCCTCTGCATTGATGCTACTGTAAAGAGATGTGCGCCTCTGCATTGATGCTACTGTAAAGAGATGTGCTCCTCTGCATTGATGCTACTGTAAAGAGATGTGCTCCTCTGCATTGATGCTACTGTAAAGAGATGTGCGCCTCTGCATTGATGCTACTGTAAAGAGATGTGCGCCTCTGCATTGATGCTACTGTAAAGAGATGTGCGCCTCTGCATTGATGCTACTGTAAAGAGATGTGCTCCTCTGCATTGATGCTACTGTAAAGAGATGTGCTCCTCTGCATTGATGCTACTGTAAAGAGATGTGCGCCTCTGCATTGATGCTACTGTAAAGAGATGTGTGCCTCTGCATTGATGCTACTGTAAAGAGATGTGCGTCTCTGCATTGATGCTACTGTAAAGAGATGTGCGCCTCTGCATTGGTGCTACTGTAAAGAGATGTGCGCCTCTGCATTGATGCTACTGTAAAGAGATGTGCTCCTCTGCATTGATGCTACTGTAAAGAGATGTGCGCCTCTGCATTGATGCTACTGTAGGCTTTGTTTATGTGTGGTTCTGCAGGGAGGTTGCCTGTGGATCGCAGGAGCAAATTATGTTGTTTTCCTGTTGAGCGCCACTGTAAATCCGTCTGTAATTGTGTACTCAAAGTGGTGGTTGCTGTGCATGCAGAGTGGTGACAGTATACAACAGGCTAAGTCAAGGTGTCCCTGGCAATGGGGATGCATAGGAGTACATGTGTGTGCGTGTGCGTGTGTGTGTGTGTGTGTGTGTGTGTGTGTGTGTGTGTGTGAATATATATAGACAGACACACATACCTTCAGGGGTTTATGATACAGCTGAAGCGTCCCCGCAAACACATGGATTTGCAAACAGTGCAGTTTTTAGCACTATACCTCTGGACAAGTGTCACACTCCCTGCGTGTCTCATGACCTCCACAGCCAATTAGATCTCTCTCTCTCTCTCTCTCTCTCTCTCTCTCTCTCTCTCTCTCTCTCTCTCTCTCTCTCTCTCTCTCTCTCTCTCTCTCTCTCTCTCTCTCTCGTTTTCTGTCTGTCTGTCTCTCACTGACTGGCAGCTTCAATCCTTCATAAACCCTAAACCCTATTCATACAGTGTGTATACGTTTTATTTTGCTGTACTTTTCACTTCAACTACATACTGAGAAATAGGTATTTGTAAAACTGAACTATGTGGATGATGTGAATATTTTAATTGCAGTATTTGTTAAATATATTTAAAGTAGGGTAATCTACATCTGAATGTACACATGCATATAGATTAAAACAAGTTTGAAAAAACATCACACTCGTGTGAGTTAACATCATACTGTACATCACTATACATCAGCCAATCAAATCACATTCCGTGCTACAAACACATTCCGTGCTCAAACACACCTACCCACAAAACTAGGAGGGGCTAGCGCCCCTCAAAAAAAAAAAAAGATTACATTATTTGCCATGTAAGACGTGGATGTGTGATTTTTCTTATCATTTTTTCTTTTGGGGAGCTGGACCTGGATTGAATAACGTCCGTCCCGGTGGAGTGTAGCATGACCAACGATTCATCAATGTGTTGTTGTCATCCCCCCCACCCACAAACACACACACACACACACACACACACACACACACACACACACACACACACACACACACACACACACACACACACACACACACACACACACACACACAGAGAGAGTTGTAGTTCCTGCAGTGTGCAGTCGCAGCAAGGTCCCGCTATACGCCTGTTTAGCTGATGATGCACAGTGCCAAGCACACCCTGGCACAGAAGGCAAGCAGAATTCTGAACACCTCCCGGTTGTCACCTACAACCCCGGTAAACTTTTCAACACGGGCCAACGTAACCCATAAACATGGTCTGAATGAGTGGTATTAAAAGGCAAAGCACACAGAGTCAGCCATCTTAAGAGAACATAGCAGTAATTAGCGTTCGTCAGGAGGTCTTTGCTGAGCACGCGTTTTTGAAACTGTTTCACATTTATAATCCCCCCCCCCCCCCCCCCCCCCCCCCCTCCAAAACAAACACACACACACACACACACACACACACACACACACACACACACACACACACACACACACACACACACACACACACACACACACACACACACACACACACACATTTACCTTCTATACGTGAGGGCTTTTAAGGCAGTTTGGGTGCATGGAGTGAGGTTAAAACAGCGTGGCCAGCACTCTGTTTATGGAGTCTTTAACGGTGTGTCTTTGGGGTCAGCTCCAGGGTCGGCTCTAACCACGTGAATTTACTCTTAGAGGGGTGCTGGAGCAGGTACGCGGCTCCCTGCAGCTAATTTCATAATGCACGCTGGAGGGAGGCGAGTTATGGCCCGAATAATTCAAGCAAGAACCCAAGCAGAGGAGACACTTAATCAAACGCTTGGTGTGTCGAAGCGGGGTGGGGGTGGCAGGGGTGTGTGTGTGTGTGTGTGTGTGTGTGTGTGGGGGGGGGGGGGGGTCTTTTTAATATTTTACTTCAGCTTTTTCTGACTCTCATTTTTAGCCCAGCTAGAGCGAGGGCAGGGATCGGACGGCACTCGTTCATCCCCTGCGGGTCACGGAAGTAATTTCTCTAGAATTGGGTCATCTTAAGCCCAAACCACACCAAAGGGTCTGGTTGGGACAAAACAGTTTTTAAGGTAAACCACACCAATGCAACCCATTGAGTTGCATTGGTGTGGTTTACCTTAAAAACATTTGTCCCAACCCGACCCTTTGGTGTGGTTTGGGCTTTAGAATCATCTCATGTAAGAATTGTGGTCCAAGTCTACGGGGGGTTCTCCATAGACTTGGCTGTGGTTGTTTGTTTTAAGCATGGTCACCCGGGGCGTCATGTGTGGGGTGGCATGCCCCCCCACACATACCCCGCTTATAGTGGTACTGTTTCTTTCCTTTTTCCATTCTGGCTCCTTTCTTTGTTCTGTGAATTCTCTGGTTCTGTTTCAATTAATTGTTTCTTGTGAAGCTTTTTCCACATTGGTTACAGTTGTACTGCATCTTTTATCCGATCCTGGCTTGTTATAACAAGAATAAGATGTATCGGCCACATGACGTCTTACGATGTCATTTTGTGCCCTACTCAAACATTAAAGTCCATAGACTTGGCTGGCAAACGATTTATGTCATTAGTGCCTTCACAAGCCACATATTGGAGCGACAAACGCTACCGCACACGACTCATATCGCTGTTAATTACAGTACTATTATTCCACTTTATAGTGGATTATAGTGAGGGGGGATTATGAAAATAGTGGACTATATTGTGACTTGAGAGTAGAGAGATTATTGTCCCTTTAGCTCTTACACTTTGTTTATTTTAGCCACATTAACTAAGTGGTTAAAGCAGTACTCTTTTGTTCCCTTGTCATGATCTCTGCCTTATGGTGTTCAGTCTTGCACGAAATGTTGGGGTAGAGCACTCATGCTAGATTATTATGTGTTCAGCAAGTTGTGGGTTTGAGTCCGTGCTACGCTCCTCCATCCCATTACATCCCCTTCAGTCTAGCCTGTGAAGCAGAGCAATCTGGCTGGAAACTCTCCTCATTAACACGTCCTAATATAAATCAAACAACACTGCTGTTGCTAAAAAGGCCCTTAACGTCCACAAAAATGGATTTCCAAGTGAAGTTTGATGTGTATTTTACTCCAATTCCATTTTGACCATCTATTTTCCAGCATCGGATCTATACGACCAAAAGTCTCTAAAAAGCACCGTAGCAGTCTTTCTTCCCAGATTGCGTGTGCCATTATCGATTTGAGAGCTGGTTGCTTGGCACAGGTACTGATGCTAATAACTGAGCAGCCCTCTGGCAGCCTCAACAGACCCATGCGCAATCATAGAATTCATTCATTCATTCATTCATTCATTCATTCATTCATGCTTCTTTTAATTTCCCCTCATCCATTTGCTTTGTCTACCTGGTTACGCGGCATGTTCCATGACCTCATGATAATGGCCACACGCCATGATGACGCACAGCGGTTTAGATTTGATTACCCGAGGCACACTCCATTGACATCCTTTTCAGCGTCTCTGCATTTCAATTTAAGTTCAGTCTCCCGAATTGTAATTCAATTGCCTTGCCCTTCCAGGTAGTGCTTTGAATAATCATGCCCTCCCGACCACATCAACCCCGCTGACTGTCAAATCCAACTTATTCTCTACATACAAGAGAGGTTCAACGTCCTTTCTGACCCCTATCAAGCTCTCCTATATAAGCCATTGATCCACGTTTGTCTGATAGACGTCTTTAATGAAGGGGATGATGAGGAGATTGACCTGACTGCGTCTATGGAAATTAGCCAGGAGAGAGTAGGAAGGTGGAGATTTTACCACCATATTCGTATTGACCAAATGGGCTGGAGTGAATTATTGGTCTCTGGATGAGACCCGCATGTACATTTTCCTAAGGTTAGCAAGGAATATCACCTCTAATACTAAGCATGTGTTGTATGGAGAATATAGGTTGCTACCTTCAGGAAGGAGATATGGTGTACCAGCATACAATAAGGTCAGACTAAAGAGGTCCTTTGTCCACCAGTCGACCTTGAGGCTTAATCAGGAGTCGTAGTAGCCACAGGATAATCTAAGCGGTGGATATTGCTCTTGTCTTCATGTCTTTATGTATGTAAATTGTCTTGTTCTTTGTGTTATGTCAAATGTGTGTACGTATATGTGTTCTGCATACTTGGCTGCTGTGTCGCAAGACAAATTTCAGTGTGAACTTACAATAAAGTACTATATCATATATCATATATCATATTTTTGTTAATGGTGGATCGTATACCGTCGTGCCTTGATGCACTTCTGCACATCTGCTACGGTCTTCTGGGTGGATAAGGAATGTAATCATGATTTCTTATTTATTTTCTTTGTCATATATAGTAGAGAAAAGTCCTCTTGCACATGTGACATACACAAATGTGTTGGGGGGGTACTACCTGTCAGTGGGGAGTGTTGGCTGGGAGGAGTAGGACTAAGGCCCTATACGTCCTATCTGGGGGGGGGGGGGGGGGGGGACTACCTGTCAGTGGGGAGTGTTGGCTGGGAGGAGGAGTAGGACTAAGGCCCTATACGTCCTCTCTGGGGGGGGGGACGGGGGACTACCTGTCAGTGGGGAGTGTTGGCTGGGAGGAGGAGTAGGACTAAGGCCCTATACGTCCTCTCTGGGGGGGGGGGGGGGGGACTACCTGTCAGTGGGGAGTGTTGGCTGGGAGGAGGAGTAGGACTAAGGCCCTATACGTCCTCTCTGGGGGGGGGGACTACCTGTCAGTGGGGAGTGTTGGCTGGGAGGAGGAGTAGGACTAAGGCCCTATACGTCCTCTCTGGGGGGGGACTACCTGTCAGTGGGGAGTGTTGGCTGGGAGGAGGAGTAGGACTAAGGCCCTATACGTCCTCTCGCAAGACAAATTTCAGTGTGAACTTACAATAAAGTACTATATCATATATCATATATCATATTTTTGTTAATGGTGGATCGTATACCGTTGTGCCTTGATGCACTTCTGCACATCTGCTACGGTCTTCTGGGTGGATAAGGAATGTAATCATGATTTCTTATTTATTTTCTTTGTCATATATAGTAGAGAAAAGTCCTCTTGCACATGTGACATACACAAATGTGTTGGGGGGGTACTACCTGTCAGTGGGGAGTGTTGGCTGGGAGGAGTAGGACTAAGGCCCTATACGTCCTATCTGGGGGGGGGGGGGGGGAACTACCTGTCAGTGGGGAGTGTTGGCTGGGAGGAGTAGGACTAAGGCCCTATACGTCCTATCTGGGGGGGGGGGACTACCTGTCAGTGGGGAGTGTTGGCTGGGAGGAGGAGTAGGACTAAGGCCCTATACGTCCTCTCTGGGGGGGGGGACTACCTGTCAGTGGGGAGTGTTGGCTGGGAGGAGGAGTAGGACTAAGGCCCTATACGTCCTCTCTGGGGGGGGACTACCTGTCAGTGGGGAGTGTTGGCTGGGAGGAGGAGTAGGACTAAGGCCCTATACGTCCTCTCGCAAGACAAATTTCAGTGTGAACTTACAATAAAGTACTATATCATATATCATATATCATATTTTTGTTAATGGTGGATCGTATACCGTTGTGCCTTGATGCACTTCTGCACATCTGCTACGGTCTTCTGGGTGGATAAGGAATGTAATCATGATTTCTTATTTATTTTCTTTGTCATATATAGTAGAGAAAAGTCCTCTTGCACATGTGACATACACAAATGTGTTGGGGGGGTACTACCTGTCAGTGGGGAGTGTTGGCTGGGAGGAGTAGGACTAAGGCCCTATACGTCCTATCTGGGGGGGGGGGGGGGGGGGGAACTACCTGTCAGTGGGGAGTGTTGGCTGGGAGGAGTAGGACTAAGGCCCTATACGTCCTATCTGGGGGGGGGGGACTACCTGTCAGTGGGGAGTGTTGGCTGGGAGGAGGAGTAGGACTAAGGCCCTATACGTCCTCTCTGGGGGGGGGGGGGGGGGGGGGGGGGCTAATACCTGTCAGTGGGGAGTGTTGGCTGATGAATGAATATCAACCTCCTAATACATCCTAGTACTGGGGGGTCAAATTATGACAGGCAATTCCTGCTGTCAAAATATGACCCCCCAGTCATGAATACAAAATGAATATCAACATCTTAAAACCAAAATGTTGAATTGTGGGTTTGAGCTTTTCTTGTATTTTTAACCCTAGAACACTAAACATATTTTTCTTACACAATCATTAAACACGGGTATATTTTACCCAATGTAAAATATTCCATAAAAAATATTTCTCATCAAAATATATTGAAGTAGGCCTACAGCAAGACATGGCAACTTGAGGTACTCAAGGACTTTTCAGAATTAAATAAATAAATAAAATTATATCATGGGGGGCCCTATCGTAGGGGGGCAAAATCGGTGAAAAAACTAAAGAAAACTATTGGAGCTGGGAACTTCTCCTTTGGTCCACCCATTCCTGCAGGGACATGTGAGAATGGTCCAGTGGAGAGAAAGAAAAAAAAGTCCATTGTGGGTGTATGGCATTTTTCTCTATCACACTAAACACGGGTGAACACCTGCCTGTAGAAAAAACAGGGATGTGGGCAGGGAAACAAACCTACGGTATACTGAAAGACCCACCCACCTCAGACATCAGCAACATTATGAAAATTACAAAAATATAATTATTGTCTGGGTGAAAATCACCCATGTTTAGTGTTCCAGGGTTAAGAGCCATAATTATTGTGTCTTGGGAATTTGCAGGGAATTTGTTTTAGTAACAGACCTATTCCACGTCTCACCACAAGGTGGCAAATCCGTTTTGACACAGGTTAGTAGTTGTTCAGATGACGTCTCCATTCAGATGAACAAGGAAGAGATGAAACAACACTCAAACTGACTGTCTCCCGTTTTTCCCTGTTTATTCAGGTAAATTAAGTATTAGAACACAACACATGTTCAATATGAGCACTTTGTACTAACACAAAGTAAGTCTTGGTTTTATGCCAGAAATGACCTCAGTTTGTGTTAGTTTGATGGAGTTGAATGATCTATCTAGCAGTCAAATGCATGGCAGCCATTATTCCTGCTGCTTACAAACGTGACGTTTTGGTTTGTTTCAGTGACAGTATTATTTTGTGTTGCTCCCTTATTGTTAAAAGCTTTAGTCTAGAAATGCTTATTTTCGTTATTATATAGTGAATTCTCTCCAGTATATATATGCCTTAGTAGCTAGCCTAAAGTAGCCTATGTCCATTGTAGTATGCCAATATATGTTTTCAGAACAGAATGCTTCTGAAGTATTTGAGTAATGTGATTTCATGATGAATAAGTTCATGGTGACATGACATTTTAAAATAATTCATTCTAAACAGATTGGTAAAAGCCAAAGAGTATATTACTGTATCGATTCTGTGAAAACTGTAAACACATGGGAATGGGAATATGAATGAAAAGATGCATATGGTGATTTTGATGAATATGTATAAGAAAGAAGAAAAGATGGGTTTATTGATATTTTGTGAAAATGAGAATATTGAGACAGTAACTGAAACTCTTTAAAACAAATAAAGACTGCATCCAGACAGCAGATTCACGAAGATGCCAAATTCTGCTTGTGTCAGGAGTATCCTCCTGGTTTTAGACAGCTGATGGATGGAAATGAAGCTCCACCCACGCCAGGGACGTGCACACATAGACATCAAAGGGGGCTTGAGCCCCTGCCCTTTTACCCGTCTGTAAAACAGACAGCATTTACTATGGTGAAAGAAATGAAAATGCCACTCCTTTCCATGCCATGCTGGAAGGCAGCATTCAGGAGAATTCCTTTTTTTTCCCGAAGTCTTTTGAACTTGAACACAGCATTTTGCAGAAATTAGAAATCCATGTCGTACACCGCATCTCCACTAGCTAAAGAGTGCTGGGTTGCGCCCCGAAAATAGCTGATCTACAAGCTCTGAACGCGTCGCAGCGCGACACTTTGTGAGCTTGTACATCTGCTATTTTCACTATTTTTGTCTACAAGTGCCCTCTTACGGGATGTCAGCCGGGCCCCTGCCTCTCTAACACTCTCTGCACGTCCCTGACCCACGCTGTCGGCAAAGCGTTTCCGGTTTTCTGGCCGATGCTGCAAGTTGCAGCGTGGGTGGAGCTTCATTTCCATCGACCAGCTGTCTTAAAAACTAGGAAGAGACTCCTGCTGCGAGCGGCATTTGGCATCTTCGTGAAGCTACTGTCTGAATGCGTCCAAAGAAAGGCACGTGGTGAATTTAACCTGCATAATTGTTAATACATCAGATGAACAAGGAAGAGAGATGAAACAACACTGAACTGACTGTCTCACGTTTTCATTCAGGGGAACCTGGCAGATCAGTTAAAATATTATCTGTTTACTAAGCCACACCCCTTGGACAGGGGCCTAGGGGCAGGCAACCAGTGCAACATGCAACATACCCCATGAAGGTCCTAATAGACCCAAACGTAACGTTGTAGCCTAATAAACTACTTACTGTAAGGGAAGGCATTCCATTTTTCTCTTTTTTCATAATAGGCATACGGACTGTTTCTTAACTGTTCTATTGCATAACCCGCGTTCCCCGCTATTTAATCCAATATTCTATGCTGCCGAGATTGTTTTATTACCTTTAGAGCATACGCCGAAGTATTTGCAGCTTTCAACCACGAAAATCCGGCGAAAAATAGTCCAATGGTTTGTTGTTGATCAGACGAGCCAGCGGCCATGACAATGTGAAACGAACTCAGCCTGCACAACAAACGGCCCGTTCACATGCATTGGGCTCAATGTCCCAGAAGCCCTAGCAGCCCAGAGGATGACTTGATTTCCGGTTTCGTCATCATAACGCGACGGCCTCGTCACCAGGTCCGGGACAAATCCGCTGTTTCTTTTTAATTATTTTAAAATGGCGAATTAAACGCATTAAACAAATAGCGGGTTTAGCGTATTACGCGCGGTGGAACCCTGGATTAAACAATTAGCCGCCGTCAAAGTGTTAAAGAGCCACCTTTTTCTTTTTTACCTGAATCCTATTGTTCGATAGTGGAGGATTTGAAAATATATTTCTTCGTTTTTTCTCAACATTGCTGTAGAGTAGCCTATTATTATTTTTGTTTTAATCTCCCAATTTAGTCATTCATATTAGGCTGATGCCTGTTGGGAACAATGCCTGTTGGGAGAGCAACCCGGAGCATGGCCCTCTGGTTATGCAATTCATAACCAGGGGGCGTGGATTTAAATCCCTAGGTGGACATGTATTTTACTGCTGCATCACAGGAGCACCTCAGGATATCCGACATAAAACTAATGCTGTGTCTTGAGAGCTCACCCTTTGCTGTACAGTACGTGGGATGCATATCTCTTTCTCCTCCGGTTGTCATGCAAAATTGTGCATATATAGTTATTTTAATCTAAATTCTTGATTGATTGATTGATTGATTGATTGATTCATTCATTCATTCATCTTATCCTCCTCATATCAGTTCTGTAGTTCCAGGTTTCCAGTCCGGTTCAGTGTCCCATATAGATTTGTAGTTCCAGGTTTCCAGTCCGGTTCAGTGTCCCATATAGATTTGTAGTTCCAGGTTTCCAGTCCGGTTCAGTGCCCCATATAGATTTGTAGTTCCAGGTTTCCAGTCCGGTTCAGTGCCGCACATAGATTTGTAGTTCCAGGTTTCCAGTCCGGTTCAGTGCCCCATATAGATTTGTAGTTCCAGGTTTCCAGTCTGGTTCAGTGCCCCATATAGATTTGTAGTTCCAGGTTTCCAGTCCGGTTCAGTGCCCCATATAGATTTGTAGTTCCAGGTTTCCAGTCCGGTTCAGTGCCGCATATAGATTTGTAGTTCCAGGTTTCCAGTCTGCTTCAGCTGTCCCATATCGATTTGTTCAATTGGCTCTGCAGCAGATTCTGAACAGGAAAGACAAATGATACCTTTCTGTGTTTCCTGTTACAATCAAATTCCCAGACATGCAGTCACATCTTGCATCAACCGTGAAATGTGTTGTGAATTTGAGTGAGCAGGGTTTAAATGTGCACACTTTAGCCTTCTTTTCTTCCTGTCACACATTCCATATGGGGCGGCAGTGGCACAGGAGGTAGAGCGTCCACTTGGGAACCCAGTTCGAACCCGGGTTCCCCAAGAGTTAGTAAGTGTCGTTGAACAATGCACTGAACCCCTATTTTGCTCCCGATGAGCAGGTTGGTGCCTTGCATGGGTTCCTGTGTGAATGTTATATGCACAATCATTGTAAAGCACCTTGGATAATGGCGCTATATAAATGCACCATTTACCATTTTTGGGCTCTCCCCCAATCCCACAAATACACGAAGAGAAAGAAAAGAAATCCAAGGATGTACAACTTTATACGAACAAATAAATATACCGCAGGCTCCAATGTTCCAAAAGAACATTAAGTTCTCGCTCCTGGCCACTCAGAGATTATCTCATCTGTGCAAGGTTGACTCTTTTTCATTATCTTCATTCTTGAAGTAAAACATGAAAAGCACCTGTCATTAAACTGTTTATTTGGCAGAGAAGCAAACATTTGAATGACTGAGAATTGTTCCAGGTTTACTTCTTTCTTCCTTGCTTGTTGCTCTGCTTTCATGCTTGCCACTTGATTACCTAAGTTATTCCCCACTGGTTTCCAGGCAGGAGGCCTATTTGGGAGCGAAAGGATTTGGAAGGATTTGAAGCTTTGGGGTTAGGGCTGCCCAGCAGTGAATACACACAAAGGTTGCACAGGCTGCATGTTTCACCAGCTCCGACTGAAGTCCCTAGAGGGATTTTACAGTAGATTTAGTTTTATTATTTATTTCTTTGACTTTCGCGCATCAAAGGTATACATTTGTTGAACAAGGTTCATGTTTTTTTTTTATGCCTAAATTAGCTCATTTCCATACATTGATTTATCTTTTGTACAGTATCCCCATGTGTTACGTTGTTGGTGTGTTTTTGAATAATAATGTGTGTTATGCAGATAACAGATGTCCTCCAATTAAACTCTCCAAATTGCATTTTAATCAGGCAGCATTGAAATGGAGGACTGTGGCTAAGGCAAACAAAGGCAAAATAAACAATCATTTGTATGAAGAACATTGTAAGAGAATGTATTCACTGTACACACTAGTGTAATAGAATGTATTCTTGCATGACCTTCTCATCTGCTCCATCTATGATGGGGGATGTGCCTCTGTTTCAACTAAAACAAAACAACAACACGGCTATTTTAAGATGGGGGTCCGTGGCCAAATACATATTCATTTGGAGGTCCTTGATGTGTGAATAAGTTTGAGAACCACTGTACAAAACAGTATAATATTGCATGTTTGAATGTATTGTATGGATGTAATTCATTTCAAGGGTCCTATTTTTACAGTAAATGCTTCAAATATATATAAAAATGTGGACCTTTCAAGCATACAGTCCTC
This sequence comes from Electrona antarctica, assembly GCF_951216825.1. NCBI lineage: Eukaryota > Metazoa > Chordata > Actinopteri > Myctophiformes > Myctophidae > Electrona > Electrona antarctica. Next base: position 31,396,579 of record NC_136796.1, on the reverse strand, counting down.
AGCGGTATTTTATGCAATTAGGTCCTTTTGGTTGTGTACACTCACTCACACTAAATTCCAAAAGGGAATCAGAGTTGATCTCTATATTTGTGCGGCTCACAGTGAGCTGTAATCTGACAGCACATGCTCAAGCTGTCTTGGAGTTGACAGTTCCCTGTGCAAATTAACTTTGACGTTAACCTTGCTCTGTGTGTGTGTGTGTGTGTGTGTGTGTGTGTGTGTGTGTGTGTGTGTGTGTGTGTGTGTGTGTGTGTGTGTGTGTGTGTGTGTGTGTGTGTGTGTGTGTGTGTGTGTGTGTGTGTGTGTGTGTGTGTGTGTGTGTGTGTGAGATGTGTCTGTCAATGTGTGAGTGTCGAGCGATCAACAACAGATCACTACTATAATCACTGAGTTCCATGTTGTACATTACAGGGGTTGGCTCAGGAGGTAGAGCTAGTATCTTGGAATCGAAAGGTTCCTGGTTCTATCCCCAGCTCCTCCTGGCTTTGTGTCTTGCTCACATTACAAGATAATGGGGGATATTTTGGTCCGGAAACACCACTCGTCACACGGAGCGGGAGTTCCCTATCTCAGTGTAGATCTGCCATGTCCCCGACTCCCCGCCATCGGTGTGTGTGAATGAATGGATTTGTTTTTACGTCTCGTTTTTACCCCGTCCATAGTATAGCCTTTTGTTGACAGACAAGTTGTGGACAAGTTGCAAAGTTGCAGTCAATGTTTTACTGTTTGGAGGAGGAAAGATTCATATAGGCTACTTATTGGCCAGTTTGTGACACAAAACAATCTTGCAAGATTTTGGAATAAATGCATAAATTCCTGATTTTTGCCTTTTATGGTTATTTTCAGTTACAACACACACACACACACACACACACACACACACACACACATACATTTTCTCATTAAACGCATGCACGTTGCACACACAACACGGCGCCGTACAAAGACATACAGTACACTTTGGAGTGCTACTCAGTATTAGAGTGAAGTCCTAGCCTGATTGTCAGACTCTGAGCCAACCAGTGCGCTCAGTCGAGTGGGCGGGGTCTATGGGCTGGAAACCAGGCTAGTGAAGTCCCACACCATGTTGCATTGTGCATACATCAAGGTTTAATGTGGACCACTGATTAAGAGTCTGATGACACAGACATTTAGCCTGGGGATGCTCTTCTGTACTGATCGGGATGCTGTCATTTTGCAACTTTTCAGAGTAGTGCATGCAGTGCTTTTATGAGAATGGCAAAAACTGCAAAAGAGAAGTGCATGAAGTTAAGTCTAAGGTGGTGGCGTGCGTGCGTGCACGTGTCTGCCATCTCACAGACACTGTGAAAGGGTGAAAGCGAATGTGTGTGTGACGGAGGAGGTGAGAGAATGTTGTGCTTGCCAGCTATTTAGCACCGTTTTTCCTAATGACTTATCACACTGTAGGTGCAAATTGGTGTGTGTGTGTGTGTGTGTGTGTGTGTGTGTGTGTGTGTGTGTGTGTGTGTGTGTGTGTGTGTGTGTGTGTGTGTGTGTGTGTGTGTGTGTGTGTGTGTGTGTGTGTGTGTGTGTGTGTGTGTGTGTGTGTGTGTGTGTGTGTGTGTTTTACTGTATTTGTGTGGCTCAGAATTGGTTTGTGCATATTTATTTGCATTTGTAAAATGTACATTTACATTTCTGAACTCTGCTTCAATATACGGTTTAAAGGCTTGTGTGTGTGTGCGCACGTACGTGCGCGTGTGTGGCTCAGTTGGTTTGTGTATTTATTTATTTGCATTTGTAAAATGTGCAAGTCATTTACATTTCTGTACTCTGCTTCAATTTAGAGGTTAATTTGAGTGTTTCTTGTGTAATTGTCCACTAACCAATTTCTATTTGTCCTCTCCTCTGTCCTCTCCTCTGTCCTATACAGCTCAGAACTGCAGTTACACACTACACAGTCCCAATGGGACGATAGAGAGCCCAGGCTACCCCTACGGGTACCCCAACTATGCCAACTGCACGTGGGTGATCGTGGCGGCCGAACACAACCGGATACAGCTGGTGTTCCAAGGCTTCGCCCTGGAGGAGGACTTTGACCTACTCTCTGTGTACGACGGTCCGCCCAGCCCTGGGAACCTGCGCACAAGGTATCGGGATGCCCACGTTTTAATTTGTGCGTGCATGCGTGCGTGTGTGTGTGCGTGCGTGCGTGTGTGCGTGCGTGCGTGTGTGCGTGTACAAATGTGTACAAAAGCCTTCCTTAAAGGGTTCATTTCTGCTTTCCTCTTCCATTAACCTGAGATTGTTTTTTTTCTTGTTTTGTTTTACTTACTTTAGCCTATATTAAGATAATAGACACAGTGAGGATACAGGAGTTTATTGATTGGTAGCTTTTTTGGAAGTGAAGGCTTAGGCAGTATATTATTTTATACCGTCATACCTTACTGATGTTTCACCAATGCACATGGTGGTTATATAGAATGGTATTTGTGTTAAAAATAAACAAAAGCTATCGCAAAGGCTGAGCTTTTGGTGATAGTCATTATAGCATGTATGACTAGCCTATGTCTAGCCTACATTGCATGTCTAATATGCATATAAGCAAATCAGCACCCTTATAAAACTAAATCCAAATACCTCAACATTTTACTTAAGTACAGTACTTACACCACTGCGTCTCTCACACACACACTCCCTCCTCGTCTCCCCTTCCTCGTCCTCTGACGCTGTGCCAGTGGGCATCCGAGCCGTGTCTTTCCTACAGAAAAGACATTGAAAGAGAGAGGAAAATCCATTATGGATCGACATGTTGTACCACTCTGCTCATCCTCTCCCATGCCTGGACCTCTGGGCATCTGTTGTACATATCGACTCTCTCTTGTGGGATATAGAGAAACCGTTCGGCTCTCTTCAGTGCTTGACAAGCGAGGGAAGATGAAGAGAATAGAAATAAGAGAAATGGGGGAAAAAAAGATGCTCAGAACAGATGTGAGTAATATAGACATTAAAAACACAGGGAAAGTGTAAAAGATAGAGGTAGGGTCCAGTATACAGTACATGTGAACACGTTTCTTTGTGCGCTATGTTGGACGTGCGTGCATGCAATGCATGTGCCTGTGTTTGTGTGTATGTGCGTGGGCATTATTATGAGAGAGAGAGAGAGCGTGCAAAGTGCTTCCTTCTAGAGCCATCTGTAAAGTCTTTGATGTATGTATTGTCTGTCCAGGCTGGAATATAAGAATCTCCATCCTCACTTCATATATTTCACGCACGCACGCACGCACGCACGCACGCACGCACGCACGCACGCACGCACGCACGGCGCACGCACGCACGCACGCACACACACACACACACACACACACACACACACACACACACACACACACACACACACACACACACACACACACACACACACACACACACACACACACACACACACACACACGCACACAGTCACACACAGATACACAATGATAATCCAGCCTTCCTCCTTTGCTCTCATCTCCCATTCATGTCGAAAGTAATTTTCTCTCCATCTCTCTCACGCGGCTCTCTCCAATTTCTCTGTGTTCCCTTCATTTCCTCCTCGCCTACTTTTTAATATTTTATCTGTTCCTGCCTGTTCTCCATTTTGTGTGCTCCGTGTGTTCGCTGTGTTTTCCGAATCCGATCATTTGTTTTGTTTGTTTGCTGCTCTAAGGACAAAACGGCATCAGAATGTTGCCTTCCATTTCATCGCAGATAAACACTTGAATGTCATGACTTATTATTCTATATACAGTACATACATAATAAGGTGTCCAATTTTAAATTCACTATTATAGACTATTTTTCCCTGTACCTTTCCTTTAGAAAAATGTGCCTGCTAATTTCTCTCTGAGGGCCAGATTTACACATTTACAAATTGCCCTGTGCCTTATGTGCAATCTGCACTGCAAGGTGCATGGAATAAATGACTGATTTACTCAGGCCGCTCAGCTAATTATGCAATTGACGCATGGGACTGCCTTCTAGCCACTTTCTATATTTGAATCAATTTGGAGCCCTCAATCAGCTCAAGAATAAACAAATACTAACGAATGTCCTTCAATGAGCTCAATGTTGAAATTGGAACTTATGTGCCATTGCAGTGAATGCAGCTATTATGGCAGTGTGGGCTGAGAACTGTGTAGTGCTATTGTAGATGCTATTAATCCAATGCCAGATATTGTACCACCAAGCGGTTTCTCAACCCTTCTAACAACCCATTTAGACCTGAGGCCGATTCTAAAAAAAATGTCTTCTAAGACCGTTTTCTGAAAAACCTATGTTTCTATATCAGCTGTGCTCAACCTTTTTCATGTCAAGGACCCCCAGAATTATCTGTATTTCGCTGCGGACCCCCATCTCAAAATATGTTGTTCCAGGAATGGCATGCTTCATTCTACGCATGAGGAGTCCTTCTTTTCACCTGACAGTTGGGAGTTTGCCTGGTTGGACGTAGCGTGTGGAAGAAGGAACACGTTATTACAACCAGTTCCTTTCCCCTACATCAGGCGCCCCGGCTGGCCAGGGGGAGGCAGTATAGAGACCAGGATTACTGCATGTTTTTTGTGAGGGTACCTACCATATAGGGGACACGGGGAGAGCATGCAAACCCCACACAGAAAGGCCCTAGATTACTTCTTTATTCTGTTTGCGCTTTTCATTTTTTAGACCAATTGGCAATTGGTGTGGACTGTGGATCTGATATTGTTAATTTACACAAAAAAAAGAATAAAGAAATATATTTATACTATTGTCAGTGTGCACAAGACATTTGGCACTGGTCAGCCCATTGGTTGTACACTACAGACACTATTCTACAGGCGGCTCGCCCTCTAGGTGCCACGCCATAATATATATACTATACCAGTGGTTCTCAAAGTGGGGTCCAGGGACTCCTAGGGGTCCTTGAGGGAGTTCAAGGGCGTCCCCAGCTAAATGATATTTAGGAACCAAATGGACCCTTATGGGTCTGTAACTCTGAGAGTGTACAAATGGAACCAAACGGGTCCGTTTGGTTCCATTTGTACACTCTCAGAGTTAAATTAGCAGTGACGTTACAATATAAATCGGGGTCACAGATATAACAATGTCAATTAAATAGGGGTCCGTAGCCTAATGCATGTCAAACTGGGGTCCTTGAAATTAAAACAGTTGAGAATCACTGCTAGAGTCATAAAAATCTTTTCTTATGCATGGGGGTTCGCAGGCTAATACGTGTCGATTTGGGGGTCCTTGACATGAAAAAGTTTGGGAACCACTGACTGTACTATACTATTTATACTAATATACATACTATACTATACTTCACAATGTGTTCAGACAACCTTCAACACAGTCAAATCCTCAGTGTTCATTTAGCTCCAAATGGGCCCGTCACTGTGCAGTATATGCACCCACCGGCTTTTAGCCAAAGTCATTACGGCGTGATTACGGCAACACTCTCGTAATTGTTCCCAGCACCCCTCCACCCCCGCCACCGCCCAACCCACTACCCTTCACCTTCAACCGGGAACATTATTATTGCCATCCAGGATTAGACGGTGTGGCGCTGTCGCATCATCTTTGTAAGCACATCTCAGCAGTGGTAAAACAAAAAAAGAAAGAAAAGAAAGAAATCTATTGTGCGTGAAGTAATGTGTCTCTGCATGCCCTCTTCTCAGTGGAGGGGCTGATGGAGCTGATGGAGTGGAGGAGGAGAGAGACTTAACGCACCAAGACCTGGAACGCGTCTGTGTATTAGCTTTTAACCACTTTAACCATTATTTTAAACTTTAGCTGTTGATCTACAAGCTCATAGTGCGGCACCGAGTGCCACGCTATGAGCTTGCAGATCTGCTATTTTTGAAAAATCGGGAAAATCTCCTTTGAATACTTTCTTAAATAGCAAACGTTTTTTTTTAACTCATATCTTTGCTTCGGGGGTCCCTGGAACAACATATTTTCAGATGGGGGTCGGCGGCCAACATGAAAAAGTTTGAGCACCAAGTTTTTCAGAAAACTGTCATGATTTAGAAGACATTTAAGTAAAATCTATCTGGTCTTCGGTCTCAATGGTTTAAGGGCTCCGTCTGGCAGGAGGGGGGTGGGGGGGGGAAGCATTGAAGGGACAGATTTTTTGCCCGTGGCCCAGATAAGACCTAAATAAGGCTCACTGGAGCATGGTGTTAGGAGTGGCGTTAACGCCACATACAGTACACTCGCTACTCTCTGAGGATAATGGTGGTGTCACAGGGTGTGCGCGTGCGTGCGTGCATGCGTGAGTGTGTGCATGCGTGAGTGTGTGCACGCGCGTGTGTGTGTATGCGTGTGTCAGATGTCCACAGCATGTTTATTCTAATGATCAATCAATCGATTACCGGTATGTTCCGACTTTTGACTAATGTCGTTGTATACTTGAAGTTCCTATTTAGCTGTGTCACAATGAAAATTCACTATCAAGGTTTTCAAGAAAGAAATACCATGCCATTTGTTTTTACATAATACATACGGGTATATATTTTAGATATTATGTTGTATCAGACATCAATACAATCTTTGTGTTTTGCCAAATATTTGGGTGCCCACTTGCAATATCCTCCCGGCCCACAGGTTGAGAAGCACTGTGGTGTAGTGTTGATTTTGACAGCAAATTTTGATTTGTAATTGTAATTTGTAATTTAGTTTTAGTCACATTTTAGTCATCTGAAATGTTTTAGTCGACTAAATCTACAGTTGATTTAGTCAACTAAAATGCATTTTTGGCAGGCCTTGATGGCGTCTTAATGGCTGATTTTAGACTTGGTTGCATGCTGAAAATAGCTGATCTACAAGCTCACAATGCGTCGCAAGTAACCAAGCATAAAGGGACTCGTGCTTGTAGATCTGCTATATGCAGACTACCGTTATTCACATGCACACCACACGTGCATGTGCATGGTGCACCATCAAACACATGCATGCACGCACGCACGCACAGTCGCACACCTTAATATTTATCGCTCCTGTTCATCTGAGCTCGTAAGTGGAAGACTGATACTGCAGTTTGTCTTTCATCATCTCCAGTCCTGCTGGGGCAAAGTAAAAAGGGAATTTATATTCTTCCCTCAACACGTGTGGCTGAATTATTGGGCTCACTAGGCCCAGATTAGAGAAATAATCAACTAGATGGCTGTGAATTTATGCCCCCCCACATCCTGGGTGTTACTCATTGTGTGGGTTTTTTACTGCCATTGGTAGTCACGTCCATGCACTGTGTCCGTGGTGCTTTGTTCTTGATGTAATGGGTGTCCTAATTTCCACAATGGAATGAGGCTCTCCAAGGTCACCGGCGATGCAGTCTGATCCCCAACGTATGGGTCGATGTTGCTGCAAGTGGGCCTACAAATAATATATTATCTATCTATCTATCTATCTATCTATCTATCTATCTATCTATCTATCTATCTATCTATCTATCTATCTATCTATACAATTAATATATAGTTCTCAACAGGCCCACCTGTCCATTCAAACTCTAGACGGGCCTGCCCCAAAGTTATTAGTGCAGCCGCAGCTGGCGAAAACTAGAGTTCTTAACAGGCCCGAAAATGAACACCCTGGTGGCCAGGGTGGCCGGCCCGGTTCCGGCGAGCCTTCCTGCATCCGAAACGGTCGACAAATGACAGAGTTATTGTGTTGCACCTTGTCGTGCACACACCACGGTTATTGTGGTTTAGGCAGATTATAAACTTCTTAACTGCTATTCTGTCTTCCTAATGACAAGGAAACAGGACCTGGAGACACCGGGTGCTTTTCCTGTGTTCTTGTTTTGTGGCTTACGCTAGTTCCTGGGCATATTCCCAAGTCCGTGTTGACTTTGTGTTGCTGTTATTGTTCTGTTTTTCAGTAGTCTTCCATGGAGTCGCGTTTCTCATCATTCCGCTCGTCTTTCATTCTTGTTTCCTTTTGTTTTGCCCACAGACAACATGCAGGGCATAGTGGTCTAATTAGTTTAATAGGCAAACACCTTGTGAAATGAGATAATGGATGAAGAGCTTGCACGGCGCACGCACGCACGCACGCACGCACGCACGCACGCACGCACGCACGCACGCACGCACGCACGCACGCACGCACGCACGTGCCAAGCTATTAGACGCCTGTTGCAGGTGACTTGTTGCAGTGCACTCTCCTGCTTATGGAGTCATAGCCCTGCATGGGATCAATGTTTCACACACGCAGAACGTCAGTTTGTATTACACTGAATATTAAACTAGGGGTTAAATAAATAAACTGTTACCTTCACGCAATGTACAGTCACGAGAATGAATAGACACAGGAGATTGCCTTACATATGCAGCAAGAGAGAGAAAGGGACAGAGAGGTCACTGTTAAATAAATATGCCTGAGGTTGCGTCACTAAATGTGAGAAATTATACAGATATAAGAAAGATATATTTTTGTCGGCTTTAAAGCCAACTGTTTCCGGACCGCCTGTAAAAGCAATATGTTTGTATCACAGAATCTATTACATTTAAGATGTTGTATTCATTGTGTTTCTGTGTACCTTGCTTTTGGCAACATCATTACGTGTTCTCTCGCAGTTGAACATAAAGAAAGATTGAATTCAATTTGAACCGAGAGAGGAGAGTGTGTGTGTGTGTGTGTGTGTGTGTGTGTGTGTGTGTGTGTGTGTGTGTGTGTGTGTGTGTGTGTGTGTGTGTGTGTGTGTGTGTGTGTGTGTGTGTGTGTGTGTGTGTGTGTGTGTGTGTGTGTGTGTGTGTGTGTGTGTGTGTGTGTGTGTGTGTGTGTGTGTGTGCACGTGACACCATCATATGTGAAGTCTAGATCCATTTCCTGTCGCCTCTGATGCCTTATCCTTTCGTCTTGTCTTCACTCACTCATTTTCTCTGCCATGGAGAGCGAGACGGCCAGCACAGTCGGAAGGTAAATGGCCACGGTCAAGAGCTTAGATGGGTCACTGCTGTGTCCCTGCTAGTGGGCTGGCTAATCACATGCGCTCTCCAAGCGGCGGTCTTCATAGTGTATGCCCAGTAGAAATGACGAGAGACAGAGGGAGATACGAAGCGAAGGAGAGGCGTAGGCTACAGAGAGATGAGACTGATATGGATGCTGACATTTCAGCCAGCTGGTGTGTAGAGCATCCGGTGCGGGCTTGGTTTTCTTTTGAAGGAACCCAAACGTTCAGTATATGCACACGCACGCACGCAAGCACACACGCGCGCACGCCACACACACGCGCACACACACACACACACACACACACACACACACACACACACACACACACACACACACACAGTCTCGGTGGACATTTGAATAATTCATCAATAAGGCTCTGGAGGCCTTACAGTAGAAATCGCTGATGGGAGGGGTACGACAGAGAGAGAGGGAGAGAGAGAGAGAGAGATTAGAGGGAGGGAGGGTGTACGAGAGAAGTGGGTGTGATGGAGAGAGAAGAGTGAGTTGACAAGAGAGAGAGGAGAGGGACGGGGGAGACGATAGCAATGGAGAGAGAGACGATAGCGAGGGAGAGATGGAGAGAGAGAAGAGAGCGAGGGTGGAACCAGAGAGAAAGATATGAAGTGAGTGAATGAACTCAAAGAAAGATGGCTTAATTAGTGGGAGAGGGATTTGGAATGTGCATGTGATTGAGTGCATGTGCGCTCTCTGGCACACGTGTGTGTGCGCACATACTGTATAGTATATGATAAATAGTGAGCGCGCTGGATTGGGATAAATAGCATATCCTTTTAAGCTGACTAATGCTCTGGGCACTCATCTGTTTCCACCGTATACATTAGTTTGTTTTTTCCCCCTCCTCCCCCGTTTCCATCACTCTCCAGTCGTTCCGCCCCTGCACTTAAAGCTAACCTTGTTTGTTAAGCACAGAAATAATCCAGGAGTTGGTTGGTGTTTTTTGTTTTCCTTTATGCGAGTTTCACTCCTGTTCTATAATGTATGGTAAAAAATTTATAAACACATCACACAACTCGCACAATTATTTTTGTGTGAACATTATTATAACGCCATTATTATAGCGGCTGTGCTGTTTAACCCATTTAGACCCGACTTATACAAATGTCTTCTAAAGTTTTCAAAAATAGCAGATCTACAAGCTCGTAGCGTGTAGATCTGCTATTTCTTTTATAGCTAAAGTATAACAATGTTTATTAAAACACCAAAAGGGGTTCCCCTCCAGAATGGGTTAATTAATCCATGTGGAGTTGAGCTCCAAGGATGCCGATTAATACAAAGCATTTCTTGGTTGGGAGGAAACCACCTAACACTTTAACTTTAGGTTTTTAAAGGATCAAGCCCGAAGGGCCTATATGGCCCTTATTGTTTTTGCCCAGATTTTTCTTCTGTAAAATAACAGTTAACCGTGCAGTCGAAACATGGGAATATGGTAGAGGGCTATGTCAAACGATGAAGACACAAAGCCCACTACCATTGGCCAAAGGGTGGCACTATAGCACTCAAAAGAAATGTCAAAATTTGAACATGCATAGCTCATGAACCGTTTGACTCTCAGATACAAAAACTTCGATACAACTTTCATGTTCTGGCTTTTGACATCTGACCTTTAGATATCCCACCATTTTGAATTATATGAAAAACAGTTCAAATCTATCTCCTCCCAGGATATTTGATCAAAAATTCGACATGTGAACTTTGGAACCATATCGACCAAAATAATTGGGATCAAATTTTTTTACATGAAAGTAAATGAATATTGCCGTTATTTTATGAATATTCTTCTTCTGCATCTAATACATACAAGCAGAGTCTGTTTATGTATGTATGTTTATGAAACTTGGTAGTATGGTAGAGGATCATGCCAAATAGCGCTGAAACCAGTCGTACTCCAATTGGCCAAAGGGGGGCGCTAGGCCTATAGCAATCGAAACGAATTTGGAAATGAAAACTTTGAACATGCATAATTCATGCCTCGTTTGGCCAAAATCCATGTGCCTTGACTCATGCGGAACACATCTGTCACTTTGACCAGTAAGCACCGCCCTCAGACTTTCTGCCATTTTGAGCAGTTTGAAAAACGCTTTAACCTAATTTTCTGCCGGGATTTCTTTTCTTTTTATCAATTTGGGTGAAATGTTCTACACACAATCTATTGACCATTATCTGAAATCCTAGTTGAAGAGAAGTTTGTACGTGAAAATGTGTACAAGCAATATAGCTGCAAGCAGTGATAACAGGCACTTTGAAGTTTGAACAGGCATAACTCATGCCTTGTCTGTCCGTCTGTGTATTGGTTAAAAAATATTGAACCAATAATACGTATTAAAAATCGCTTCAGACAAAACCTCTTAACTGCATTGGGCCCTCAAACTGTATCATGGTAAAGCAGCTAACTGCCCCCTTTCAAGATGACGACAGGCCCCATTCATTTTCCTTATAGACTTTTCAAAAAGTATTTATTTAAAGACGTTTACGCTGCGGACAAAGCCAACTCGGATCGTGACAAATCATGACAACAAACACAATATGTTGGGCCGAACAAATAATTACAAAGAAGAAAAACAACATAAAAAGTCCCTGCCCTTTCTTTCTTCTAAGTTTTTGTTCGGCCAATTTTTTTTAATTTGTTGTCATGATTTGTCACGATCTGAGTTGGCTTTGTTCGAGGCTTACAGATCTTTAAATAAATACTTTTTGGGGGGGGTGAGAGATGGGGGGAAGACATGCAGTAAAGGCCGTCGGGATCGGGAGTCGAACCCGCGGCACACTGCCAGACTGGATTATCAGCCAAGGTGCCTGGACCATTGAGCCATGGCCCAGGCCTAAATAAATACTTTTTGAAATGTCTATGTAAAAATGCATGGGGAATTATTTCCTGGGCCTGTCGTCTTCATGAAAGGGGGCGGGACTGCGACGCTCTATATACTAGTCTGTATATATCTTAGAGTATATATGAATAGAGACGGCACCCGGAGGAAACCCTGAGGAGAAATGGACATAGTGGCCGAATTTGGTATTGCAGCGCTGGGCCAAACACATGAACGCGCTTGTCCATTGACTATCATTGTGCACGTTCACGATGACACGTGAACGCTGTTTCGTACATGAACGCCGCTGTTTCATACGTGAACGCGTGCAATGATAGTCAACGGGCAGCGCGTTCATGTGTTTGGGGCAAATCCATCCCAGAATGCACTCTGTTCCTGAGTGAAATCGCCTCATGCGCTTTTGAGCAACTTAATGCAAGTGGATGGGAGGAGATATCCGGTGCCGTCTCTATTCATAATATATACTCTAAGGTATATATAGGATATACTGTATGTATCTGTGTATAGTATAATGTCTAAGGGATCCTCTTGACTTTCTCATTATAGGATCAGTTACTCCTCTCCAATGCTCTCTCTCCCTGCCTCTCTCTCTCCATCTCAACCTCAAATTAGCCACGCTCAGAATAACTACATTCTTAAGCGTTATAATTGGCCTAGCCACTCAACATTTCAAGCACATCCGTTCAACGCACGCACGCACGCACGCACGCACGCACGCACGCACAAAGGCACACTGTCATGTAAACAACCGCCTATCACATGGCTAGCTCTTTGCTGTGGCCAAGAGTGACACGACATTGAATTTGTTTTTATCCGTAATTGTTTCTCTGCCTGAGGATTATTGTAAACCGATTTGTGCGGCACGGTGAAAAACAGCAGCCGGCATTTGAGTGTCACCTTGTTTCATTTGTCAGCCTTGATTTGTTTGCTGTAAGTGTAATTGACTTATCTGCAGTCTCCACACAAAGGAGAGGAACAACTGAATGAAGAAAGCTTTCTCTTATTCCTTTTCACCAATGATTTGATTTGATTCTATTAGATATTATAAAAGAAAAACGCATGTTATATAAGGATATATAAACGCAGCAAAGTTGTGAGACTTATTTCCAATGTGGTCCTTGGTCTGATATGTTGATCCTTCCCCATCCATCCTTCCTCTTCGATGTCTCCCTTTTGACTGATACCTGTCAATTGAAACTCTAGACGGGCCTGTCTCAAAGTTATTAGTGCATCTGCGCCTGGCAGCCGGCGAAAACTAGAGTTTTCAACAGGCCTACCTTGGCCCTCATCAAACCCTGTACGCTCAAAACACTGCACCCGCTGCCACCCTTAGATCTCCATATATGGAGCTTACCTGTTCTGACATTCCATATGTTGATCTGACCTAATCAAAATCTGTACACTCAAGACACGCTCCATATATGGCCAGTACAGAATTCTTCCCATATGTTGATCTGACCCCCCCATGCCAAAGCGCCAGTGCTCGCCCAGCAGTCTGCATGCTGTCACCCTTTTGGGCGAGGTCGCTTCTCGCCCTCAGGCGTCTTACTGGTATTAAACAGTTTAATAAGGGCATAATGGTAATTGGTGAATTTATACGGTAGCTATAATCTTTCTCCAAAGCACTTTATAATGTGCATTGTCCATTCACTCATTCACACACATTCTCACACCGACATGGAAGGCATGGCCAGGCAGGGGAACGTGTTCATTGGTAGCAGCTAGTGGTTCGGTGTCTTGCTCAAGGGCACTTCGACAACACATTTCGTACAGAAGGAGCCAAGGATGGAACTGGGAACCTTGAAGGGACCACATCATGTCATTTACTGTTGATTGAGTTCATGCATGTGCCATGTACTGTTGGGTGCCACCGATATTGTCCCTTATCATTTGACCCATTTAGGCCTGACCTCAAAATTTAAAAAAATCCTTCTACATCCTCCAGTTTTCTGAAATAAATATTTTCACGATTTTTCAAAAATAGCAGACCTATAAGCTCATAGCGCGCCACTCGGTGGCGCGCTATGAGCTTGTAGATCTGCTATTTTTCAATAGCTAAATTATAACATAGTTTAAAACACCAAAAGGGGTTCCCGCCCAAAATGGGTTAACTGTCCTTTTGCGCAGATCACGCAAACCTCAGCAAAAAGAAAAGGACAATATCGATGGCCTCCAACTGTATGTGCGCACATGAACACACCCACGTGTAATGTATGTAAGTGTTGGTTGTTGATGCTTAATACATTACAGTAGTATGAAAGCGTGAATGTTTGCTAAGTACCATACTATTGTGGAGTTAATAATTTAACATTGATTACTTTGGAAGTTTTGCATCCATATCTGCTGTATTAAGAAAAGCTTCGACCAGCTGCGTTGTTTCAGAGCTGTCTACTGTTGGGCAAATGCAGATAACATCAGCACAATGTAATGCACTGTTAATGGACTGCAGATAGCCTGCAGATAAACCAATCACATCACTCACTCCCTTATACCGCACATTCCAGGATGCTAGGGTGTGTGTGTGTGCAGTGTGCGTGCGTGTGTGCGTGCGTGTGTGTGTGAGCGTGCACATTCCCTGGTCATTTGGTAAGGATCATTTTGAAAAGAGGGAAGCACGCACAACTCCACTGTCTCGATCTCTTGGAACATTTTACCGGGTGCACGGTCAGGAAACACTTTAGAAGAAAGAGAATACCAGCACTCACACTCACGGAGTCCTTTAAGGCACTTTATTGTTTCATCTTGGGCACGGTAAGCTGCGAGCAGCAACACAACGAACGCGTTTCGGCCAAGGGCCTTCGTCAGCGTTGAAAATGTTGTAAACAAGGCAACGTGTCACATTTATAATGTCCCGACAGTGCGACATCCCCCCCTGTCCGGGTTGATACAAACAACAACCAGCTAAACCCATTAAATAGAATAAGTATGCTGCAAGCAGCACCACAACGAAAGTGAAAACATAATAAAGTTACGTATTTTAACAACACATGTTTAACGGAAATGTCACAATGTTTGTCCATAAGACTTCAGGAATTCATAAGGCACCATGCTGGTATGAGTGCTGGTATGAGTGCTGGTATGAGTGCTGGTATTCTCTTTCATTTGGTAAGGATGTAACTGTAAACTCACGTATACTGCATAACCACAGAGCACTCAACACTGGTAAGACTCTTGAGAACTTCATCATCATCATTTTTCGACCGCGGTCGAGATCATGGATTCCACAATGCTACGCCAGACTTCCCGGTCCTTCATTGCCACCCCCAGTTCCTGCCTACTGAAGCATGTGTCATGATGACATCAGGGAACGACAGCTTTCTACCTCTGGTCCGCCCTGAGGCAGGACTCCAGAGAAGAAGGGAAGATATAACCTCATTGTCAGCTCTGTAGCAGTGGCCGGCAAACTGCGGCGAAGGTTGCCGTATATTAGATTAGTCGATGGGTGGCTCTTCCAAGACAGATTTTGCGCTCTCATTAGAAGGCGGGTGTAAGTGCCATCCAACCGATTCTCTTGTTTCTTTGAAAGTGTCCATGTCTCGGAGCCATAGAGTAGAATCGGCTCAACGGTCGTCCTAAATATTTTTACTTTTAACATCTTACTAAGCTGGGATGACCCAGATCTTATGCATGTCATTGCAGGCTGACCAGGCCATGCCCTTCCTAGTTTGAAAGTCCTTTTGGGAAGAAGATATAAATGAACCCAAATACTTGTAGTCATCAACCCGTTTCAGAGGAGTGTTAATTGTTTTTATAATGTGGTTATTGTTGGATTTGCATATGTTTACGTATTCAGTTTTTGAACTTTATAACTTAATGTGTGCTTATATTCTAATGTTGGTATATTCTCAAGTGTTAAAATAACACTCAAGATTTGACTGTGTGCCACTAGTGCTATTTCCTCATGAATCCACACATTTAATATATTGTACATTTGCACTCATGGCCACATACGGTGTGTGTGTGTGTGCATGCACGCACGCACGCACATACATGCGAACATAAGACAAAACTGACAAAGCATTTTTAATCATGCAAACACACACACACACAAACACAGACAGCATATAGGCACACACACACACACACACACACGCACACGCACACGCACACGCACACACATACTCATTAATCTGGCAAGTGATGAGTTTAGCTGAATATGACAGCTAATCAGTTCTGTGTTGCCACACACAAAAATCCTCAGTGCAAGTTGTATTGTGAGAGTGTAGAAATGGTCCCGTAAGGGTCTGTGCAAGCTGTGCCTTTTTATGGCTTAAAAGGAGCAGTGCTGATGAGTAAGACATTTTATCACCACACCGCTCCCACAAGTAAATTATTCACTTGTGTTCTTCATCACCGTCTTCCTCTTCTCTCTGCATGTGCCTCGTTCACCCGGAGTTCATTTTCCACATTACAATATATTACTTTCTTTACTGCCATGGTTCCAATTTCTGTTGTTTTAGTTTTTTGTTCTAGAGGTGTTTTAGGACAAACACACACACACACACACACACACACACACACACACACACACACACACACACACACACACACACACACACACACGCTCGCGGGCAGGTTTTTTCTCATGGGTCACTGGTTTCTCAGTTTACACAGACACTGTTTGATTATCACTCAGCATCAGAAAACATCACACATTTTCACTGCCAGACACCACTTGCATTTGATTTCCCTTGCTTCAAAATTATACATTTTGGTCATTCACATGGGAGAAAGACATGGTATACGTAGATACAGTACATTTAAACTATGTTTGTAAAATAAATGTATTCCTAGAGTCAAACATATACATTATGTATTTACAAGCACTTTTAAATAGTGTGAAATATATTTTGGTAGGTATGAGACAAGCCACACATGTGATATTCAAACACTTGCACTGTATTTTAGGTATACTCTACTTGTATCGGCTCTGATTCAATCCACTTGGCCTTTTTATGCATGGTGTAAAACAGAATTCCACTCTTCTGCTAAAAGCACCCTGCTCCCCATTCTACAAGCCTCATATCCTGTTGTCTGAACTGCCAGTGTGCTCATGTTCCCTTTTAAATAAACACAGGAGCAAACAACATGCAGCACAATTTTACTATTCAAGTGATTTTTCCTTTCTTTTGGTGACAGACATTCTTTATACCTTGTTACTCCTCTTTTCTCTACAAACAAACAAACAACACACACCATTGCTATTTTCACAGCGATGTTACAGCATCGTACTGTACATTTTAAAGCCTGATTTGTACTAAATAGTTGCATGCCGGAGTCACGCACCGAAAATAGCCGATGTACAAGCTCACAACACGCTGCAATGCGACGCACTTTGAGTTTACATATCTGCTAATTCCCGTTATGAGACACCAACATGCAACAGAGTATGCCAAGCCATCAATGTTAATGGCATGAGTTTGACTCTTTTCTGTGCCAAAGGTACAACATAAAACACTAGTATTGCTTGTAGCACAGCGGCACTATAGTGTCCTATACTGTATATGTTAAGGTTAATGGAATGAGTTTTACTCCCTGCAAAAGCAAAGAACTGAGAGCTGTAACCATGAAGATATATCTGGATGGGATTATGCCCTGGGGGCCAAGGGACGCAGTGCTTTACAGCTTAGAGAGGAGGCTGGTAGATTCCATGTCTAATTGCCTGTGAGAATCTTTCCTTTTAGCGCAAGAATCAAATGGTGTGTGTGGGAACACAGTGTCGTTTTAACCTCCGCTGGAGGGCCGGCTTTCACCTCTGCACTGTGGGGAGGTCTGGTGAAGAGCAGCACGTATGAAGGGGCATGCGTGCACACACACACACACACACACACACACACACAAACACATGTGTATGCATGAACACACAGATGCACAACGCTCAGCATTTTGGATCCCTGCCCCCGCAGGACAGCCTTTTAAAGTTCATATCTGACTTTCAAACGGAAACCAAAGTGAAAACAGAAACACAGAATGCACTTGAATGACTAATTGATGTGTTTTACAGGAGAAAAAAAAAGAAGCAAAAAAGATTTTCCCAGAACATAATGATGGAATATTGTGGAAATGAGAACAAAATGTTGAAATTGTTGAGGTAAGGTCTCTGTTTCACCTTTAAACGGATGAAATGCAAAGCTTCAGAAAAATGATGAACTATAGAAGATACATTAAACAAGAAAACAACATGGACTGTCAAATGCTTTAATGACTGCTATGTCAGGAAAAGGGTGTAGTTTTAAAATCTTCAAATAGCATCAAAGGTGCATATGGCCAATGGCATTTTTCAACATGTCTATGCCAGTATCAGAAACGGTGAAGGATGACAAGCAGAGCTGCTCAAAGATGAGACTAGACTGACTGACAAACTTGAACAATCTAAACATTTAATAGCTATTACTTTGTTTTAGGGATGTCCCGATACACTTTTTTTCGTTTCCGATCCGATCCCAAATCCACAATTTCTGTGTTAGCCGATACCAATACCGAATACCAATACCAGTGATCTCGTGTTGTGTTTATAGCTATCTAGCTATATATCTAGATAGCAGACTTCTCACTCAAACGTACACTTGCAGTTTGGGCTACTCCAATGCAAACTCCACATGCCCCAACATTTTACTTACCATAGTGTCAACTGTCAACCCCTTACCCCTGTGTCCCCTAACTCCTGTGGTTAGACTGGCATATTCGCCGATACCGATATGACCCGATATGACAAATAAGGGCCGATACAGATACTTTTCCGTTACAATACAGTATCGGGGCATCTCTACTTTTTTTGTATGTGTATAATACTAACTCTGGATTATACGTCCTGCTTTTTCGGCAGTGGTTTCCAAACTCTTTAGCTCAAGACCCAAAAGATATTGGACATTTGCCCGGGACCCAAACTAGTGAAAATAGCCGTTGTACAAGCAGTTTGAGATTGCGCTATACTAATGTCTATCAGCGTCTCCGTATCTGGGAGATAAACTGGAAGTGGTTGGTCCATCAGTAAAAGGGTTCCCCCTCGTTGACTTGGAACGATAACCGAAATCTTAACACCCTTTTATCTTGGATTCTAATTCCAGATTAAAATCAAAACGAGCTTTATCTATGTCCGATTCTGGTCATGTCGCTGGTTGCGGATTGGCCTTTAAATTGAGCAATGTTATGTATTGTAACGTTTAGCACCCTGAGCTGGAGTCGAATCCCGATCTCCAACTCAGTAGGCCACGCCAAGAGAGCTAGCTCCCTTGGAGGAGCAAGTTACGGCCCGGTCTTTGGCAGGGTCGTTTACAATATTTAGATGTGTAGACTGATGGAGTCAACTAATGTGTTCATTATTGTGGCCTTAACAGAGATGATGCAAGGTATTCCTCAGGCTTCTGGAAACACTGGAGGCAATGTTTATACGTTTTATAATTGATCTGGAGTGAAATCAGTCTGGTACTCAGGCTATCTCTGTGTTGTTATTGTCTGTTTTGTATCTCTGTTTTTATAATATACAGTATATAATATGAAAGTGTATCTAGACACTCGCTCGGCTGACCCCGCATTCGGGCATGCCTCATGGGGCTGAAGTCTGCTTCTGATAGCATGCACACCTGCCTTCTCAAATGTTTTTCTTTTACTTTTCTATTGTATTTACTATTTTAGGTTTTCTTCTATGTTTTTACATCGCCTATACAGTATATAACTCTCAATCAGGTCTGCATTCCATCTGCAGTCTGCAGTCTATTTCAGTAGGGGTACCCAGTGCGTTCAAATTTGATGTGAAGGGGTCTCGTCCGTATGTTTCATATCCTTATAGAAACTGGTTCTCAATATGTGGTCCGGGGATCCCCAGGGGTCTGTGAGGGGTTCCAGGAGGGTCCCCAGCTGAATGTTTTATTGTTGGGAACCAAATTGACCTTTATGGGTCCGTAACTACAACCAAATGGACATTTACGTGTCCATTTTGTTTTTTTCTGTTTTTACACTCTCTGAGGTAATAACTCATAGCAAAATGAAATCGTATCAAATGGGAATCTGTGCCTAATGCATATCAAACTGGAGGTCATTCAAATTAAAAAGGTTGAGAATCCCTCTACTAAGATATCCAGTCCAACCCTACCTCTCTCGCTCGCTGCTTCTTTCACCACCCATCATTTACTGGCTAATGCCTCTCCTCCACTCACCCATCAAAATCTTGCTGCAACATCTTCTTTTTTCGCCCCTTTCTCTCCCCCTCTGGGGGAAAAAAAGGCTGCATCAGCACCCATCGGACGCACGCACACATGCACTCACTCACTCACACACACACACACACACACACACGCACGCACACACACACACACACACACACGCACACGCATGCGCGTGGCCCTATACTGGGTGGATATGATTAAGGGATGAGTGGCCTGGTTTAATCTCTGTTTACATCTATAAATATGCATATTTGGATGAACATCACAAACTCACAGCCATACGCTTGCATGCACTCACTCACACGCACACACACACACACACACACACACACACACACACACACACACACAGTTAAATGAGTTCACGCAAATCACACAGTTGTCTGCTGTTCATTTTAATCTGTCTGCTTCTGATAACAGGCTTGTTTATACAGTGTGCGTGCGTGCGTGTGTGTGTGCGTGCGTGCGTGTGTGTACCCTTGAATCAGTATGGATCCTAACCAATCCTAACCTAACCACAATTCCCTTCTGACCCACTGTCACTGTGGCTCAATGGTGGATTTTCCCTTTCCAGTGCGCGCCTCCCTCTCTCTCTCTCTCTCTCTCTCTCTCTCTCTCTCTCTCTCTCTCTCTCTCTCTCTCTCACGTTCACACTTTTCATTCTGTGCTCTGCCTATACCTGCTTCTTAACGCTGCCATCTCCTCATTACTAGCTCATCCTCTCTCTCTCTCTCTCTCTCTCCCTCTCCCTCTCTCTCTCTCTCTCTCTCTCTCTCTCTCTCTCTCTCTCTCTCTCTCTCCCTCCCTCTCTCTCCCTCCCTCCCTCTATCTTCCCCCATGAGTGTAGCAGTAGGATAATTGGAAGCAGAGGTTCTTCATTGAGATGATGCTGAGGTCAGTCAGATGGAAAGCCCTCCTAATAGACCTCTGCTCTACTCGCTCCCTCTCTCCCTCTCCCTCTCTCTCTCTCTCTCTCTCTCTCTCTCTAAGGCACACACACACACACACACACACACACACACACACACACACACACACACACACACACACACACACACACACACACACACACACACACACACACACTTAGTCCCTTATTACTCAGCGCGGCGCAGACTAGTGCCATACCAAGCATTTCCCATCAGCATGGCCATTTTCTCTCCTCGCCCGTCTCTTCCCGTTTCTCATTAGCACACTGTACACTGGAGACACCCCTTCTTCTCCTCCATGCTCATTCTTTCTTATCTCCCCAATCATCTCTTTTCCCCTGATAGCATGCAGGTAATCCCCACAGGCGGCCGTCTTCTCACTAGAACCCACGCCGCCTGCTCTCCTCCTATATTGTCACAGCTCTGCATCTCATCGCATCTCGCCATGTTTTCACTGTGTCTCACCTGGTGTTCCCGCATCGCTCCGTATCTCTGCATCTCTCCGTGGCTCACCTTATCTCTCCATATCTCCTAGTATCTCTCCGTGGCTCACCTTATCTCTCCATATCTCCTAGTATCTATCCATGTCTCGCTGTATCGATCATCACAGCGGCTCCAGTAGCATCGAGTCCTCTATCCACTATTGTTGTGTAATAATGTATGCATGTTTGCCCTCTGGGCTGTGATGTCATGTGCGTCAACCAATAGAAAGACAAGAGGGAGGGGGGTCTGTGACACCGTGTTGGTCAAGAGAGGTCAAGAGATCTACTCGAGCCCACACTGTTTCTTCAGCAACAGTATTTACTATTTATTTTTATTTTATTTATTTGAGTACGGGGCGAAAGAAAGAGAGAAAGAGAGAAAGAAAGAGAGAGAGAGAGAGAGACACAAACATGCCACCCCCAAAACTATCCCGCCCCTCCCCTCACCATGCCCACCCCCACATGCAATGCACGCGCGAACACTCACCACCACGCTCCCTATAGCACCCCGTTCCCCGCAGTGCGCCGCTTTCAACAAGATGGCTGCAGTCCAACTCAATTTGCGGTCAGTGAAGGGGCTATTTGCATGAACATGTGTCCCATCATTTAGCTGATATCCCACTGTGACAACCTGAGCGGAGAGGAGTGAAATCCCGCATATATTAAAGTCCTCGTCCAGTTAATCTCTTCTTTCCGACACTGTTTGGCGATTCCACTCCGCCTCCAACTTGGCGGTAAAAGATTAAGTGAATTACCCAGACCTCTCTCAGATAAAAAAAAAGAAGTCAGGGGTGCGTAATAGATTGTATAGAGTTACAATGAGATAGAGTGTGCGTGCGTGTGTGAGTGCGTGCGTGCGTGCGTTGGAGTAGGTTGAAGAGTGTGTGGGAATTGATAGTACTGAAAATGAGCTGGAGCTGAACAGTGAACGTGCCTCAGGGTGAACGTGTCCAGCATTAGAATCTATACATACACATGCTACACATTTGACCCATCTGAAATGTGATTGAATGCGTGTAAATGTAAGTAAAGTTATAATTTCTGTGCCAGTTGACTCCAGGTGAGCCATACACCACAGTGGTAAACCACTTGAACCATAGGCATCCCAATTCTGGACACGGTGGCATGTCTTAATAGGCGGACATTCTGCGGAGATATGCGAACAACACATCACAACGTGTGGTGTTTTGAGCTTGTAGCTTGTAGCTATATTATATAGGGGTTGACGCTCCACTGCTGTGTATCTTTTTTTTGTGTGGATAAAATGTTATTTTGGCAAAACTGGGCAGTGGTACTGCCCCAGACAAAAACTAAACGGAAACTAAGCTATGATGACCAAAACTAAGACTAAATATATTGACAATTTCATCAACAAATAAAAACTAGACTAAAATGTTAGGAAGGGACTAGTGGACAAGAAATCCAGGATAAGTCATTTTTCACTTGGTTGCATGCTGAAAATAGCTGATCTACAAGCTTGTAGATCGGCTATTTTTAGCAAATGTAAAATCAGTCATTACGACGGCATCAAGGCCCAACAAAATACATTTTAGTCAACTAAATCAACTGTCGATTTAGTCGACTAAAATCTTATGATATTTAGTCAACTAAAACTAGACTAACACTGAAACATTCCAGGTGACTAAAATGATATGACTAAAACTAAATTAAGTTGTATTCCAAAGACTATGACTAAACTAAAATAGAAATGTGCTGCCAAAAACAACACTGGTGAGCATGGCAGCCGTGCTCTGGTTCAGTGGGAAGAAGCAGCCGTGCTCTGGTTCAGTGGGAAGAATTTCACCACTTGGGCACCTGAGTAGGAGGACATGAACGTTAGAGTGCAGCTGTGTTTAACTTGAAACCCAGATGGCGTGATTTGACTACATAATGCCGGTTCAAATGCCTCTTTGCTGTCACAATTATCCCGCTGACAACTGGTGATGTACAGTTTTTGTCGATCTGAGCCACTATTCAGGGCCAGCCTGGGAAGCATTCCTTTTCGGGTTTATGATCCGGTCGGGAGTGGATTGGTAACTTACGTTATGTTGTAGTCACTGATTTTTAGTCATCAGGCAGGAAACCACAAACCGGAATCAGAAGTACCCAAAGTTCCCTGTGATCAAGGGCATCGTAATTTTAGGGCCTATACCCAATAAAATATAATACCAGCTCAGTGGCCTTGTGGTTAGAGTGTCCGCTCTGAAACTGGGAGGTCGGGGTTCAATCCCCGGCCCGGTCATACCAAAGACTGTAAAAAATGGGACCCAATTCCTCCCTGCTTGACACTCGGCATCAAGGGTTGGATTGGGGGTAAGTCCCTGCGACATACTAGCGTCATGTCCAGGGGGTGTACTTGTACATCAAGCTGCCTCACGCTACAGAAACAGGAGATAGGCTCCTTCCCTATGGGCCTCATGGCTCGGCAAGGCTACTTACTTTACTTATACCCAATAAAATCATTTTTATTTTTAATTTGTATTAGATATCTGGAATGCGTAACAGCTGGCTTGTCTGAATAGGGTTCCATAAGTAACCTTGCAAGCGACTGTGCAGTTGATCGGATTGCCTTTGCCACTGACTGTTTAACGGACTGTTCTGTTCATCTGTTCTCAGGTTAACAGGGTTCCAGCTGCCGTCGCCCATTGTGAGTACAGGAGCCAGGCTCACGCTATGGCTACTCTCCGACTACGCTGTCAGTGGACAGGGATTCCAAGCTGCCTATGAAGGTAAGGCCGCTCCAGCACATTTTATGCATTTTGTTTGA
The DNA here is from genome assembly GCF_951216825.1 of Electrona antarctica. Classification (NCBI taxonomy): domain Eukaryota; kingdom Metazoa; phylum Chordata; class Actinopteri; order Myctophiformes; family Myctophidae; genus Electrona; species Electrona antarctica. Next base: position 31,372,453 of record NC_136796.1, on the reverse strand, counting down.
GCCGTTTACCACATCGATAATCCTTTTTTTCTTAATGTCGGGGCATACATACAGTATGGATGTGATTCAATTATATTATGTGCTTGAAAGCTGAAAGCAATTCCACAATAAGCCTCATAAGCTGCCTCAGAGATTTGTGACTGTTTGACTCCCACTCAATTCAAATCCTCGCAGAAATTCAACGTTGCATGGTGATAGCAAGATTCACTTGTAACACTATATCAGAGGCAACATCTTGCCTATATACTGCTGAACAAAATGCCTCTAACACAATAACACAAGAACGTGTGTATTCAAATGTTGGGCATACTGCACCATTCTTAGTTTCTATTAAAATGTGTGAATGTTTGATGTAAAGCCATCAGCTCCGGCTAGCTTAGTGCCCTCTCTTTTCCCAGGCAGATGAGGGACCTTTATCACATTCCTTCTGATGGAAACAGTGAATGCTTTATGACCCGCAGAGGGATGATATTAATGATGGCACTCTTCAAACCCATGCAAGAGGAAAGATGAGGCAAGGGAGGGGAAGGAAGGACGAGGAGCAGCTAATTAGCCTAATTACCTGACAAGAGTCCGTCAGCGGGTTTGAGAGACAGGGTGGAATGTGGGGATTGCGGTTCGGTGGAGCAACGTTGAGTGACTCGGGAGGCCTTCGAGCCTGATTTAAGGCACAGACTGACACACTGGAGGAGGCATGAAGTGGATGCTTTGAAACCTGTTGACACGTCTTTCAGAGCACGATGCTTGTGTCAATGACACTTTCAGTGTCTTCAGGGCCTTCATACTTCATTGTGCCAGAAATAGCTGATACACGCTCACATTGACACCTAAGTATAGCATAGACTGCGTTATGTGACTAGAGAAAATGCAAAGACACCACATCAGACTGCGTTATGTGATGCAAAGAGACCATTGAATTTTGTTAATTTACCTGGGGGTCAATTTTGGATGTCTCGACTTTCTTTCTGGCTATAGCGTTATTCCGGCTCCTTGTGGAAGTGTGAAAAAAAAAACGCTTACATGTGTTGCTAGATAATTGGGAAGATAATTTGGCAAGGGATCCTGAATATTTGCTGTTGTGGGAATACTTTTGGAAAATGGTCTGGTAACAGTTGCTATTCTAGCATTGGGTTGTGTGTGTGTGTGTGACAAAATGGTCTGGTAACAGTTGCTATTCTAGCATTGGGTTGTGTGTGTGTGTGTGTGTGTGTGTGACAAAATGGTCTGGTAACAGCTAGTTGCTATTCTAGCATTGGGTTGTGTGTGTGTGTGACAAAATGGTCTGGTAACAGTTGCTATTCTAGCATTGGGTTGTGTGTGTGTGACAAAATGGTCTGGTAACAGTTGCTATTCTAGTATTGGGTTGTGTGTGTGCTTCAGACTCACCCAACCTCTCACAGAACAGAGACCAGGAAGTGCTTGGGCTATTGAGTTGTGAGCTGGCTTCCGAGATGTGCATTGGCTGGGTTATAGCCATTAATGACTGTAATTGGGAGGTATTGAGTTGTATTTTCTCCCCTGCTTATTCTCTCTGTCTCCCTGTCTCTCTCTCTCTCTCTGTGACTGTGTCTGTCTGTCTCTGTCTCTCTTTCTCTGATGCGTCACACTCACAAGGGCACACACATGCACTCACTCACGCACGCAGCGCAGCCACGCACGCACATCGTCAGTTAAGTGAATAATGCTGATTGTTCACCAGTGTTGTGATTGACTTTCGTTCCACGGAGACTGTGTGACGGCTATTGAGCCAGTTGACCGCCAGGGGAAATCATTGTGTCTCCGTAATTACCTGTCACCACTGTCACATGACGCTGGCGAGGCGCCAGACTGCACTGACCCCACACACGCAGGAGGGGAGAAGACCCCTATACTGTGCCGACATGTTCCATGTGCAGGTTGGAGTGGATGTCGATGGGAGTGTTAGAATCACCGCTCAAAGTCAAGAACCAGTGGTTAGCACGCACCCACGCACGCACGCACGCACGCACGCACGCACGCACGCAAGTTCTAAATAAACACATTAGTATCCACCAATTTCAATAAATAGGCTTGCTCTTTTTAAAATGCACACTTATACGTTTAGTCATCCTTGGTGGAGAGACTGGCGTCACGATAGCAGCACTTCATTCTGCTGTGCCGCCTAATCCCTCTGAAAAGTGAACCGAAGTGAATAGCAGCTCTCCCCTCGGCTTGAACTCGCCCACTCTCATCCCTGCATTGTTTCCTCAGCCTCAGGCTTTGGTATGACTTCCACCTCTCCCGCCTATTCGCGGTACAGGCTTTGTCGGCTCCTCTGTTCTCATCCAAGTCTGGTGTGTGCGGCGGACACACGGTTAACTGTGGCTGGAGATAATGAGCTATAATGAGCTGCCCTTACAGTATATGTTGTGGATGCTGATCAAACTCAATGCTGGGTTTATGTTTATGTTCTTTCAGTCAGGATAACAACTCATGAATGAATAGAATATTTTTAATATAAAATGAGCAATATGGTTTGGCCATGAATTGTATCTGTTTTTGGGTAACCTCGCTTTCCTCCGAGGTGGAAAGCCTGGTCTGTGTTACAAAATTCCCGTGTGAACCAGTCTGGAGCGGATGATATCGCTACGTCATGTTGTAGTCATTGTTTTGTAGTCATCAGGCAGGAACCATCATCTGGAACTTCCTTTCCCTCAAACCGGAAGAATAACAATACAAGCCTGCTGCTTTTATTGAGAAAAATCGGTTTGAGGGAAAAGGAAGTTCCTGCCTGATGACTACAAAACAATGACTACAACATGACGTAGCGATATCATCCGCTCCCGACCGGATCATAAACCCGAAAAGGAATGCTGCCCAGGCTACTTAAACCGCATCTCCCAATCATAGGGACTCATAGGGAATCCCCCGTATACATAAACAGCAGATCCAAAATGACAGGTGGTAGCTGGGGTGGTGGAGGAGGGGGAGCAGCTAGTGTTTGAGAAAGACCGCCGTGGTGAAAGCAGCAGCATAAGCATGAGCAGCAGCAAATTAAGCAGGGCTGAGCGTGAGCAGCGCAAACTTTTTAATGGAATAGAGCTGTTTTTTACCCCGCCTTGGTAAATAACGTTTTTGGGGAACTTTCAAAACGGTGTTCTGCCACAATGCAATTCCAATGGGAGTCACATGGTTTGACCAAACATTTGTGTGTGATTGCTGCCTCATCAAACACAAATGTTGTGGTTGTGGCAGCCATTTTAATCACATACAGAGCATAGAACATTGGTTTGATACGTGTGAATGAGGCCTGACTGAACTTGCTCTGCGCATGCCTGTGACGAGCACAGTCTCCAGTCCCCTGTAATCAGCCTGGAGGTGAAAGCAGCCAATGTACTCTGATTGTCACGTCCCTGGCTGTGCTTATATCCAGTGTCATTTCAGGTTAGGGCCACTCACACAGTACTCCTCTCCTTATTACTTTACTTATTACTTATATCCAGTGTCATTCCAGGTTAGGGCCACTCACACAGTACTCCTCTCCTTATTACTTTACTTATTACTTATATCCAGTGTCATTCCAGGTTAGGGCCACTCACACAGTACTCCTCTCCTTATTACTTTACTTATTACTTATATCCAGTGTCATTCCAGGTTAGGGCCACTCACACAGTACTCCTCTCCTTATTACTTTACTTATTACTTATATCCAGTGTCATTCCAGGTTAGGGCCACTCACACAGTACTCCTCTCCTTATTACTTTAGGGCCACTCACACAGTACTCCTCTCCTTATTACTTTAGGGCCACTCACACAGTACTCCTCTCCTTATTACTTTAGGGCCACTCACACAGTACTCCTCTCCTTATTACTTTTTGAGTCTTTTTTTTCTTTTTCTTTTTTGCTCTCCCTTTTCCTCCCCGCCACCATTTTCTCCGCTCTGTGACTTTCCATCAATATAATATATTTGTTGTTATATCTGCAATATCCAACGCTTGTTTATTCAAGTAGTTAGTTACACACGGCTTGAAAACAAATGACTGTGCCAGTCTCCTCCATGCAGCGAATGATGAGTTTCCTTTGCCTCTGTATAAATGGGTACGCCGTGTTCTAGTAATGTTATATGATAAGAGTCCACGGGGACATTTTTTACACATTTACAACGGAAAAACCACAAGGCTCGTTATTGCTTGAGAGAGGCGCTGTCTAATTAATGATGATTCATAGTCAGCATGATCCCTGATGAGGCCAAATTATTGCACAGCAATGCCCTGTCAGAGTGGATGCGTTTATTATTTAATAACTCATTTTGTTATTGTTTGTGTGGCTTTTGCAAATGGCATACGGTGTCCGTTTTTTTCTGTGATTTCGAGGCTCGTGGCTGAGTGCAGGCACGTGCACACACACGTAGGCATCAAAGGGGGTTTGAGCCCCTGCCTTTTTACTCGTCTGTATAAACAACTGCCCTTTCCAGACCACAAATACAGCATTTACTATGGTGAAAGAAATGCAAATGCCACTCCTTTCCATGCCATATACCGGAACGCAGCATTCAGGATAATTTCTTTTTTCCTAAGTCTCCTGAACTTGAACGCAGCATTTAGCGCTGAACTAATTTGTTTCGAAATCCATGTCGTACACCGCTTCTCCAGTAGATAAAGAGTGCTGGTTTAGCAGATCTACAAGCAGATCTACAAGCTCTCAACGCGTCGCGCTGCGACGCGTTGAGAGCTTGTACTTCAGCTATTTTTGGGATTTCACCGGATTTCAGCCGCTGCGCCTCTAACACTCTCTGCACGTCCCTGGCAGAGTGATCATGCGTTATGTTGGCACGTAGAAGCTAACAGCCGAGCCCTAGTTCCGCATATAAAGCCCAAACCACACCAAAAGGGTCAGGTTGGGACAACACTGTTTTTTAACCCATTTAGGCCTGACGTCGAAGAAAAAAAAACGTTCGCTCTGAAAGAATATATACCTATTCAAAGATTTGTGCCGCATTTTTACGATTTCTCAAAAATAGCAGACCTACAAGTTCATAGCGCGCCACTCGGTGGCGCGCTATGAGCTTGTAGATCTGCTATTTTTCAATAGCTAAAGTATAACGGAATGCTTGAAACACCAAAATGGGTTCCCTCCCAAAATGGGTTAAGGTAAACCACACCAATGCAACTCATTGCAACTCAATGAGTTGCATTGGTGTGGTTTACCTTAAAGCTTTATATAATGTCTCTCCATTGGGACTTATGGGAATCCATTGGGAATTATGTTATATTGAAGTGAGGCCATCCGTGTGTGTAGGTGGATTTTGGTGCAATTTTGCTGTAGGCTTTCCAGACAGACCTGAGTTTATCTGAGGTTGTGTGCTATAGATAGACATTGACAGAGTGGATTTGTGCAGCTCCGCCATTTTTATGTCTCCAGCACTGATATAGAACAGTTGTTTCCAACTTATTTTTTTCCTATACGCTGAGACACCACGCACGCACGCACGCACGCACGCACGCACGCACGCACGCACGCACGCACGCACGCACGCAATATTATATACTTCTTATACAGCGAATAGCGAGAATCGCCTAACAAGCTGTAGATCTGCTATACTACTGCTTTACTTACTTACTTACTTACTTACTTACTTACTTACTTACGCTCTTGCAGCAATTTTTTAAAGTTTTTTTAACAATATTTACTTACTTACTTACTTTTTTTGATTACAACGTACAAACTGATACACAGTATCTGTATTCACAGATTCCTTAGTTCTACTACGATAACATTCCATGTCATGTTTATTGGACAGAAAAAAACAACTGCCTATATTTAGCTTTTGTTGTGCTATAGCTAATTAAAGCAATAATAAGCAGCATATAGCTCACTGGTCTATTGACTGGTTGAACTCCATTTATTGTGTCTGCTCACCGTAATCACCCCCCATAGAGTTGGACTGTTGGCGCAGGGTGAATCAATGCCCCACTATGCTTCCCCGAGCTATACTGTATCTGCCTTTCTCCACCAAATCGATGCTTACGAGTGCAGCGTTCGGCTGTTCAAAAAAAAGAAAAGAAAAAAAAAAACCCACACCACTCAGTCACTATCTAGTTATGAGGACCCCATTTCGCCACTCCACTATTTTGGATGTTTGCTATATCTTTATTGCTATTAACATCCACATAAACATTGCATGCACTGCTCATCTACCCAACACGAAACTGTGTAATGGCACACACGTGCACGGCTGCACACACACACGCGCACGCAGGCATGCACACACGGACACACATTCCCGTATTCTCACTCAATTCAATTCAATTCAATTCAAAGGAGCTTTATTGGCATGAGAAAACAAACGTTTACATTGCCAAAGCAATTGTCACAAATGCAATACAATAAAAACAGTTGAAAATGGGGAAAGTGTATACAGTTGGAGGTGGCACAGCATTTTGTAAACAGAGCTATGTCACATTGCATCGTTATATACATGTTATAACAGGGTATAATGCTTTTTTTGAAACAAATAGCAGCAATTCTCACTTTGGGACAAATGGCACTCACTCACTTCTACTTACAAACTCTTTATTGTCTCCATCACCTGTTATAGTGCCACCAGGAGGCAGACTTTTGCAAAACACATTTTTTGCTATTACTCCTCCAGATTTTGTCCATCCTAATTTGCAGGACTGGCCCGTTTTGAACAAAAAGCCTCAAATCATGAACGCAGCGTGCAAATTATGTGAAATCTTTCATGCACTTTCCTACTAGGCTGAGGAATATATCCCACCCTTTTCACATTGGCCTGTTATAGCGCCACCAACAGGTGGATTTTAGCAAAACACATTTTTGGAACAAAATGCCTCAAATCATCCAAAGGCATAAGAACAAAATGGCACCCTTTTCAACCTGACCTTGCCCTGGTGGATACCTGTGCCCCGGGGGCACTTTTTCTACTTCACATTCAATTTGTGGCTATGTGGAACAGAAAAGGGTCAGAAGAGGGCAAATGAGGCACGCTGGAGCCTCTCAAAAAATATCCAATTGAAAATATAAGACAACTCGTATTTCTTGATGTCGCACTGCTCCCATCACACTCTATCTGCCTACCTTTTCTGTCCCTGCCCCCCCCCCCCCGTGTCCCTCTCTCTCTCTCTCTCTCTCTCTCTCTCTCTCTCTCTCTCTCTCTCTCTCTCTCTCTCTCTTTCTCTCTCTCTCTCTCTCTCTCTCTCTCTCTCTCTCTCTCTCTCTCTCTCTCTCTCTCTCTCTCTCTCTCTCTCTCTCTCTCTCTCTCTCTCTCCTCTCTCTCTCTCTCTGTCTCTCTCTCTCTCTCTCTCTCTCTCTCTCTCTCTCTCTCTCTCTCTCTCTCCTCTCTCTCTCTCTCTCTAAAGCCATTAAAGTACCACTGTGATTATATCCAGTCATGCGTCACGTGCATGCAGAGCTGTTTCGCCGTCTCTTCGTTTCTTAGTTGCGTCATCGTCAGGTCTCCCAACTGGGTCAGCCTGAGATAAGCTTAGCTGTCTGCTTCCCAGCATTTAAGACACTGGAGGTGTTAGTATAAGCGGGTAATTTGGAGATAGAAAAAAAAAGTATTGCATTTATGCATATAGTTAAAGTCATTCTGGAGGCAATCGAGGACACCTGCAAACGTTTCTTTCCACTAGTTATTCATTATCTTCAAATCTGTGTCTGACTTAGGTTGAATTTTAAATACCCATCAATAACTTAGCAAAGGCGCAGCCGTCTTTTAGTAGTGGTGCAAATCAATGGATATTTGAAGTTTGCTTGAAATTTTTGAACGCCGCAGGCAATTAAAACGTGAAAATGAGTGAGTGTGAGACAGTGAGAGAGAGACGGGGGGAAGGAGAGGTGGTTGTATAGGGAGAGAAAGCATGCCAGCAACAGTTAAACTAATCTGCAATGGCTCCTCTATCTCCGCCACTCCCCTCCTCTACCCTCAGCTATGTCTCTATCTCTATCTCTCTCATCCTCATTCTCTCTATCTCGCTCTCCCTCTTTCTCTGTCCCTCTATCTCTCTGTCTGGCTCTCTGTCTGTGGGGCTGCAGGAGGAGATGGAGGCGATGGGAGAGCAGCGAAGCGTGAGTGGGGTCTAGCGCCTAATTGAAAAATAAAGCTTGTCCCCTTAAGTCAGGGAGTTGGCCAAATGAAAGTGTGATGACAGAGTGTATAGAGTGCAGGAGCGACCTGGATCCAATGCTACAATCCTAATGTCCCATTTGCTCCCCGCGGGCAGTAATCATTTTCACAGAGGTGCAAAATGGCCTTGTTTACGTGCGTTTGTGTTTTGATTTAACCCATTCTGGGCGGGAACCCCTTTTGGTGTTTTAAGCGTTGCGTTAAACTTTAGCTATTGAAAAAATAGCAGATCTACAAGCTCATAGCGCGCCACCGAGTGGCGCGCTATGAACTTGTAGGTCTGCTATTTTTTTTAAATCGTTAAAATGTGCCTCAAATCTTTCAGAAAATTATCATGATTTAGAAAACATTTTTTTAAAAATTCGACGTCAGGCCTGAATGATTTAAAGGGTGGTGTGGCAGTGGTATTTTCCATCTATGCATAAACACACACACACACACACACACACACACACACACACACACACACACACACACACACACACACAGCACACTAGGAAATGTCTTCCTTTGGATTTTGTTGCTGATGCTTAATTCTCTTTAATACATTTGGCTTTGAATAGGAGCTGCAGGTCAAATAGATGCTGTTAGTCTTGCCCACATGCAGCGGTACAGTGGAACTGTGAACCTGAGATAATGATCGCACAAAATGTACACGATATTCACAACTTGGATAATATGTGGGACTACAAAGACATCGGATCATTGTGATTTTGTCTTTTGTGTCACTTTCACTTGCTTTCATCTTCAGCTATTTTCTTTGTTCTCTCATTGTTCCCCTCTTCTATGCTGTAGTCAAGTCTAGTGCAAATCTCTCCATCGCTGAACATTGAGCCCTTCGATTTGATTAAATGTGACCGCAGTAGCCTGTGGCATGAATTAATCTATTCCCCTAAAAACAAGCATGCATGTAAACAAATTAAGACATTAGCAGCATTAATCCCACCCCCTGTGTTTGTGCGTGCGTGCGTGCGTGCGTGCGTGCGTGCGTGCGTGCGTGCGTGCGTGCGTGCGTGCGTGCGACAGAGTAAGAAGCATACAAGTCCTCCAAGAGGCTTTCATCACACCTTTCCATGAATGGGAGCACAGCTACACTACCAATTATTTCAGCATTCAGTAGTCTCTGTGGCTAAAGTTGAAAAAAATCTTGAATCACTTTCATCCTGCTGTTACTATGTTGGGAATGCCATTAGAGGAGAACATAAATGGTAAATGGTAAATGGTGCATTTATATAGCGCCTTTATCCAAGGCGCTTTACATAGATTGTGCATTACATTCACCCATTCATACACCGATTGCGGCGGAAGCCATGCAAGGTACCAACCAGCACATCGGGAGCAATTTGGGGTCCAGTGTCTTGCTCAAGGACACTTCGACATGTAGACAGGAGGAGCCGGGATTCGAACCGCCGACCCATGCATCATTGGACGACCTGCTCTGAGGCGACCGCTTGAGCCACAGTCACCACAGTCAGAACATGTTCCTCAAGAATCGTAACGTTAGCAGGAAAGGGGGAGAGAGATGGGGCGAAGACACACAGCAAAGGTCGACAGGCTCGGCACTCGAACCTGCGAGGTGCTGTCCTGCTGGATTACCGGACTAGGTGCCTGGACCGCTCAGCCGCCGCCCAGGCCCCAGACAGCGTTTTTGATGGGAAAAAAGCTATATATTCAAACTGCCAATAACTAAAGAACAGATGAAAGTACAGACTTTTGAGATATTTGGTGTTTACTTAGTCATAGAACAAGATATTCTGTGTCTGTGAAATATTATTAGAAATACGTTGGCACTGGCTGCAGAATGTTCTAGAGAAACTCTGTTACAGCAGTATATTTCTTGGCAAACAAATCAAACCAACAGAGTTGGTTAAAATGCACCATGTGAAGCTGCAGTGGAATAGTGAGCAGCTGTTCCAAATGTGCATCATGACAGGCCATCATGTCTCTGACAGCCAGGCCACACACTACCCACTGTATTTCATTCCCATCTAACTATAATACCACAGCTACCCTGCTGGTCAAGCATACAGTATACTGGTGCACTTTGGGGTGTGTGCGTGCGTGCGTGCGTGCGTGCGTGCGTGCGTGCGTGCGTGCGTGCGTGCGTGCGTGCGTGCGTGCGTGCGTGCGTGCGTGCGTGCGTGCGTGCAGCCAGGGTGATGATGTCCCGGGCACCTGATATGTCATGTGATGATACTGTATGTCTAAGTATGCAGCTATAATCTTAATAATAACTGAGCGAAGCTATGCATTGATGCCAGGTTATTTTGTATTTATTTATTATATATTTTTGTATATCTTTTTAACACATCCACACTATCTGCTCATGAATATCTAATTTCGGTCAGAGCTTGCTTTGTTTCAAAATACATTTTGCATTCAGTTCTAGACAGAGTTTTCTCAATGTCATAACTCTGGTGCTGGTGCCTATAGTGACTATGAGATGTTTCTCTCCACAGCCATTTTTGGCCTTTTCCCCCCCATAAAGAAACAAAAATACCAGATGTGCACTGTTCCAAAGTACCTCTCTAATCACCATCTAAAGCGTTACTAGTGTTTTAGTGGCATTTAACTAAAGAACAACCGTGGATGCCTCCAGTGTTTGTAGGTACCTTTCCACACCACGACTCAGCTCCTAATTATGCCAAACGTGATTGGTGAGGGGCCGTTGCCAGGGCAGCCCTGAACCAGCTCTGATTTGAATAGTTGGGAATAATGCCAAATTTTACGCTCTGTATTGCATGCAGAGTTGATTTTGTATATTTGTGAGAGAGGGACAGAGAGTTTGCAGAGTAGTTGTGAGCATGGAGATTGGCTATATACTCGCAATTCATCGTACAACAATGAGGTTAGGGCTTTACAGCAAGTGTTTACTTCCACTGTGTGCAAATGTGCCGCACTACTCTCACAAGGTTAAATTGCTTTGTACTATTTTTTGACAGAATACAATAAGGCAAAGTTGGCAGCAGCGCTCACCAAATAAAAGTTGCCTGCGTCTTCATTTCAGTGACGTCTGCACAGTCCCCTGTGACAGCGTGACATGAATTGAACTTTTATTCTGGAGTGTTTCGTTTATATTCTTGTTTGGTCTAGTATAGAGGTCCCCAAACCTTTTTGGCAGTGCAACCCCTAGCTGTTACCTCCTGACCTATACATCTCCTTACAACAGAGTTTTACCAGATTTTGCCGTTTGTGCTAAATGACACCATAAAACCGCCATTACCCTTTTCATGTCACGCACCCCTAGAGGGGGTGTGTATGATTTTTGTAACCCATTATTTTTTACCCAGTGTTGTCTAATGTAATCCTGGGCGCTACACTCCCTCTGCCAACCTGCATGGGGAGAGCAACAGACTGACCTCATACTTCCTTCAATGCATGAGGAGTCCAAGCTGCTTCTTTTCACCTTAACAGGGGGGGGGGGTTTCCCCGGTTGGACGTAGCACGTGGAAGGAACACGTTATTCCAACCAGTTCCTTTCCCCTCCATCAGGGGGAGGTAGTTTAGAGACCAGGATTACTGCATGCTTTTTTGTGAGGGTACTGTAGGCACTGTAGACGTGGACGAGAGAACACGCCTCCCCCCTCCTCCCCCCCCCCCTCCTCCTCCCCCCCACAGCGTCCCCATCAGGAAACGAACCCAGGACCTTCTAGCTGAGAGGCGACAGCACCGTCTGCGATACTGTGCCCCCGAACATAATGTGTAATATGTAGTGGCGTATATATATGGTGTGTTGACTCAAAATGTGTTATTTGTGATAGCAGACTGAGGAATGTTGTTGACAAGGTAGGACACTGTGCCCGGTAGATAAACGCACAATATTATCGACGGTTTGCACGACAATGTCGAAATAGTTTGCTCTCCGTGAATGCAGACAGTCTCATGCATGGAAAATACTTTTCCACACGCATGCACGCGCATGCACGTGCAAACACAGTCACACACACACACACACACACACACACACACACACACACACACACACCTAATATCACTTATTTTTTTATGTAGACTTTTACATCCACCCTTGTTCATGGCTTATGGAGTGGACGGCAGTGACCAGAACTACCACTCCAGCAGATTGTAGCTGCTAGTGTCTGGCGTGGGAATTGAGTGCATCTGACCGTTAAATGGTTCTGACACATAATTAATGGCTGATTGTGGCATGCCCGTTCACCATCAGGCTAATGAAGACGTGCGTGCGTGTGCTCACTGTACTGTATGTGCACGCACGCACGCACGCACGCACGCACGCACGCACGCACGCACGCACGCACGCACGCACGCACGCACGCACGCACGCACGCACGCACGCACGCACACGTCTTGTTTCGACACTCTTTAAAAAGAATTAAAAGAAAGCCCCTCGTAATGTCAAGTCTCCCTCATTTCCTGTTTTCCTATTTTGCACATTACCTATAATAACATCGCCTATTGCAGCCGTTTCTGTTTCAAGACCTTTCAAGACCCACAGAATATTCCGGCTCCATGACGATGATGTACACACTGAGTTTCTCAAAGTAAAGGCGAGTCTGATCTGCTTTCATCGTGGGGGGGAAGGCGGGCGTGGGGGGAAGGGCGTGGGGGGAAGGCGGGCGTGCCACTGCTATGCTCTGTTCCCTCGTTTCTGGCAGTGGTGGAAAAAGCACTCAATGTTTTTACTTATAAGTAAAAGTAAAAGTAAAAGTCCGGAATTCAAAATGTACTTGAGTAAAAGTACAAAAGTATTGGCATCAAAATGTACTTAAAGTACCGCAAGTAGAAAGTATACTCACTATATAAGCAGAATGTCCCATTTAAGGTTTGCAGGAATGCAGTAATCAAAACCCTTCCATGTCATCCCATTTACGTTAACTACTTTCAGCCTGGTGTCCCTGTCTCGTCCATATGGGGGGGGGGTATCGCAACATGCTTGTGTTGTGAGCTTGTAGGACTTAAGTGGTTAATGTCTCAAACAGAATCCCATTCCACAACCCCTGTTTTCATGCCCCCCCCCCCCCCCCCTGCCCCCTCTCTCTCTTTGTTCCTCTTAGACATGTGACAATTGTGACATGGACTAAGGAGGGCTCTTGACAGTTCCCATTGCATGGCCCTTAAGTCACCCCCAGGCACGCCTGCACTGCCACTCGAACACGGCGCACAAGCTGACCTTCTTTTGCTTTTATTGTTTCACTCCTTGACCTTTTGTTGCCTTCCTGCGTTAGTATTTTTTTTATGGGTGAATGAGTGGGTGGTAAGACACCGGCTCTCTGGTTGGGACAAGATTTATTTTCATTTCTTTCTTTTTCACTCTGTGAAACAAGAGGGAAACACAGCACACGCCTAGAGTGTTCTCTTTGTGTTCATGTTTGGTCATAATACTGTATGTCTGAATACTATTGAAAAGACGCAGCCGCCCGCATGCATTCGCACTGACAGCTGTGGACACCCACTTGGTGCGTGAACCCGAGATGGCGCTCAGAACACAGTCGCTGCAGTGCAGTTAAGCGCACTGCTGAAATGTGTGTGTCTGTGCGACGTGCGTTATGTGTTCTTTGTAGTACAGTCACGTCACCTTCTGGTGGCGGTTGTTTGACCCATGTGTCTGAGGCTGGTTGCCACAAGGGGTTCCCCCTCTCTCTCTGTGTGTGTGTGTGTGTGTGTGTGTGTGTGTGTGTGTGTGTGTGTGTGTGTGTGTGTGTGTGTGTGTGTGTGTGTGTGTGTGTGTGTGTGTGTGTGTGTGTGTGTGTGTGTGTGTGTGTGTGTGTGTGTGTGTGTGTGTGTGTGTGTGTGTGTGTGTGTGCACGCGTGAGAGAGTGAGTCATACATGCAACACTGTGACAAGTTGAACACATGTTGGTTGGCGCCGGCGGTTCAGACCACACAGGCAGGCTATGGTTTCCTCCACCATGGGGAAGAGGTGTGATGAGAGTGGCGATAGCACAGAGTGACATAGAAAATGAGGCAAATAGGGAGGGAGAGATGGAATGACGCGAGGGAGGGAGGCAGGGACGTCTCGTCTGACAGAGGAAGAGAAGATTAGGAAGGATATTTACATGCTGCTCACTGTGTGTGTGCGCGCGGTGTGCAGTCAGGTAGAGTGAACATTGAGGTGTCTCTGGCATGGCATGTCTGTTGTGGTCTCCTCTGAAAAGCCCTGCACAATCTCTGCTGTCTCCACTCTGACAGTCTCTACCGACCTTGCATCCTAACAAAGACGGAGGGAGACAGAGATAGATGTCGAGAGACAGAGAGAGAGAGAGAGAGAGAGAGAGAGAGAGAGAGAGAGAAACAAAAGGAGGCGATACTAAAGTGAATGACGATGAGAGAGAGAGGGTTGAACGAGTTCTAAGAAAGAAGGCGGAATTATATACAGCGAAAGAAAGACGTGAATAGAACAATAGTTGGAAAGCAAGAAAGAGCCTAAATCGAGTGGAGATTTAGCAAATTTTTGAAAGACGTACTTCTGACTGAGAATGAAGAACAATAGAGCTAACAAATCTGCAAAGTGAAAAATAAGTAGGTCTATCTGTTTCAGGTTTCAAGTTATAATTTCAGGCTTTAACTTTTAATTAAAATTCATGATGTATCTGCCCTTTGGCTGAACATGGAGATAAATATATCGTGGCATCATTTCCTTTAGAAGAGGTGGTCTTTATAAATGATTCAAAATACAAATCACAGAATTTCTTGCTGGAATAATGAAAGTAGAGATCCACCCCTGCATTTATACTACCAGTAAGACGCCTGAGGGCGAGGTCCATATATGGTGCGTGTCTTGAGTGTACAGGGTGCGATGAAGTCAGATCAACATATGGAATGTCAAAACAGGTCAGCTCCATATATGAAGATCTAAGGGTGGCAGTGTCTTGAATGTACAGGGTTTGATGAGGGCCCAGGTAGGGCTGGGCCTTAATTTTTGGGCCTGTTGAGAAGAGTTTTCACCTGCTGCCAGGCACGGCTCCACAAATAACTTTGGGGCAGGCCCGTCTAGAGTTTAAATGGACAGGTATCAGTCAAAAGGGAGACATCGAAGAGGAAGGATGGATGGGGAAGGATCACATTCCCGTATATGGGCTTAATATCCCTGATGTCATAGTGATGTCACGAGACCTAGGAACAATATATGCGGGCTTTCCCCATTTATGGGGATGATGATGTCATAGTGATGTCACAAGACCTGGGCACAATATGGGGGTTTTCCCCATGCATTCTTTCACCTCAAAATCATCGCCCGCCTCCGCCCCTCCCTGACACCCTCAGCTGCCGAAACCCTTATTCACGCCTTCATCTCTTCCCGACTGGACTACTGCAACAGCATCCTCTATGGCACCACCTCAAAAACCCTCAACAAAACTCCAATACGTCCAAAACTCAGCCGCCCGCCTGCTCACCTCCACCCACTTCAGAATTCACATCACTCCAGTCCTCCGTGACCTCCACTGGCTCCCCGTTAAACACAGAATTGAATTCAAAGTACTCCTCACCACCTACAAGTCACTGCATAACCTGGCTCTTACCTCTCCGCTCTCCTTGAGCCACACGCCCCATCCCGCTTCCTCAGGTACGGACGCCGGAAGAGAGGAATAATCTGTGGAGATGTGGAACAGGAAACGTCCTCACATGGTGAAAAAGTATCACAGTAGGGGTAAAGCAGGTCCACAGGAACTTGCCACTTTACAGAAATAAAGAAACAAACAAACAAAGGGAACGAACAAACAACCTCTTACACAACATTTCCCCTCCCCACAGTACACACGCAGTCCATTTCTTAACCAGTGTGGGGTTATCTACACAAAACACTCACACCGTGTCCTGAATTATACCTCTAAATATAGTTAAATCCAGTTCACATTTGCATAAAGCCACCTAAGGTTACCCTTAAGTTTTCATCTAAGAAAAAAAAAGTTGAATCAAGAGTATAACATATTACATTATATTACTTTTCAACCGGGCCAGTTCCACCCGTGATAAGATCCTTTGGTCTGTATTGTGTAAGTGTTTGCCCATAGTTATCGATGCATTGCTAGAAGGTCATTAACCATTTTCCTTAGAACATCTTAAGTGACCTATGTTAGTCTCTTAAAAGGTGAAATAGTTAAGACGTTGGCTGGTTGGTTATTGAAGAGTAGAAGGAGTTACCAACTAAGACAAATATTCCGGGACAGGAAAGACTCTCTGGACACCATGAGTAATGAACAGCTATAGAGTATATATTTGACAATCAGCCTTTCTTCAAAATCTAAAAATCTGAACTGGACCTTGAACACCATATTAGTTTGGCTTTAATTTTCTTTGTTCATATTGCAGAAGCTAATGCTGGTGGCAGTAATGCTATCACGTCACATGTTGATGCTGTGGAGTGAAGCACAGTGCTGGGCAGGAGAGTATTATGTTACTTATTACTCCTTAGAAAAAGTAAGTAATACATATTACATTATATTACTTTTCAACCGGGCCCCTTCCACCCGCAAAAGAACACAATCTGTTTAGCCAGCTCCTTTTACAACTGAATCCAATTCATTGGAATAAGAAGTCTCCAATCGGCCAAACTGAATCATTGCAGGATATAAAACTGAATAGTCAACAGTCTCTCATCAGTCTTTTTCTGCTGCATATTCCACATTTGGAATTCAACATCAGCAATCTGAACTGCACACACATGGCTGCAGCATCTCAAAACGTATACATAATAGTGTATACATAATAAACAATAAAATAAAGAAACAGTCTCTGACCTTTTGGAGGCAGCCACTCTCAAGACAGACTGTTGACTCACGTCAAATTTCCTGTTTTTCCTTTAGTTGCCGATGGGTTCTCAGATTGGAGGCAGTCTGACATTGGACCTCACAGGTATTTTGATGGACTATGATGGATCTAAATGAGGCCGAGTCAACGAGTGGATAAGGATAACCTCTCCTCTACAATACACCCAGCGATGAGCCAATTCTTCAGATGGTCTCCATTTAATGTCCCGGTGGTATCTCTATTCTCTACTGAAATCCAGTCTCTGTTTTGCCTGCGTGGGGAGCTCTGTGTTTCTCGTGCGTCTTTAAACAGATGCTTCAACAAGTTAGATGTATTTTTCGCTGTGGAAAGGGTTGTTTTGCCCACGCAAAGTTTACAATGGACATTAACATACTTGGCATCTTTGACAGACAAGAATGCAACAAAAACACAAAAAAGACAGAAGAGATTGGTTTTGGTACACCACCAGAGATACACAGATCCCCCATTACTATTCATGGTGAACCGATCAACCAGGTATGTCCGTACAAATACCTAGGAGTAGTAATAGACCATCTATTGTCATGGAACGATCAGATTGATTCAGTGTGTAAGAAAACAAAGCAAAGAATCTACTTCCTTCGCCGTCTAAGATCCTTCGGTGCTAGTAGACGGATTCTACTAAAGTCACAAATGCTGCAACAACTGAACATTTGTTCAAAGATTGTTGGACAACAACTTCAGAAACCTTATACATCCATGTATGATAACAGCATCCTAAGGTTAGCAAGGAATATCACCTCTAATACTAAGCATGTGTTGTATGGAGAATATAGGTTGCTACCTTCAGGAAGGAGATATGGTGTACCAGCATACAATAAGGTCAGACTAAAGAGGTCCTTTGTCCACCAGTCGACCTTGAGGCTTAATCAGGAGTTGTAGTAGCCACAGGATAATCTAAGCGGTGGATATTGCTCTTGTCTTCATGTCTTTATGTATGTATGTAAATTGTCTTGTTCTTTGTGGTATGTCAAATGTGTGTATATGTATGTGTTCTGCATACTTGGCTGCTGTGTCGCAAGACAAATTTCAGTGTGAACTGACAATAAAGTACTATATCATATCATATATCATACGCTATGTCATATCTGTGCGCAGGCTGCGCAGGATTAAAAGAACAGATCTACAAGCTACAACGCATCTTGTAGCTTGTAGATTTGTTCTATTTTTTCATGCCATGCGACAACTTGCTACTATGAGTGCATAACTGAATGAATGAACAAAAACAAATGATGCTCATTTGTAACGAGTAACGCAGTGTGTTTTGTAATATGGTATAATATTACTGTTTTGGCCGAGTAATTTGTTACTCGTTACTGGGGAAAGTAATACTATTTCAGTAATATATTACTAGTAACTTGTTACTGCCCAACGCTGGTTAAGCATACAGTATAGCTTTTGTATCCACTGAAGCGTATCTACCGTACCGGTAACTGAAGTGCACATGTGCCCAAATCTCAGTAAGTACCAGAGTTTAGACACTCAGGCAAAGAGACAACCTAAAAGCCTTTATGCAATGCTCCCAAATGTACTCCTTCGCTAAGGGACTAAACTTAGATGAAATGTAAAGGTCTATTTTACTTTTTTAACACTTCTGGAGTAATTTTAACATCTTGGGCTTTTATGTGCACCACAGACAGCTTTTCAAATTCTTGGGCGTCATTCAATAACCTGGTCGTACATTTCTGACATTGTTTGAGCGTAAAAGGTTGTGTAAACCACACCAATGCAACTCATTGTGTTGCAATGGGGTGCATTGGTGTGGTTTACCTTAAAAAAACGTTTTGTCCCAATGTGACCCTTTGGTGTGGTTTGGGCTTTAGACTCATTTAATTTGTCCCTCTTCTGGTGATGTCCTTAAGGCGTGAGGGTACTTTGTTGTATAGTTTTTTTTTTTAATTACCTTTTTTCATTTTTGAAAATAAATTCTCCTTAGGACAGAACCTTAGACATGTGTTTTTAAGTAGTCTAACTTGGTTCAAATGGAGTTAAATAGGAGGGTGTGTGTGTGTGATGAAAATCAATATCAGATATCTAAATATTGAATACAGAAGTGTTTTTTTAAATTAAATAATGTTTAGGTACTTTAAGGTAGTTTATGCCTCCCTTACAAGTCTATTTTTGAGTGGTGCTAGCCACTCCTATGGACAGCAATGTGTGTCCCTAGCTGACTGGCTGGGTCTGTCCGCCCGGCCGAGCACGGAAATAGCGTTTGTTGACTACCAAGTGTCACTGTTGTGCAGCCTAAAACACACGCACGCACGCACGCACGCACGCACGCACGCACGCACGCACGCACGCACGCACGAGCACGCACGCACGCACGCACGCACGCACGCACGCGCGCACGCACGCACGCGCGCGCGCGCGCACACGCACACGCACACGCACACACACAGTACAGCACCACTCAGTTCAGACAGGTCTGATTTTTACACTCTTAAGAGTTACATAATCTGGATTTAGTTGCTTTCCACTCTCGGGTTCCTCTGACCTCCTAAAATGTCACCCGTTTATTCTTCACTCTCTCCGTCACAGTCGTTTTGTTTGGCTTCTTCCAAGAGGTTGCTAGGTCATGCTGTTGCTGTTTACATGCGTGCGCTCCCTGGGCCTGGCCAGCTAATCCTGCCACTTTATGAAAGTGTGGAATTAAGTGGCTCGGTTGGCCTCTTGTAAATGTCATCTGCTCAGCCTGTCGGATCATAGGCCTCGGTGTAATTAATTCCAGCCTTAGATAACCTCAATGGCCCGTCAGTTGACTTGCTGTAAATAAAACAGAGAAGTTGTTCCTTCTGTAGCCGTAGTCTCTCTCTCTCTCTCTCTCTCTCTCTCTCTCTTAATCTCTCTCTCTCTCTCTCTCTCTCTCTCTCTCTCTCTCTCCTCTCTCTACTCTCTCTCTCTCTCTCTCTCTCTCTCTCTCTCTCTCTCTCAGATAAGGCCCTGGCACGGGCTGACAAGCATTTATGATTGCCATGCACATGCACTGTAGCCTCCCTATTGATCTGCAGCAGGCAGTCATTCAGTTAATCAGTGGGTCAATCAGTCAAACAGTGTTAAATGGAGTGTTTCTTTCTACATTCTTTCGAAATGTCCTTGAGCAAAACACTGAACTCCATAACCTATAACCATTGCTGTGTGAATGCATGAATGTATTGCACATTGTGAAGCCCTTTGTTCACTTTTTTAATATATTTTGTGATTACACTTTGGGAGTCAGCAATGCGTGCACGCTAGAGTTTGCTGGAGAGTTATGTGCCTTGTCAACTTTTTGCCATTACTCATCTGTATCTCGCTCCTCTTCTTTCAATATATCTCTGAGAACACTTTCCCTTCTCACTTTGTTATTCCTATCACCATCTATTATGTTTGCCTCTCTCTGTCCATCACCTTTTGCATTGTCTTTCTCTCTGTATCATATCTCTCCCCCCCTCCCTGTGCTGTCCTTTCCTCCTTGTCTGCCTATCCATCATATAGTTTCTCTCTCTTTCACACACGGATTTCTGAAAAGTTAGTCTTTCAGCATTTTTCTCTCTGCTATATCTCTCATCAGGATTAGCCCACGCTAATCGTTAGCGTCCTAGCCCCATTTCCCCCCCTCGTTTGTCTTTTCTCACAATCCCTGTTTTGTGTGGATTAGTGCCGTATTGTCCTCGGATTAGGGTGTCATTGTTTCTGAGCCGGGATGAGGTGGGAACATGTGTTAGTTTGTGTGTGTGCATGTGCGTGCGGTGCGTGCGTGAATACTAGTGTTTCATATCGTGCGTGTGCCTGCATGTGAGACAGAGGTGACACCATCTCCTATTTGTGCTCGTGTGCAGCTTTTCCGGAATGCGTATATGCGGCGCAAAATAGAAAGAGCCTTGCAAAGGAGCACCATGTTTCCTTTCCACTCATCCATCTTGCCTGAGCCCTAGCTTTATTGTCTTCCTGCTGGGTCGATGCCAGAGGATGCAATATGGGCATAATCATTGCAAATGGTGTTGCTGAAACCTCTGAGGAGCAGAGAGGATTCGTGTCCATATTCCTCCTTCTGATCAGACGTCAAAGCAGAAACTGCAGACAGTTGCCTGCAGGGGATAAAAGGCAGCCCGAATGGGGCATACATGGATACATGGATACATGGATACATCCATGGATACATGGATACATGGATACATGGGGCGACTGTGGCTCAAGAGGTAGAGCAGGTTGTCCAATGATCCATGGGTCGGCGGTTCGAATCCCGGCTCCTCCTGTCTACATGTCGAAGTGTCCTTGGGCAAGACACTGCACCCCAAATTGCTCCCGATGTGCTGGTTGGTACCTTGCATGGCTTCCGCTACAATCGGTGTATGAATGTGTGTGTGAATGGGTGAATGTAATGCACAATCTATGTAAAGCGCCTTGGATAAAGGCGCTATATAAATGCACCATTTACCATTTACCATGGATTAAAGTTCTCAGTCGCCACACTTGATTTCAGTCATTTGGAAGCATGTCGCGCACCGGAAAAAGCCGATCTACAAGCTCACATCATATCACGCTGCGACATGCTGTGAGCTTGTAGATAGCTGTGTTCAAGACTAGTGTTCTAGAACAGTAGAGGGGGCACGGTGGCACGGCACAGTCGGTAGTGCTGTCGCCTCACAGCTAGAAGGTCCTGGGTTTGATTCCCGCTGGGGACGCTGTGGGTGCTGGGGGCGTGTTCTCTCCTCTCTTCATCAGTGCCGAGGCGGAGTTGGTGAAAGGGCCTTTCTGTGTGGAGTTTGCATGTTCTCCCCGTGTCCCCTAGGGTAGGTACCCTCACAAAAAACATGCAGTAATCCTGGTCTCTAAACTGCCTCCCACTGGCCTGATGGAGGGGAAAGGAACTGGTTGGAATAACTTATTCCTTCCACGCGCTACCTCCAACCAGGGAAACTCCCCCCCTGTCAGGTGTAAAGGAGCAACTTGGACACTCATGCATGAAGGAAGCATGAGTTCAAGTCCGTTGCTCTCCCCAGGTTGTTGGAAGGTGTGTAGAGCCCAGGATCACATTAGATAATTGACACGGGTGAAAAATGGGTTACAAAATCGTGGGATAAAAATGTATTAAAAAAACAGTAACTAAACTAATATAAAACCCTAATGGTCTCGGATATTTCATAAAGCTTTAACCTCAGTCGGCCATTTCTTCAATTTTTTGCAACTGCAAGAACAATAGCTTTCGAATGATAATACCGAAACATCATCATTTTACGAGTTGTGCCAACGGTTTAGGAAAGAGAGTGCTAGTATGGGGGAGGGGGGAGGGAATCCTTTCATGCTGTTTAACAAATCACAGATTAGGACTTGGCCTGACAAAATGTTTCCGTCATGAGATTTTCTTCTCTTTATTCCCTGCATGGGCACAACAGCCATCGCACATGCTTGTTTGCATGTGCGTGAGCACATGATTGGCTATACTACAGTGATAGCGTGAAAGCGTCTCGCTCCAGCTGCCTCCAGGCGGCTACTCACTCTTCTCCATTGCTATCCTCTCAACAGTTTCTCGCCTGTGAGAATTAGCCTGACAGTGTGCATGCATGGTCCCTCCCACCCTCCCTTTTTACCTCTCGCACTTCATTCCTTTCCATTTTCTCTCGCTCTCTCTCTACGCTCCTCTCCATTTTCTGTTCACCTTTCTCTCTCTCTCTCTCTCTCTCTCTCTCTCTCTCTCTCATGCACACACACACACACACACACACACACACACCCCAACACGTGAACATGACATTCTTCCACCTACATAATTCCCATTGTCCTTGCCTCCTCCGTCAACATACATACCATCATCAGATTAGTTTAGATATAACTGAGATGTATTGATTGAACAGTGGGGGTCGTGCTGCGCCGGTGGGAGGTATTCTGTCATGTAACGCCAACATCGATATCGAACCACGCTATTATTTTGGCGACACGATCATATTTGCAGCTACTCATTGTTTTACATGCAGTCGCTCTCCTTGACAGCGTATTGATCAAAAGATCTCTATTGTGGGATGATATGAAGTTATTGAGGAAGACAGAATCGTTTGGTGGAGAGTGCTTTTACTGTAATTCTTTTGGCTCCCTGCGTGTTAATATAACTGTGAGCGTGTCAAAATTGTACCCATAAAGGGTACATTTTTTACAGTTCTATATTATCACTCCGGATTTTGCTGCACGGTCTGCCTCCTCAAGAGTAGTTGAGTAATTACCTGGCAAGTTGACAACTGGCGAACGTCCACCGCAGCTTAAACTCCGCTAGTTTTACCAGAGATGAGATAAGATAAAATATAAAATAAAAGTTTATTCCTCCCAGAGGGCTAGAGGATTTCTTGACGGGGCAACAACAACACAGCTACCAGCGAGCAGCTACCAGCTAGCAGTTTGAATAGATGGTGATAGAATAGACTGTAAACATTGGGCTTCTCCCTGAGATGCGTTGCCACTCATGATAAAACACTTGCTTGCGGCTCTGGACAGAAACCACTGCATTGTCTCCCTTTGCTTTAATTGATATAAACCAAGCGGCTCTCGGGTCGATTGCGGTGTTTAACCCATTTAGGCCTGACCTCAAAATTAAAAAAAAATCTTCTAAATCCTCCAGTTTTCCGAAATAAATATTTTCACGATTTTTCAAAAATAGCAGACCTACAAGCTCGTAGCGCGCCACTCGGTGGCGCGCTATGAGCTTGTAGATCTGCTATTTTTCAATAGCTAAATTATAACATAATGTATGTAACCACCAAAAGGGGTTCCCGCTCAAAATGGGTTAATCATTTCTCCGTTTACCAGGCTGTCCTAATGCTCAGCCATTCATCAAGTGGGCCCAATCGATCGGCCACTGCCAATCTGTCGCCCCCCAACCCACCCTCTCTCTCTCTCTCTCTCTCTCTCTCTCTCTCTCTTGTCCCACTAAGACCTCATCGACTGTTGCACAAGTCACTTGTTAGCTGCTGCAATGTCAAAGGTTACATTTAAAGGACGGTGCCACTGCTAATACATTGTCTAATCACAGCTTTGGTTATGTATGGTACTGTACGTACATAAACATAGACAAGTTATCCGCTAATAGCTTTTTGAGGGTGGGGGGGGGGACTTTTCAGATCAATCTGCATGATAAAATGTATGATAGGCCTACCGCATTGAAATGAATGGGAAACATTGGATTCTGGAAGACCAAACAAACCGCTGTACACTTTGTAAAATGGTCAGCAGTAATGTCAAGAGTACATGGGAGGGGGGGCGGCAGTGGCTCAGTGGTAGAGTGGCCACTCGAGCAGCCAGATAGGATCCGCAAGGCTCCCAGTTCGAACCCGGGCTCGCCCAGAGTTAGTGTCGAAGTGTCCTTGAACAAGACTCTGAACCCCTAATTGCTCCAGATGTGCAGGTTGGTGCCTCGCATGGTTTCTTCCGCCATCGGTGTGTGAATGGGTGAATGTATAACACACTATGTAAAGCGCTTTGGATAAAAGCGCTATATAAATGCACCATTTACCAAATGCACCATTTGCATGAGTCATATATAGTCCATACGGTAAACATGCCATAATGTTTGACTTGCAGGGCTGTTTTATGGAAACCGTTTGAATTTGCGGTTACAGACTTGCCATGGGATTGCTGAATGTTCTGTATTGGATTGGGAATAGTTCAGTCTATAATGTGATATATTGCATGGTTAGATCCATCCCCAAACAGCCACATCACCCTAAAACGCCCTGCACGCACGCACGCACACACGCAGGCACGCACGCACGCACGCACGCACGCACGCACGCACGCACGCACGCACGCACGCACGCACGCACGCATACACATGCATACACACGCACGCACGCACGCATACACATGCATACACACGCATACACACATATACACACGTATACACATGCACGCACGCACAGAGCTATGCACCAGCACTCAGGGAATTGCTGCATCCGTTCGACGCACAATATCGTCCTCTCCAACAAACATGTGGGTCAGCTATGTATGTTCCTATCCTCGCTCTCACTTATTGGCAATCGATAACGCTGTGCCATACACGGCTGCGTTTCCACCGTTTTGGACCCATAGAGCAGAGGAGGATCTGGTCGTTGCCATTCCAGGCTGATTTAGTGGAACAGATTCCAGGGAGGAGAAGATGGGAAGAGAGGATATGTGTTATCGAGAAATCCTTTCTCCTCCAGCCCACTCGCACAAGAGACAAATATCTTGACATACTGTACATGAGTCACGCAGAATCAGGGCTTTTAGCTGATTGTGTGTGTGTGCGTGCGTAAATGCATGTGTGCATGTGAACGCGTGTGTGTGCTGTATACATCCACAAGCATAATGTTCTCGCATGGGTCTGTTCCTGCATGTGCTTCCTGCTGTCTCTCTCGCGGCGTGCCTAAGTGGACCGACCTGCTCCAGTAATGCGATGCAAGCGCACGGCCACTGAGGCATGAAGGAACAGCACACCTGTTTGTTTTGGTCTTTGTCTCTCACCCATCATTTAGCACGGTGTGTGTGTGTGTGTGTGTGTGTGTGTGTGTGTGTGTGTGTGTGTGTGTGTGTGTGTGTGTGTGTGTGTGTGTGTGTGTGTGTGTGTGTGTGTGTGTGTGTGTGTGTGTGTGTGTGTGTGTGTGTGTGTGTGTGTGTGTGTGTGTGTGTGTGTGTGTGTGTGTGTGTGTGTGTGTGTGTGTTATAGCTGTGGATTTAATAAGCAGCAGAGATAGCCAAAGAAATGAGGCAATTGTGCCTGCAGCCGCCCGCCTAATGTGTTTCATGTGTGTGGAAGCGTATTAGAGGCATTTTGAAATGGAATCTTTCATGGCGCGAGCTTTGAGTGCAGTCTATCTGGTGTGTGATGTATAGTATATGGAGTACTATCAATTGTATTCTTCTTAACCACTATAACCCTGTAGCGAATTCTAGGCATGCGAACATTCACCTACAGAGCGATTTGGCGTAGAGGCAGGGGGACCCCCTGGGGGACCCTATTCAACACAGTGATTAATATCTACTATATTTATATACTATGCAGTATCTATCTACTATATATTCCTATACATTATAAAGGTCTCCATCAAATACTGAATAGCTGTTCCTCTCCCCCATGAAATGAGCAGAAAGTGAGTGACTGTGAGGAATACGCATTGACTATGGAACGGGTGCCTCCCGGGAGAACCGTGCTACCCATAGGCAGGCCTGGAATCAAAGGCAACGGGGGCCAGCATTGGGAATAACAGGTGGGATTTAAAGAGAACTGTGGGAATTGGTATAGAACCCAAGCGTCTCCTCTCCCCGCTCCCATGCTGTATATTATACAGACAGCCGTCATCTGTGTGGATCTGCCTGAGGGGAAGCAGGGGCTGAGAAGGACATGGCAGGATGAGGGTTGTAAAGGGCGCACATCCAAAGCTCTTCTGTAACCTCCATCCAGCAGGAGATGCTAATGAAGTTCTCTGATGAGGTGTGAGGAATGGGAAGATACTGTGTGTGCGTGTGCGTGCGTGTGCGTGCGCGTGTGTGTGTGTGCGTGTGTGCGCGCGCGCCTGTATGCAAGTGTGGGTGGCATGGTGGGTAGTAGCAACAGGAATAGAGGGAACGGAGATTTCGTCAGAGGAAGTGAAGTGGAAGCACTTGAAAAGTCACGGGCTGGTACGAGACACACTATTTTCTTTTGAGAACGACAACTCGGTTTAAGAGTGTTCAAGTTTGCCGGATTTGATTCTGTATGGAATAGGGACTCAAATCTCTCGCAGCTGTACATCCACTCAGAACAGCCTGTTCTATAGCCTCCCGCAAGATGTTGTTGACCTTCGAATGCATTTATTTGTATGCACTAGAGCACTTGAAATGTGAATGTGCTCTTCTCCTGAGCGAGGATTCTCCTTGTTTCTGTGATTTCTGTTCAAAAGTTCTGCCTGTGTACAGGCAGTACAGATCGTCATTAGCTGAGAGTGCGGAGAGTTTTGTCAGGACAAACATAACGGTTGCTATCGGGCATACGGTAAACCTTGTATGTCTTGGAAATGAGAACCAAGAATGTGGATAGATCCAGTGTAGTTTTCTTACTTAGTCACAAACCTCAATCCCCAAAACAGACATCGCCACGTTTAACCTTACATCCCTGTTTTAGTCATTATAATATTTATTTTTTATCAAAATGGCGAAAACAGCAAATCTACAGACTGCGTAGACGCGATGCGTCATTAATTTATGAAAAGAATAAATAATAATAATAATTATATATATGGTAATAAAAGGCTTTAGGATTTACTGTGTGTATGATCCAAACAATACAATACAATGCATGCATTAATTGCATACGAACAGTTTTTTTCTTCTTAGAGGTGGTATTTTTTCAATGAGTTTGAAGTCACCACCTTGATCATAGTAATTAGCCTTGGTAAATCGCGACGGTTCCCAATGCTAATTTCCTGTTTCCTTATCAAGAGGCAGTGTGTTGTACAAGAACACCCCCTGGACATGACTCTAGTACATTACAGTATGTCACAGGAACTTATCCCCAATGCAACCTTTGATGCTGAGTGCCAAGACGGGTAGCATTGGATAACATTTCCATAGTCTTTGGTATGACTCGGCCCCAGGGATTAACCCCTGACTCTCAGGGCAGACACTCCACACCACAATGCCACTGAGCTGGCACCTTGATGAGAGAAAGATAATAATAATAATGTTAATCTACTGTACAATGTAATATTGTGGGCATAAAGGGCTACACATGTAATGGAACACAGTCAGTATAACAGCTCAGAATCTGAGCGACGGTGTATTTACGTATATGAGATGCTGTTACATTTGAGGGGCTGTCACTTTATTTGGCTAGTCGCTAATCGCTCAATCTCTACAAAAGAAATGCCCTAGTGGACCGATATCCGAAAAATATATTTTTCCTTTTATGGAAACTTGTAGCGGCCGCTGGCAGTTTAGCCGGGGTGCTATAGGGGTGCTATAGGCAGTCAGAGAATACGGTCAGCAATCCTGCAAGGGTCTGATAAAACAACAACAACCCCTAAAAAACTGCACACAGAGCAACCTTCAGCGTTCCCACAGTGTATTATACAATATGTTTGTGGCACTGTACAATTTCAGCCCCGCACAGCAGCTCAATATGTTGTTCAAGCCCACAGTATATGGAGCCACTTCGATATATAAGTTCAATACAATGTTCAGCACGTCAGTATATAAACTCCCCACTTGAGTCAATTCCAGTCGGGGTCACAATGTAATGCATAAAATGTTCTTGCTCATTCGAGACGGTTATGATATGGTTAGTCCGTTTCAATTCCCCAGAGAAAGGGACCTCACGTCAATGCATACACACTGCAGCAACTGCATCCACATAGGGCTGCGACTATTGATTTGTTTTCCTAGCGATGTTCTATTGATTACTTTTTCAGATAAATCAAATTATCTTGTGTGTTTAGTGTGTTTTCTTAGGGGCGCTAGCCCCTCCAACCTGCCTTTTGAAACGACATCAGCAGCCAAGTCTCTATACCGATTTGTTTTTGTATATAACGTATGTTTAGAAGATATTTATATCAACGAATCATTGTGAATAAATTCAGTAGATATACTGTACACACACGCTCACACACACGCACGCACACACACACACACACACACACACACACACACACACACACACACACACACACACACACACACACACGCACGTACACGCACACGCACACCATACACTTGACATTAAACCTGGAGGCTTTGAATCAAATTGTTGCTGTCAACAACAAAGGGAAATACTTCTTGAAAAGTTCTAGCCTTGGATCCCCTCGTCTTCGCCTCATTGGAAAAGAAGAGAGTGCGGAGGAGAAAAGAGCAACAATTAGACCCCTAGCCTTCCAAATGCACCTTCATGGGTATTTCCTCTTTCAAGTGGTTTCATGCTCTGTAAATGTAGGCTTAGTATATAGCTGATAAGAGAGAGTGACAGATAATGAAAAAGCCAAGGACAACATATATAAAAGAGGCACAGGTATAAAGACGGTGTTGATTTTGTCGACTAATACTATGATGGAAAATGTTCGTCGACTAAGTTTTCACTGACGAAAACTAAATGGAAACTAAATGAAAACTAAGCTATGATGACTAAAGACTAAATTCATTGACAATTTTGTCAACAAATAAAAACTAGACTAAAATGTTAGGAAGGCACTATAGTGGACAAGAGATCCAGTATAAGTGAAAGACACAAGTCATTTTACACTTGGTTGCATGCTGAAAATAGCAGATCTACAAGCTCACAACGTGTCACGCTGCGACGTGTTGAGAGCTTGTAGATCGGCTATTTTCAGCAAGTGTAAAATCAGCCAATTACGACGACATCAAGGCCCGCCAGAATACATTTTAGTCGACTAAATCAACTGTAGATTCAGTCGACTAAAATCTTATTATATTTAGTCGACTAAAATTAGACTAACACTACAACATTCCAGGTGACTAAAATGTGACTAAAACTAAATTAAAACTTTTCAAAAGACTGACTAAATGTAAAATAAAAATGTAAATTATGGTCACAAAAAGACGGGTATACAACGGCTACTCTGACAAAGCCCCCCAGACTCAGACATATCTGTTGGAACGGCGGTGCCATGTAGGTGTGAGGGCCTACGTGCTATTCAAGGAACGCAACAATATGGAAAGCAATACTAACTAATCCTGTCCGCTATCTTTAACAGAATATGCCACAGGCGAGCAAAAACCTGATTATTTTCCATTGCAAATTTGTTCTTTCGTTCTTTTGTAAAATATGAGAACGAGCGGCTTGAAATAACCAAAAAAATATGGATCGACAATGTCCGTAAAAGTCTTTCTTGTGTGAAACGAGACATTATTTTCCGTTTATTGTGTTGGGCACTCATCTAAATGAATCGTTGATTGGATTCATTTAATTAAGAATGCATTAACTTGGCTCATGTAACCACAGCTGACAATGACATGGCACGGGTCAGATTCAGAATGGGGTGTTGGGTTACAGTGTGCTGCTGATATTGTGAATGTAGTTACATAAAGTCCAGGTCCTAATTTCACCGAATTTCAACGCCATCTCGGCTAGAGTTCTCGGTGGCTCACCAAATGTGTGTGCAATTATTAACTGTCCACTTTGTCGCTTTAAAAAAAGAATAATTCATGGTCATTATCGAAAGGCAAACTTATAAGCATATTTCCTGTAGGCGACACTGCTGTTCCATGCCACTTATGCTCCGCTTCGGAAATGGTCCCCATGGGGGATGACAGGACAAAACTGCATGTGTCACAAAGACGCACGGTCACGATGGACTCCAGGGGTTCTGACATGTTGAGGCTACATGTTGAGGCAGGGTCAGGGTGCTAGTATACGTGTTGAGGGTGTCAAGGCTCTTAGTGCACATTGAGAGTGTGGTTACTGTATGTGTTGAGGGTACTAGTACATGTTGAGGGTATGGTAACGTACTTACGTACTTACTTACTTACTTACTTACTTACTTACTGGGGAAATATAGGTGAACTCACATTTTTCCTCCTTTCCACACACCTGCACGATTATGCACCAATCACTCTTCCATCCCCAACGTCCCAGGTGGACCTTGGCTGTTGCCAAGGCAACCCTGAGAGAGAGAGAGAGAGAGAGAGAGAGCTATGGTCTGGTGGAGGAGACGGATAAGGGAATGAGGTAGAAGGCATGTCTTGAATCAGGCAATCATCACCAGACATGGTATAGGTTTATCACCCATTGGGACGTGTTAAAAATAATCCAACCTCTCAGATTAGCCCGTCTGTCAATCAATGTAAGGAAACAAGTGTGCCTCTTGTTTGCATCTATATGCGGTTTATACAGTGTACCAGAGTCTACACCTGCACACTCCTCTACATCTGCTCTGGTTCTGTGTGGTGTGTGTGTGTGTGTGTGTGTGCTCATTTTCTATTCACGTTGGTGTGTAATAGGGAGCCGGTGATGTTCCAGACAGGGAAGTCAAAGGAGAGATCAGTGAGCAAAGCTGGGAGATCTCAAACATTGCAAGACAGACATACTTGGGGCTGTATGCGGATATACTGTTCTTCTCTCTTCTCTTCTCTCTCTCTCTCTTCTCTCTCTCTCTCTCTCCCTCTCTCTCTCTCTCTCTCTCTCCCCCCCTTGCTTTAATTCAGTGTCTCTCTCTCACCCCGCCCCGCCCCACATATCCCTCTTAGTTTAGACTCATCCATAGTACGGTGGCAGCTGAATGGCACATTATTGCATTTCACACACAATATCGGCAGACATCAATTCTGTCTGAGCTCTCCTTCACACTCCAGCGCCGCCCACATAACAACTGGCCTTTTTTTAGTTTTACTGCACCTGCTGTGTGTGTGTGTGTGTGTGTGTGTGTGTGTGTGCGTGTGTGCGTGTGCGCGTGCGTGCGTGCGTGCGCACACTTGCCGGTACATGAAAAAGTAGGACCTCTACCACAGACAAAGTAACATAAGTTGTGCACGCACGGACACGGCACACACGCACGCTCTCTTACAAACACACACACACACACCCATGAACAGAAATCACTAGCCCTTGTCCCTTTTTTATTTGACTCTCTTCAGGGTGAAAGACCAAGTGCAGCCTCTCTCATGCAGACAGGGGAAATTAGTTGTTATCCAAATTTTCATCCCGCAGGATTTCAGGCAATTAGTGAGTCGTTGTGTCACTCAGAGGGCAGATGGGGACACACCATTACAAAGCAGTGGCTCGGAGCCTAAAGTAACCGGAATTGTGCATTTAGATTGATTAAGACCCTGTGGAATTAAACAAAACTCACTTTACGTCCTTATGTTGTCGTATGGGTATTAGGAAGTCTCAATTTAAACCCTTCATCATTTCACCAAGACGTCTTCACATTCCATGACTATACTCTACTTTGTGCATACAAATACCAGTACACATCCACAGTAGGGCTTTAATTAACCTCTTAAACCCCAGGGGCGTAAAGGGGGTAAATCCGCAACATCGGAGTTGGAACCGGAGACCTATTGGGTCTCCATTGACCCGCTGAGTGCTGTTCAGAGGTGGACAGCCGCTGCCCCCGCGGGGGCAATGGGGCTCAAGAGGTTTTTAAGCAACTAGTCGAGTAAATCCACTAGTTGACTAGTTGATAGCCGTTTTTGTAGGCCCCTAGATCAGCTAGATTATAGTCACCAATGTACACAGTTTTTAATTTATTATTACCATTATTATTATTATTATTATTATTATTATTATTATTATTAGGGGCGGCTGTGGCTCAGGAGGTAGAGCAGGTCGTCCAATGTTCCATGGGTCGGTGGTTCGAATCCCGGCTCCTCCTGTCTACATGTCGAAGTGTCCTTGGGCAAGACACTGAACCCTACATTGCCTCCAATGAGACGGTAGGGGTGAGCTTGCCACCATTGGTGTGTGAATGTGGGAAGTGAGGACGCTGGCGTCGACCGTTAGCCGCTCAATGTATGAATGAATGAACCATTGTAAGCGCTTTGAGTAGACACGTAGTGCATAGAAAAAAATGCAATTTATTATTATTATTAATATTGTTGTTATTATTTTACATAATAGGTAGTTAAATAACTAGTCAACTTGTCGACTAGTAAACTAGTAAACCACAGATATTCAGTTCACCCAAGCAGATATGTCCCCTCTTTCCTTCTCACTTTTAACAAGTGGCACCTGTTGTTTTGGTCCAGAGGGGACAAGTCGGTTTGTGTTAACACGTCGCATGCACAGAACAGGGCCTAGTGTACTGGAATTGTTATGTGGCCTGGGGTAACCATGCTAAACCCAAACCGATCAATAGCAGTAGAAACAGCCAGCTATCGCATTGCGAGAGACCTATGGCAAACTAAAAGCCTGTTCCCACTCGCTTGAAATGCCTGCACTTTACTGGTATCTTTAATGTTTGTGTCCTGTGGGAATGTGTGCCAATTGCGAATAGTATTTTGTATCATCAAATTCAATAGCACGTCACCCTATACCTCAGAAGGCCTGCATTGTTGTCCTGGCACGAGTGTGAATGCAATCTCATAACAGTGCGTCATGACGGCA
>NC_136796.1:31314544-31334544 GCF_951216825.1 Electrona antarctica | reverse complement strand
GTGTGTGTGTGTGTGTGTGTGTGTGTGTGTGTGTGTGTGTGTGTGTGTGTGTGTGTGTGTGTGTGTGTGTGTGTGTGTGTGTGTGTGTGTGTGTGTGTGTGTGTGTGTGTGTGTGTGTGTGTGTGTGTGTGTGTGTGTGTGTGTGTGTGTGAGAGATGTAAAGGCCAATCTATAGAAAAAGGGGGCTTTCATTGTAATTCATGAACAAAAGCCTTTTGTTATGGATTGGTGACTGCTTAGAACTAATGGACCCTAAATGTGTTAGATCTCTCTCTCTCTGTGAGCATGTGTTGCGTGCGTGGGTGCATGCATGTTTTAGGGTGGTTGGTTTATCCAGTAACTTTAGAAATATAATATATATAATATAATATTATATATTTATTCCATGGTTAGGCAACAGTGTTAAAACGGTGTTCACCCATAACTCTGAGACATCCTGTGACATAACAGCTGTAACTAGTACTAAAAGTAAAACATTTCGTAAAATACATGCCGGTATAGGGCATGCATGTTTAAAAGTATAATTGACATGATTATGGGCATGTCTTTTAGGCCACTAGATTTTAGTTAAACAGAACTGTCAAACATTCATGTTTTGACAGACTGCAAATAATTACAGTAACTGATGGTCTGCTAACATTTACACATTTTAACCAAATACATGCGTACATGCGTACATACATTTACACATTTTAACCAAATACGTGCATACGTGCATACGTACATACATACATGCATACATGTGTATGCTAATATTATTGTCTTTTTGCTTGATTTTATATGACTGGACATGACTATATTCTATACCAAGCACCAACATGATGTTTGTTACATTTATTCAGTACATAAGTCTAACCATTAATCACTGATACCATTTTTTCTTATGTTTTAAAGTTACTAAAGTATGTAGAAGTATGAAGAAAATGTGTTAGACACACTTTTAAAAATTATACGAAAGTATCAGATCTACAATATCCCAATGCCATTGTTGAGCAGAGACCGTTTTTGTTTTTCTCTAGTTCTCTAGTTCTCAGAGACTTGCAAGAGTCACTGAGTCAAGTTTTTTAAAACTGTAGTGTTTATGATAAGTTTATGATATAAATATGCTCACGTAAACAAGTTGAATCATACAACTTGACTCATTATACAACGTAGTTGTTATCTTGTATGCTCTAATTAGCATCTTATGATGTATAACATCAGGTGTGTTTTTAACACATTTTGTAAGCCTATGCATACATGCAAATCTACAGTATCATACATATTTTATTCTTACATGTCCCCCGTAGTCCATACTCATACTCCATACACCATACAAACTTAGCTGTAACATTATTCCATTTCTTAATATCTGACAATGTTCATTTCAAATTAAATTAATTTGAAAAATCTATATCCATTATGACAAACCATTAGTATATATATATATTTAGGCTATTGTATGATCTGTCAGTGGTCAGGGGTGGATTAACCCAAGCATTATATGTGAACGGTGTGCAACAGGGCCTACAGTAATTAGGCAACTACTGCTAGAAAAGCCATATGCTAGAAATGTTCTCACAATGATTGGTATAGCCTAATTGTATTTGTAGTAGTGTTATGATTAGGCCTAATGATCCAATCCTTGTAGGTAGATCGGTAGCGAGACAAGTTTTATGCCTCCTGGTAAAAGTTATACTACCATTGTAAAGAAACTGTGATACGCACACATGCTATGGTAGAATATCAGCATGTGAATGCTCTTGCATAAGATGGTTAATTACTAAACTAGTGTTTTTTTCTAGGACATTACAGTAGACCTAACTAATTTCACTTGTAGAAATTCATGAAGAATAAGCCTATAGCCTTTTACTAAAGAACAGGCAATATTTTTGAAATAAGGACTCAATATGCCCCATGGCAAGGCATATGACTCAACAAGTTACATTTAGACAGTTTATGCTCAAGAGACAATCTTATTATGATATTGTGTTATACAGTAGGCATGGTGAATATTACCGTTTTGTCTGTATCGTTGAACATAGGTAGTATACCAGCAAGTATAACATAGCATCAGCATGACTACCAGTTATTCAATGCAACCTATTTTCATCTAACTATGCAAACACTAATCACTCACACAAATCACAAATCAAAACTCACAACACCAACAAAACCATTAAAAACATCTACATTTTACACCCTACATTACGAGAATGCAAAACATGAAACAAAAACATGCAAATACAGAACAGAATGTTCTGTTACAACCAATGTATCAAAAGAAATTGATACAGATCCTATACAGATCCAAGAAAAAACAAAACTATACCTGCAATCAACACAATGGACCAATACCAGATCACCGAAACATAAGTTCATCACAAATGTATAGTGACACCTACAGTATCATCAATAAGGCACTAGCATCAATACCATACAATACATCACAACACCGCAAAACACACGTAACATGAAACATGCAAAAATGCATACAAATAAAAAGTGCCATCTGACTGACTGATCAATAGTTCAAGTCAAAAAGCCAATGCCTCCAATACACATCCATTAGCAAAAGGCATCGTTATCAAACATAATGTTTTGAATAGTATGATATAGGCTGCAAAGGCAGCAATATGTATGCATATATATATGTATTATAGCATAGAGGTCCATACTACAATCATATAATACACAAAAACAACTATTGCATATTATTCAGAACCAATACACACCACTACCCAACAGCATAAACACTGTACAACACCAATCAATATTAGCTGTACATCTACACATCATTACGACTAATGAAGTGCTAATGAACAGTCTAGTTCAACAGCCACTTAATAACAAAGTATGTAAATATCTGAATACTTTGCCTTGGCAACGTAACTGTATATGATTTCTCATATAAAACTCATTTGAAACGAATTGACCGGACTATTTAATTTTAGGTGAACACATTATGGTGAACACATTGTGGTGCTGAAGTTAAGTAGATATTGTTGGTTATAGGTAATGATGAAGCCTTATGTCCAATAGGGGACGAAGAGGAGTAAGTAAGTAATAGGTAACGATGACTATAGGGTAGATTGATTGCATGATATTTGATTGATTGACATTTGATAGTTCATAGACTATAGTCTAGACTACAGGGGTATAAGCTATGCTGCTATAGGCATACAAGGATGTATTTGCAGTATATTACAGTATATTTTCAATCCAAAAACTGTAGATAGGGTCTGCACACAAAACACACTGTTTTTGTGTTGACAATAACTATTGACAACAACAACCCAACATACTAGTATATATGCAATAGTATCAAGCATATATATATATATATATATATATATATTTTTTTTTAAATAAAATACTCTGTACTGTGTATGTGTAGAATAATAAGATATGCTTGAACGGTTCAACTACGTGCTAATATATATATATATTTTTTTTTATAACCTCCTAGAAAAAACTGTATGGGGGCATATAAAACACATTAACATCAGTATGTCTGATGGTGCAGTGTGTAAATGTAACAAAGACCATTATAACAGGTTATGTACACTATGCTTATATATGGTAATATGGTTTTCCAAGAATTCAGAAACTACAGTTTAGAAAAACGTGTACACCTAAACCTTCACAAAAACGATATATAACTACTATGAGTGTATGATATTGTTGTTTGACAAGCAAGTATGTACATGATCATTTAGTTTACGCAGATATGCTAAGCATAACGACTGAATGTTACAATTATCCACCAATGGTGGTTGTTAGTTACAGAATATATCAATTCTTAGTTTCATGAGTTTCAGAATGGTATTTAGTCAAATTCCATGTAACGGTAAAAAGTTATGATCGTTGTCATGACAAAAACTGTGTATAATGATAAATTACTTATCTGATATACTGTACTGTACAAGTAGTACTGTATGTAGTACTATACCATAATATTGAAAAACATAGATATTTCAAATCCGTACACTACCGTACAATCCCTAACCCAGGCATATATTATCTACATCTAGACATCTACTCTATGTCTGCGCTATTCTATGACCCCATAAATGATTCTAAATGTTAGGCCTTCTTAAAGTAGTTTCATGTCCAGTGTATGCTACATGCTTAAATTATAAATTGTACACAATATTGTTCAAAATCATATATGTCTAATAATGAACAAATACTGATACATGTACATATAGAAACCTGCACTATTTTGCGATACATTTGTTTGAAAATGCTGTTGCATCTTGAATTGTGACATTGTAAATGTACATGTAAACAATGAATTGAATAATCAATGAGAGGGTGTGGTGTTTGGAGTCAGGTCCCTATTAAAAGGGTGGTCGCAGAGCTGTAGGCCTACAGAGAAAAGACAGCTAGCCTTATTTGCACCAGATAAATTAGGAGATACTTCCTCATCAATTATTTCCTCTCAATTTTGTCATGGAGCCTATGGGTAAAGCACGTACCCCTAATGAATCAGTGGAACACCAACCGTTATTGCAGACTGAAACAACCGATGCAGATACAATTACAGTACCTAGGTACAGATCATACAACCCTCTCAAAGTATGGGGGTATAATCCGCCAGAGGACAGCTTTGCCTATACCCCTGATTTCGAAATATATGAAGAGAGAGCGGAGGACGATGTTATGACAGCGGACCCATGCTACATGAACATACCTGTATACAGGCCAAGAGATGATGAGGAGGACATGGTGGACTCTGATCTGGTGGACTTAATAATCGATACGGATGACGAGTACTATGACCAGAGAGATCCGTTAGATTTGACTACAAGCAAGAAAACTCCTGGACTTTCCGAAAATTCACTACCCATCACAATCCCATCCTCCCCAGCACCGAACTATGAAACACAGAACTATTCCAAACCACCGCCATCCCCTGCAGACTCTGGTGATGAGGATGCAACATCCATTCTAGTTGCATCCAAGGCCTGTATCTCGGAGTCTGCTTTACCTACAGTCAAAACGAATTGGCTGAAACACAAAACTAGCTGGATGAAACCCAAAACTAACTGGATGAACAGAATGGAGGACATTCTTCAGGTCCCCACATACGGAATGGGTCGCATGAATGTTAAAGATATAAAGATTGCATTAAAGTTATGGGATATCGAAAATGAGCAGAAAAATAGAGATTCACATGAAGGGACATAGGGAATAATAGATATTAATGTAATAGACTTAGTGTAAAAACTACTAAAAGTCATTGATTTGTAAAATAATGAGGTAATATTGAACTGTGTACTACATGATTTAATATGGATATCTGTGTCTATTAAATGTTTCTTGCTAAATAAAAAATATCAAATACATATTCTTCCTCTTTTTTTATTACGTGTTGTTACCCATGTTAAATTCTAGTTAGATTCTGACAATGTAATGCAGGTACTAACTTGGTAAGGCTATGTCACTGTGGGAGTGGACCTAAAAACGCAGAATGCAAAATTTGTGCTATGACTAATATGACTATTGTGCATGAACAATTATCTACAATTGTCTATTAAAGTAACATTAGTACATCTACTCTATGTATGCACACCATGTATGTAGTAAAAATGATAACAAAATATACATTTTTATGATTACATATTTATTTTGATTACATATTCAAGAATGAACACAGCATTCATTATTATTATTCATATGTATCATTGTCATGATGATCATGGATTAGCAGCCACCGAAGTATCAGCTACTCTTCCTGGGGTCCACAACAAACAAGTGAAACAATACATACAGTGTAACACAACAATAAAACAATAACATCACAATAAAAACAATTTTGCAAAAAAGAAAAAAACATTCAAGACATTGAATTCATCAATATATTCATCCAATATATACAACTATGCAATCGGATCATTCATCGGACCATTAGTTATGTCTTTGATTTTTTGTGATATATCGGGTACATCCTTCAGGTCATGCAGAAAAGATTTGCATAGTCGATGGATTCTTGACACTGACAGTGGTACTACATTCCCTTTAGTATTCAATACCTTCATAATCCCCGGTATAAAGTCAACAGTCCATAGTTTTTCAATTAAATCTTTAAAATGATTGTAGAAGTAATATCTAGGGGTAGGTCGTAAACATGAATGTATGGCCTGACTAGTATGATCTATTTGACAGCCATGGCAATCCTCTTTCATATGCTCAGTTATAGCCTTTTCGAGTAGTTGAGCAACTCGTATTTTCATAATATTTAGAAAGACTGTGCTGATCACCCCATCAGTCTCATCCATAGTCAGGGGAAAATTCACTGGGGATGGCGTCGAAAGCACTGGTGAGGTGGTCGTGGTTGGTGTGTCATGGGGAACGGGTGAATTTGTGGATAATAGGCCTACCCTCTCAAAAAATTCAGCGTCCCCCGTATCATAACCCCAAAATGCCCTCTCATCATATTCAGCGTCTTCGTCCGTATCCCCAGTACTGGTGGGATTCCACCATGATGGTGCCTCATACACAACCCGCCGAGGGTCCATCCACCAAGCTTTGTCTCCTCCACTTGAGCTGGATTCGCACACTGAAAAAGTAGAGTCCTCCATGGTGAATGGTGATATCACAATTATACACAGAGTATAAGGTAGAGGTTGCGGAGTGAGTCTTTTTACCTATAGTGTAGGAGGGGTGGGCGTAGTAGCTGCATCATTTTGGTGTTGGTGCGTCAGTTTCCAGGCTGTCATCAGGCATTGAGAATAATGTAGCTCCCGCAGGTTTTGCGAGATCGATACCAGTATGCCTATTAGGTATATAATCACCGAATGAAATCCCTGTACGGACTCTAGGTCCAGGACATGTGCTGCAATCCACACGCCTCTGTTTTACACGAGGACAATCCCCCGAATACCCTGAATCTACACGATTGAAGCCTCTAATCCGTTCTTCCATCAAAGCTATCTTTCGGCTCTCTTTAGTTGCTTTGAAAAAAACAGTACCTTCCCTTAACACATGCCTTAGAATACCTAAATCGTCCAAACCAACGGATAGTTGGATTGGAAAGTATTTTTCTTTCTCCATTATAGATTTAGGAAAATCAAAAATAGTATGGCCTTGAGATTTGTATCTCACTAACAGCCATTGTTTTGACCTAGAACAGTCAACGATGAAGCCCTCATCATCACTACGAGCTGGTATTGTATCATCCACGCGCACCCTTCGAGATGGTTTGACATAGGCAGGGTTTAGCTTCTGCTCCAACTGCAGATAATTGCAGAAGTCCAAAATACCATTTACCAAACTCTCAAATTCAGATTCATAGACTCGTATGTAAGGCAATCTGTCTTCAAAGATACTGTCCCCTGAGTCCAATGTATAGAGTTCAATATATGGATAATTCTTGAACTGAAAAAAAGACAACCGTATTTTCCGCCTGTCCGATAACGCCCAAACTTTTCTATCCTCATCCTCATAGCTCAGACCGGTAGAGCACATATTTTCTTTCTTTCTTTCTTTTTCTTTCTTTCTTTGGGACAGCTCGTGTCTAGGCTTACTCACTCATGCTGGGGCCCTGTCCCCGCAGTATTTAACACCATGTCTCAGAGAGGCGGAGCCTTCTAAGAATAACTCCTTTTGTTATTCATGGTTATTACCTTTGAGGTCATACTGTGTGATAGTATAATAATGAACAAATCTTGTTTCACGAGAAACATGTCATGGCCTATAATATTTACATGTAATAGTTAGTAATAGTCATGTTTTAATAGTTTAATAGTTCAATACTATTAGTATGCAATCATTGAGTCATTGAGTACACATGTGTAGTGTAAAACCAATACACTAATTCACTGATACAGAGATTAATGTACTAATGTTACTTTAATAGACAATTGTAGATAATTGTTCATGCACAATAGTCATATTAGTCATAGCACAAATTTTGCATTCTGCGTTTTTAGGTCCACTCCCACAGTGACATAGCCTTACCAAGTTAGTACCTGCATTACATTGTCAGAATCTAACTAGAATTTAACATGGGTAACAACACGTAATAAAAAAAGAGGAAGAATATGTATTTGATATTTTTTATTTAGCAAGAAACATTTAATAGACACAGATATCCATATTAAATCATGTAGTACACAGTTCAATATTACCTCATTATTTTACAAATCAATGACTTTTAGTAGTTTTTACACTAAGTCTATTACATTAATATCTATTATTCCCTGTGTCCCTTCATGTGAATCTCTATTTTTCTGCTCATTTTCGATATCCCATAACTTTAATGCAATCTTTATATCTTTAACATTCATGCGACCCATTCCGTATGTGGGGACCTGAAGAATGTCCTCCATTCTGTTCATCCAGTTAGTTTTGGGTTTCATCCAGCTAGTTTTGTGTTTCAGCCAATTCGTTTTGACTGTAGGTAAAGCAGACTCCGAGATACAGGCCTTGGATGCAACTAGAATGGATGTTGCATCCTCATCACCAGAGTCTGCAGGGGATGGCGGTGGTTTGGAATAGTTCTGTGTTTCATAGTTCGGTGCTGGGGAGGATGGGATTGTGATGGGTAGTGAATTTTCGGAAAGTCCAGGAGTTTTCTTGCTTGTAGTCAAATCTAACGGATCTCTCTGGTCATAGTACTCGTCATCCGTATCGATTATTAAGTCCACCAGATCAGAGTCCACCATGTCCTCCTCATCATCTCTTGGCCTGTATACAGGTATGTTCATGTAGCATGGGTCCGCTGTCATAACATCGTCCTCCGCTCTCTCTTCATATATTTCGAAATCAGGGGTATAGGCAAAGCTGTCCTCTGGCGGATTATACCCCCATACTTTGAGAGGGTTGTATGATCTGTACCTAGGTACTGTAATTGTATCTGCATCGGTTGTTTCAGTCTGCAATAACGGTTGGTGTTCCACTGATTCATTAGGGGTACGTGCTTTACCCATAGGCTCCATGACAAAATTGAGAGGAAATAATTGATGAGGAAGTATCTCCTAATTTATCTGGTGCAAATAAGGCTAGCTGTCTTTTCTCTGTAGGCCTACAGCTCTGCGACCACCCTTTTAATAGGGACCTGACTCCAAACACCACACCCTCTCATTGATTATTCAATTCATTGTTTACATGTACATTTACAATGTCACAATTCAAGATGCAACAGCATTTTCAAACAAATGTATCGCAAAATAGTGCAGGTTTCTATATGTACATGTATCAGTATTTGTTCATTATTAGACATATATGATTTTGAACAATATTGTGTACAATTTATAATTTAAGCATGTAGCATA
The DNA here is from genome assembly GCF_951216825.1 of Electrona antarctica. Taxonomy (NCBI): domain Eukaryota; kingdom Metazoa; phylum Chordata; class Actinopteri; order Myctophiformes; family Myctophidae; genus Electrona; species Electrona antarctica. The sequence goes on along the minus strand of NC_136796.1, from coordinate 31,325,284 downwards.
CACTGGACATGAAACTACTTTAAGAAGGCCTAACATTTAGAATCATTTATGGGGTCATAGAATAGCGCAGACATAGAGTAGATGTCTAGATGTAGATAATATATGCCTGGGTTAGGGATTGTACGGTAGTGTACGGATTTGAAATATCTATGTTTTTCAATATTATGGTATAGTACTACATACAGTACTACTTGTACAGTACAGTATATCAGATAAGTAATTTATCATTATACACAGTTTTTGTCATGACAACGATCATAACTTTTTACCGTTACATGGAATTTGACTAAATACCATTCTGAAACTCATGAAACTAAGAATTGATATATTCTGTAACTAACAACCACCATTGGTGGATAATTGTAACATTCAGTCGTTATGCTTAGCATATCTGCGTAAACTAAATGATCATGTACATACTTGCTTGTCAAACAACAATATCATACACTCATAGTAGTTATATATCGTTTTTGTGAAGGTTTAGGTGTACACGTTTTTCTAAACTGTAGTTTCTGAATTCTTGGAAAACCATATTACCATATATAAGCATAGTGTACATAACCTGTTATAATGGTCTTTGTTACATTTACACACTGCACCATCAGACATACTGATGTTAATGTGTTTTATATGCCCCCATACAGTTTTTTCTAGGAGGTTATAAAAAAAAAATATATATATATTAGCACGTAGTTGAACCGTTCAAGCATATCTTATTATTCTACACATACACAGTACAGAGTATTTTATTTAAAAAAAAATATATATATATATATATATATATATATGCTTGATACTATTGCATATATACTAGTATGTTGGGTTGTTGTTGTCAATAGTTATTGTCAACACAAAAACAGTGTGTTTTGTGTGCAGACCCTATCTACAGTTTTTGGATTGAAAATATACTGTAATATACTGCAAATACATCCTTGTATGCCTATAGCAGCATAGCTTATACCCCTGTAGTCTAGACTATAGTCTATGAACTATCAAATGTCAATCAATCAAATATCATGCAATCAATCTACCCTATAGTCATCGTTACCTATTACTTACTTACTCCTCTTCGTCCCCTATTGGACATAAGGCTTCATCATTACCTATAACCAACAATATCTACTTAACTTCAGCACCACAATGTGTTCACCATAATGTGTTCACCTAAAATTAAATAGTCCGGTCAATTCGTTTCAAATGAGTTTTATATGAGAAATCATATACAGTTACGTTGCCAAGGCAAAGTATTCAGATATTTACATACTTTGTTATTAAGTGGCTGTTGAACTAGACTGTTCATTAGCACTTCATTAGTCGTAATGATGTGTAGATGTACAGCTAATATTGATTGGTGTTGTACAGTGTTTATGCTGTTGGGTAGTGGTGTGTATTGGTTCTGAATAATATGCAATAGTTGTTTTTGTGTATTATATGATTGTAGTATGGACCTCTATGCTATAATACATATATATATGCATACATATTGCTGCCTTTGCAGCCTATATCATACTATTCAAAACATTATGTTTGATAACGATGCCTTTTGCTAATGGATGTGTATTGGAGGCATTGGCTTTTTGACTTGAACTATTGATCAGTCAGTCAGATGGCACTTTTTATTTGTATGCATTTTTGCATGTTTCATGTTACGTGTGTTTTGCGGTGTTGTGATGTATTGTATGGTATTGATGCTAGTGCCTTATTGATGATACTGTAGGTGTCACTATACATTTGTGATGAACTTATGTTTCGGTGATCTGGTATTGGTCCATTGTGTTGATTGCAGGTATAGTTTTGTTTTTTCTTGGATCTGTATAGGATCTGTATCAATTTCTTTTGATACATTGGTTGTAACAGAACATTCTGTTCTGTATTTGCATGTTTTTGTTTCATGTTTTGCATTCTCGTAATGTAGGGTGTAAAATGTAGATGTTTTTAATGGTTTTGTTGGTGTTGTGAGTTTTGATTTGTGATTTGTGTGAGTGATTAGTGTTTGCATAGTTAGATGAAAATAGGTTGCATTGAATAACTGGTAGTCATGCTGATGCTATGTTATACTTGCTGGTATACTACCTATGTTCAACGATACAGACAAAACGGTAATATTCACCATGCCTACTGTATAACACAATATCATAATAAGATTGTCTCTTGAGCATAAACTGTCTAAATGTAACTTGTTGAGTCATATGCCTTGCCATGGGGCATATTGAGTCCTTATTTCAAAAATATTGCCTGTTCTTTAGTAAAAGGCTATAGGCTTATTCTTCATGAATTTCTACAAGTGAAATTAGTTAGGTCTACTGTAATGTCCTAGAAAAAAACACTAGTTTAGTAATTAACCATCTTATGCAAGAGCATTCACATGCTGATATTCTACCATAGCATGTGTGCGTATCACAGTTTCTTTACAATGGTAGTATAACTTTTACCAGGAGGCATAAAACTTGTCTCGCTACCGATCTACCTACAAGGATTGGATCATTAGGCCTAATCATAACACTACTACAAATACAATTAGGCTATACCAATCATTGTGAGAACATTTCTAGCATATGGCTTTTCTAGCAGTAGTTGCCTAATTACTGTAGGCCCTGTTGCACACCGTTCACATATAATGCTTGGGTTAATCCACCCCTGACCACTGACAGATCATACAATAGCCTAAATATATATATATACTAATGGTTTGTCATAATGGATATAGATTTTTCAAATTAATTTAATTTGAAATGAACATTGTCAGATATTAAGAAATGGAATAATGTTACAGCTAAGTTTGTATGGTGTATGGAGTATGAGTATGGACTACGGGGGACATGTAAGAATAAAATATGTATGATACTGTAGATTTGCATGTATGCATAGGCTTACAAAATGTGTTAAAAACACACCTGATGTTATACATCATAAGATGCTAATTAGAGCATACAAGATAACAACTACGTTGTATAATGAGTCAAGTTGTATGATTCAACTTGTTTACGTGAGCATATTTATATCATAAACTTATCATAAACACTACAGTTTTAAAAAACTTGACTCAGTGACTCTTGCAAGTCTCTGAGAACTAGAGAACTAGAGAAAAACAAAAACGGTCTCTGCTCAACAATGGCATTGGGATATTGTAGATCTGATACTTTCGTATAATTTTTAAAAGTGTGTCTAACACATTTTCTTCATACTTCTACATACTTTAGTAACTTTAAAACATAAGAAAAAATGGTATCAGTGATTAATGGTTAGACTTATGTACTGAATAAATGTAACAAACATCATGTTGGTGCTTGGTATAGAATATAGTCATGTCCAGTCATATAAAATCAAGCAAAAAGACAATAATATTAGCATACACATGTATGCATGTATGTATGTACGTATGCACGTATGCACGTATTTGGTTAAAATGTGTAAATGTATGTACGCATGTACGCATGTATTTGGTTAAAATGTGTAAATGTTAGCAGACCATCAGTTACTGTAATTATTTGCAGTCTGTCAAAACATGAATGTTTGACAGTTCTGTTTAACTAAAATCTAGTGGCCTAAAAGACATGCCCATAATCATGTCAATTATACTTTTAAACATGCATGCCCTATACCGGCATGTATTTTACGAAATGTTTTACTTTTAGTACTAGTTACAGCTGTTATGTCACAGGATGTCTCAGAGTTATGGGTGAACACCGTTTTAACACTGTTGCCTAACCATGGAATAAATATATAATATTATATTATATATATTATATTTCTAAAGTTACTGGATAAACCAACCACCCTAAAACATGCATGCACCCACGCACGCAACACATGCTCACAGAGAGAGAGAGATCTAACACATTTAGGGTCCATTAGTTCTAAGCAGTCACCAATCCATAACAAAAGGCTTTTGTTCATGAATTACAATGAAAGCCCCCTTTTTCTATAGATTGGCCTTTACATCTCTCACACACACACACACACACACACACACACACACACACACACACACACACACACACACACACACACACACACACACACACACACACACACACACACACACACCCTGTACCCAAAGTTTTTACGAGTGAGACACAGGCAGACAGACTGAGCCCCTAAAGTGGGGAACAGTCCTTATAATTAATGCATGCACGCACGCACGCACACTCAGCTAGACCTATCCATTACAATTAAATGGCTTTGAGTTGTCACAAGTCCATATGAGTGGCTTTTTTTGTCAATAGAGACAAAAAGGCACGAGACGGTTCTAGCATCCCACTCTCTGCAGGAGAGGGTCACACACATTAACAGAAAGTGAACACAAAAACCTGTACTTGGCTATTATTGCTAATAACACAAAAGAAAGACCCTACTTCCAAAGGCTTATGGCTCCTTTACATCTCTCACACACAGACAGACAGACTGAATCCATGGGGAACAGTCCATGCAATTAATGCACGCACGCACACTCACTCACTCACTCAGCCAGACAGACATTACAATTCAATGGCTTTGAGTCGTCACAAGTCCAATGAGTCCAAATGAGTGGCTTTTGTCAATAGAGACAAAAAAAAAGGCATGCCATGGTTACACTTTAACAGAAAGTGTACACAATAATAACACAACAGAAAGCCCCCTCTTTCCAAAGCATCACTCACTAACGCACACACTCACTCAGCCAGACAGACATTACAATTCAATTATGTCCTAATGAGGGCCTTTTGTCAATAGAGACAAAAAGGCATGAGACGGTTCTAGCATCCCACTCTCTGCAGGAGACGGTCACACATTAACAGAAAGTGTACACCATAAACACATGCACAAACAGTGAACAGTGTACAATAAGCACACAAACTATACAAAAGAAAGCCCCTGTTCTCTAAAGATTTCTAAAGAGTCTTGTTTATACATGAGTCTGAATAGATTTCTTTTGTACATACTATAGACAACAGCACACAAAGCATGTATAGAAATCTATAGAAATTATGTCCATTATGTCTAATAATTACACACAATAGAACAAAAGATATATAGAACAAAAGAATATGATACTTATACCCTGTACAACTACTGAGAGAGCCACTAAATTTCCACTCTCACTCCAGAGGGCCGCATTGCATATTACTGCAAAAATAGCCGATCTATTTTTAAATTGGACTCCTGAAAAGTAACCTTTTTATTTAATTTCAAATTTATTTAATTATAGTTATGTTAACTTGAACTATGAACTATACACGTATATATTTGTACATAAAAAATACATTTTAATACTAGTCAAGCTACATATATAGACTTATGTAATTAAAGTGGGTCATGTTTACAATATTTAGAAATTAAATGAGGCCTAGTTGGGGAAGCCTTAATTCAAGTCTAATTTTCTCCTTTACCACACGTTAAATCTCTTTACCTTCAGCTTCTCATTACGCAGTCCCACATGTTTAAGATTCTTCTATCCTGCAGCATAAGCTATTTTCAGGGGGCCATGTTGTGACAAATGTGTTCTACAGTACCGTATGTAAGGGTGTAGGGCCCGGGGTATTAGTATTCACCTCTTCCTGGCGAGAGAGAGGGGAAAAAAGCAATGACAAATTAGGGAGCAGACACGAAGTATCCCAAGAAGAGAGACCATCACTCTTATTAGAGTCAAAGTTCATGTGGCGAGGGACTATCTCGGTTCCTCCCCGGTCTTCTCCGGCCCCATGCAGTCCTCGACAGCAGTGGGGGAAAGTAACTAAGTACATTTACTTATGTACTGTACTTAAGTATAGTTTTGAGGTGTTTGTACTTTATTCCACTACAATTATTTGAAAACTTGAGTTACGACTAGTTACTTTGTAGATTTTGATTATTATTACAAAACACACACGAACCACTTCAGCCTTACGGTATATACATTTTGGCCAGAAAGATTTGAAAACTTGAAATGGAACATTCTGCATAATGCCTACTTTCTACTGTCTGTGTACTTTAAAAGTACATTAATCAAGCCAATACTTTCATACTTTTACTCAAGTGCCTTTTCAATTCCGGACTTGTATATGTCCAACAGAGTATTTCTATATTGCAGTATTGATACTTTGTATCAGTAAAACATTTGAGCACTTTCTCCACCACTGGGAAACAGAGTCTTCTCCGTCCTTGACACCGCGGGAAACCGAGGGACAGAAGAGGACAGAGAGGGGAAGCAGGAGACTAATGTACAGCATGCAGACAATGAAAGAGAGGAGTGGCGTGATCGATGGACACTCTCATGTATTGTCTACGCACAAGTGTGTGTGAGCAGGGCCAAGCCTGTATACTGTATACTGGCATGTGTGCTCATACACACGAGACTTGCATGTGTGCCGTGGGCACGTTCATGGGCAACCCCCCCCCCCAACTACAGTGGGGGGCTGGGGGCCAGCAGGGTGTGCTGTATTGATGGACGAGGAACATCCTTTGCCGTTTCAGCAGTGCGAGTGCTTAAAGCACCCGGGGGCCTCCAGGGAAGAGCCGTGCCACAGGCTCCCCCACTCCAGTGACTTATAGACCTGCCATTACAGACGCCCCGGGGCTGCCGGTGGGTGTGGGGGTGTGGGGAGCCTCCTTCCTCTCTCCCACGTGAGACGGAAGCCATTAGCCATCTCTCAAGACATTCCTTAAAGGCTATAAACCTCTGCTGAATTTCGCAAGATGATCTGTGAAATAATGTTGATGTATGAAGAGGCGGTGCATTGGGGGAGGGCGATTAATGGAGACTAATGGCGGAGTTACCGGGCAAAAAATATTCCAAGTTGTTTTCTCATTATGGCTCTCGAGCTCTTTTTGTCTGGTGTGTTTGTTTGTTTGTTTGGTTTCCTTTCCTCTCGATCTGAGCCGCTCTCTGTCTGGTAAAGATAATATAGCCCACATGGAAGGGATGGAACAGATTGTGACAAATGAGATTAAATAACGTAGTGTGGTTATTTAGTTTATCCTTCACTGCCGCTGTGAATCCCTGCAGGCCTACAACCTTAATAGACACTGGTTGCTGGCCTACACACACACATGCGCACACACAGACACGCACGCACGCACGCACGCACGCACGCACGCACGCACGCACGCACGCACGCACGCACGCACGCACACACGCACGCACGCACGCACGCACGCACGCACAGTACCGTACATTATTTGTGTGTGTGAAACAATAATGCCTGTATTACAGACATTCATTGTTTTGGGCCTTTTGGCTGTGACAACGTTCTTTTTCAATCTGTTTCAGATAACAATCTGAAATTGTTATCTTGGAACAGAGAAAAAAAATCCCAATCATCATCCCAGAGTTGTGCACAGACGATTTGTGTCTCTCCAGCAGGGGAGGGGGGGGGGGGGGGGGCAACAATGATTACATGTGGTATAATAACAGCCTACAATATCTGGGTACACATCTGTTGTGAGAACTCAATGGCTAAGTTATAGAATAGAAACGACTAAAGTACGTAGACTAAAGACAAGTACGTATTTTTCTAGACACTATTATATGATTTATTTACTCATTTTGGAGCATACTATAGCCAATCAGCATGTGAGTCATGTCAATCATGTAATGTTGCAAAACTGTACATTACAAATCATGAATGAAATGAAAAGATAAATGAGTATAAAGGAGTGTAAAGTTTTGACAAAAAATATATACCGGCATTTAACTTTTTGGTCACCAGCTCCCCCCCCTTACAATTTTTTGGTGCTACAGTATATTGAGTTAAATAACTCTCTGTTGAGTAGATGTCTGCTTCTTCAGTGCTCCCAGCATTGCTGTGTCCAGGGACTGGACCATTAATGACACTATTACACTTAATTTACTGCCCAAACTAATAACCTCAAATGGGGAGTGTGATGAGAATATCACACATTGCGTGCACACACACACACACACACACACACACACACACACACACACACACACACACACACACACACCCCCACACGTGAACGCGTGCACTAAGTGCAAGCATGCGACACACACACACACACACACAAGCCTGATCTGAAAGCCCTGTGCTCTCAATCGGTGCTAATGTAATGAAATCAGTCATCCTGCTCATCTCTCTCTCTCTCGCACGCACGCATGCGCACACACACACACACACACACACACACACACACACCCTCCCATATCTCACTGCTCTCATTTGTACCGTCGTCGTCTCATCTCTTATTTCTTTACCACGCACACTGTACACATTATATCCACCGACTTACCCATAATAATCCTTAGAAGGAGATACATTAAATAAATACATAAAATAAAACACAAGGGGAGTAGTTACCATGTCTCTCCACCAGGGGGGCTCCCTGTGGCTTTATTGCTGCACTGAATGTCTAGCCCTGTCGGCAGATATGCTAATGAGGCATGATGAGTCCTTGCGTCTATGCTAATCTGTTAGCACTGGGTGGGACGTTGTGTTACGGTGGCCCTGGCTGCTCAGAAAAGAGGCTACGCCACAGTGGAGACTGACAGAGATAAGTCTATCTGACAGTGGAGCTGTGGAGGTGTTGCTCTCTCTCTATAAAAGTACACACCAGGGGAGTAATCACAGTGATATGTTATCAATGTGCATTCTGATTTGGCATCTGATATATCAGAAAGGTCCATTCTTCATTAGCTGCCCGTTCTTCCTCGATAGTAAAAGACATGTGGCACTCAAGTAACCCAACATAGTTGGGTTACTAGGGCTCTAGATCCTAGTATTTCCCTCTATATAAGATATACAACCTCCCGATGTGTCCAAAATGTGTTGTGAGTTGGTAGATTGCAGGCTTGGTCATTTCTGTCCCCATATGTTCACCTCAGTTTATGCCCGTGCCTGCCTGCCTCTCTGCCATCTGACATAACGATGTCTTCATTATGGCACTTCCTGGAGGTAGCTCTTAGACCGTATATCCAACGCCACATGAAAGCAGTATAAGCTACTTTGACGTTGCCAAGGTTTTGTCGTCTCGTCTGCTCGCCTTGTTTTTATACCGAGGCATGGAGGTCATGGTTGTTGACTCAGCATCATCACTCCCCCCTGATGAGCTTATTGGACGCCAGCTGTGTGCAGTCAAATCAGTTACTAACCAATTATTGCCAGAGAGCAGGCTTTTATGGAAAGTTAAGCCCATGAAAAACATTGTCCTTGTTGAACCTTGTCGAAGTGCAAAAAAAAAGTCTCTTTTCAGTGGACTTTTCCTGCTGTGCAATAGAGGCAGTTTTAATGCATCACTCTTACAATGTTAATGGGGTATACTATTAAGTATGGTCTTGTAGTGTTTTTTGTTTATCAGTAAAAGTTAGAAAAGGAGATTCATACTTTGAAGTCAAAGTCCACAGACATGGTTGTGTACAGCCCAAACGTGACAGAGCTTCATCTCTCGTCCTCCGGGTGCTTACGTTTGTTCTCTATGAACTACTTACGTTTGTTCTCTGTGAACTACTTACGTTTGTTCTCTGTGAACTACTTACGTTTGTTAGACATACTAACAGTCCGAGAGGCATTAGTTCGACAACACCGTCACTCCTGGCATGTGCGGCCAGTTACAACTAACCCGTGGCCGGGTTAAAACTCACCCGTGGCTCCCGACATGCACGGCAGGTTAAAACTAACCCCGGTGCCATAATAAAACTAACCTGTGTCTCCCGACATGCGCGGCAGGTTACAACTTACAACTAACCCGTGGCAGGTTAATACTAACCCGTGGCTTCCTGTGAGGCTAGGTTTAGGGTTGGGTTTTGGGTACGGTGTCGCACTCATGACTGTAGGACTGTTAGTATGTTGGAACAAACACATGCATCCCTCCTCCTCAGACTATACAATAGAGTAGAATGGTTTGGATGCAATGGTGTGTGTGTGATGGTGCGCTGCCAGTAAGCTGGTCTTGAGAGCCCTCCTCTCGCTCTCTCTCCCTCTCTAGAGTTCAGTCCGGTTCCGTCCCTGTGGAGAGAGAGAGTTTCAGCCAAAGTCCAACACATGCTCTAGCCAGCTCCTTCACAGCATGGGAGTGTGTATAACTGTGACTCGACTGCATGTGGGCTGATTGCGAGGCCGCACGCACGTGCGTGTGCGCGTGTAGTTTTGTGCACGTGCAGTGCGTCTGGGATCTTTTCCCAGCGTTATCTACATTGTCAGGCTTTGGATGTTTGAGACACCATTATACCTGAAATTGTTATTTATTCTATTTCCCCTGGCAGGATATTAGCTGATGATAGCTGAGATAGGCTATGCATGTTTTTGCGAATCGTTTATTTTGTAAAGACAGAACAGGATGAATTGCATCCAGCTGCCTTTTGTGTATTATTACTGTATCTTTAGCTAATGTTTAAGCCAGTTTTCCGTACCTGTCCTTGGAGCATGCCTACACATAGAAATGGAAGCTATGGTGTCCTTTAAGGGACATGTTTACAGAACTGGGCAATGTTGAACCAGCAACCTTTGCAATTAAAAGTCAGAGCTAATGTGCCATTTGCTGAAAGAGAGTTCACCTGATGCAAGTAGCAGAATATCTCTGTGCATGGATTACATAATGTTCTCCTGGATCTCTAGAGTATTATGCATATGTGCGCGGCTGCGCGCTTGTGATTGAACTCCTTTCCTACCCATCCTCTGTATTTCATTTCACTGGACTCTGTCCATGCAGTATACATCTACTTTTCACTTCCCCAAGCTCACCACATTAACCCTGACGTATGTCCCTATTGCATGGGCATGTCATTATTGGGAGAATTCTCAAAACTAGCCTAGGCCTATATGCTTA
>NC_136796.1:31198406-31314344 GCF_951216825.1 Electrona antarctica | reverse complement strand
CAGGTGGAGTCAATTGCTGCTTTTTTTTCGGCTGGGAGATTCATGGATTGGTTTTGGCTGTGTGGAGTGTTGCTTAAATAGCTTTAAGGTAAAAGTTAAACTATTTCTGATGGCCAGGTTTGACTCATTTACTTACCTTACCTCTTCTTCTTCTTCTTCTCGCAATTGACCATGATTACATTTAGCAAATGCTCTTATCCAGAATGACTGGAGTAAGTCAATTCCACTTTATTGCCTGTAAAAGTTTATTTTAGTTGCATTTCAATGCAAGCTACCCATAGTTATAATTTAAATAAGAATAGTAGGCAGGTAAAATTATACAATGTCATATGATATACTGTACATAAAGTGTCATGAACCCTAGTCAACAAAACAACAGATCAAGTAAATAGAGTTCAAAGAAAAGTGCTACAAAGTAAGATGTAAGACATCTATAACCTAGCATTTGCCTAAAGAACATGCTAGTATCTATAAATAACATTCTCAGCATCTGTGTGTACAAACAAATGTTTTTTCCAAAATAGCTACTATAGCTATAATAATATATTTTAGCTATAGTAGCTATTTTGGATGTCTACTAATCATTGCCTGACTCTGGCTCTACAGGAGCGTGGCTGTGGTCTACTCTGTTTAACAGTGTATACCGCAGAGGGAGATAATTATGAGCTGGAAGCTGCATTTTATTATTTTTTAGATCCTTGCCAGTTCAGCACAAAAGCTATTTGGAGATGCTCCCGTGCTTATAATCGACCAACCTGCATCTTTAACACGAATTAATGAATTGAAGAATCAGCTGACAAGCAGACACCCCATTTTTCCACGTGGTCAATGGTTCTCAAGTATGATTTATAATCACATTACTGGCCAATATGTGAGTGCATGTGTGTGCGAAAACACGCACGCACGCATGCACCACGCACGCACATGCACACGCACACACACACACGGGCACGCATACACACGCGCACACAGCACAGATGATGATGAAGGGGTAGGATATCCTAGTGTCAGTGTGTGTCTCTCACCATCTGTGGCAGCTCTGCCTCTTTCTGACAGCTCTTGCAGCACAGGAAGTAATTAGTGGGCATGATTACCACTGCCAGTCAGCATGTACACACACAAACACACGCACACGCGCACGCATGCATGCACGCACGCATGCACGCACGCACGCACACACGCACGTGCGTGTATACTCCGTCTATATAATGGTTGAGTCCCACTGCAGGGGGGGCGGGCAAACTCCGTCTTTTAAAGTGAACGCGAATGGTGGCACCTGGAACTGGGGTTTATGCTAACAGTTAGCCGCAATAAATGAGTTAAGTAAAAGTATCAATACTGCAACATAGAAATGCTTACTAAAATTAAAAGCCCGGAATTCAAAATGTACTTGAGTACAGTATTGGCATCAAAGTGTACTTTAAGTACCAAAAGTAAGTAAGTACCCATTGTGCGGAATGTTCAATTTCAACATTTCAAATGTAAAAAGAAATCTTGTGGAAATAGCAGATCTACAAGCTCACAATGCGTCACATGACGGCACATTGTGAGCTTGTAGATCGGCTGTTTTGGCTAAAATATATATAGGGCTGAACGGGGTACTGTATGTTTTGTAAACAAATCAGTTTACAAAACATACAAACTAATCAAAATCTACAAAGTAAAGTAACAAATAAATGTAGTGGAGTAAAAGTACAATATTTGCCTCTGAGATGTAGTGGAGTAGAAGTAAAATTACTGGAAATTGTAAAGTAAAGTGCAAATAACTAAAAATGTACTTACCGGTAAGTACAGTACTTAAGTAAAAGTACTTAGTTACTTTCCACCACTGCTGAAAGGTAACGGATGCAGACACACTGCTGCCCAGCCCAACTGCGACAATAGATGCAGCCAAGGACAATGTCCGCACTGACTCTGCATAAGGTTTCATGTAGGCATCTCCACATTCCTGGATTGTTCCTGGCATGCTGATCATTGTGCAAAGATTGTAGTCCTCCACTTTGTCAGTCGCCGTAGCACACGTCCAGCACGCGTGAACACACTTCTGCTTTCCGCCTGGCGTATCTAAAGAACTCTTTGAAACGGAGAGGAGACAAAAGAGACTTTGAAGTTGCAGCCAAAGACACGTTTGGGGAGTTTGGGGAAGGGATGCCACTGAGCTATGGTGTCCTGGATTTACTCCGACACACAAAGAGATATACTGTAGACAAGACATACATCGAGAGAGAGAGAGAGAGAGAGAGAGAGAGAGAGAGAGAGCATTTTGGAGATGGATGGGCCCTCGAAGCCTCTGTCGGTGTGTATTTTTGCCCATTCGCTAAAGCGAAAAAACACTTCGAGAGAGGAACTGGATTGACTCTGAGTGGTCCTAAAACTGGGGAACTGTGCCCTGCAGCCTCAAATCGATGTCTAACTTGGAAAGCCACCTTTCCCCCGAAAACTCCCACAGACTGCAGCCCACCTCTGCTGCCGCTGCACATTTTATGATGTCATCAGCTCCCCTAGCACCACATTGTGACACATTGTGACTTCAGAGAATGGCGATAGTTGCCAGGGGTGGTGGTGGTGGGGGGCGTAGGGGGGGGGGCACCTGTAGTATAGTGCAACTGCAGCACTATGAAGAAGAGAAATAAGATGATATCGTCTTTCCTGAAGCCCAGCCCTCTTATAGCCTTTGACTCAGACAGCGTTTTTTGCTGTCTGAGCTTCCTAGCAGACATGCCATGGTCTACGTGCAGGTTCTACCTCAGCCCATTAGACCAGTAATGAGCCTTCAGCCGTCAGGGTCAGGAGAGAGTGTGGGGTGGGAGATTGGACCGATGAAGAGACAGAGAATCAAAGAAGGGGAAGCCATAGGTCAACTGAGCAGGAATGCTGAGACTATAGGGCCGGAGGAGCATGGTTGGGAGGAGAGATGTGGAGATGTGGTAGTGGAGAGGAGGATGGGAGATGGGTGGAGAGATTAAGGCCTTGTGGTTTGAGGCCAATTAAAGGGGTCAGGTAGAGAGGTGTGACAGACCTGGCCTGCTCACTCCATGACTCAGTGATCCCACGCACACGCGCACGCACGCACGCACGCACGCACGCACGCACGCACGCACGCACGCACGCACGCACGCACGCACGCACGCACGCACGCACGCACGCACGCACGCACGCACGCACGCACGCACACACACACACACACTCATTCACATAATGCACACTGAACCGCTATACTATGATCCAATTTACAATAATCTTGTAATATGACTCTAGATGGCATGTGTGTCAGCTGAAATTCATGAAATATTCAGGAATGGAGTGTTGAGCATGCTGGTGGTCGTCTGTATGGTGTACACTCGGGGCACTTTGATTATGCTGATGGTCGTCTGTATAGTGTACACTCGGGGCGCTTTGCCAATCGAGTATTGGCAGAGACATTGCAAGCCTGTTACATGTATGTTGTTTATGTTTGGTGTTAAAGGGGCCTATGACATCATAGAGGTTGAAATACCACCTGATCAAAGAATTTGGTTACTGGGTGACGTTACGTTGATCAGCACAAATTATTATAAAGAGTATTTTGTGTTACTCGCCAGTACAGCTGCGAAGAAAGTCATCTTGGTTAATTGGAAATCTGAAAACTCACCTTCACAGAGACACTGGCTGAATGAGCTTTCATCATACTGTACTCCTGAAAAGATACTGTACAATGTAAGGAGAAAGCCTGCTACGTTTGAAAAAATATGGGGTAGGTTCTTTGAGGTTCTTCCGTCAATATCTCCTCTGGGTTGATTTTGTTTTATTTATATTGTTATTTTTATTTATTTATCCGAGTTGTTGTCAAGTGGTGTTGTGTACAATACAGAGTAATGAGAGCTGTGTAGTTTACCTTTCTGGGGTTGGGGTGGGGGGGTTTGTTTTTTGCTGTTTTTTGTCTTTTTCTTTTGAGTTTGTCTTGTCTTGTTAAAAAAAAAAGGAAATCATGATTCTGTAATTCATTGTTTTGAATAATGATGATGTCTGCATTATCAATAAATAAACCTTTAAAAAAAAAAAAAAGGGGCCTATGACATGAAATGTACCTTTACGCATAAGAAACTTGAAGAATATTTTTTATGTATAGCGGCATAACATTTTGAGATCTGACATTCACCTTAATTGATGATATTTCTTCACTAATAATATTAGTAATATTGTATTAAATGGTAAATCGTGCATTTATATAGTGATTTTTTTTATCTAAAGCACTTTGCATAGCATTTCAATTAGGGGTTCAGAGTCGTGCTCAAGGACACTTCGACACTAACTATATGGGGAGCCCAGGATCGAACTGGTAACCTCGCGGTTCCCATCTGGCTGCTCTGCCGGCCACTCTACAACTAGCCTGCGCCATCTGGTCTAGAGAGGCGTGTGGTCTGGTCTAGAGAGGCGTGTGGTCTGGTCTAGAGAGGCGTGTGGTCTGGTCTAGAGAGGTGTGTGGTCTGGTCTAGAGAGGCGTGTGGTCTGGTCTAGAGAGGCGTGTGGTCTGGTCTAGAGAGGTGTGTGGTCTGGTCTAGAGAGGCGGGTGGTCTGGTCTAGAGAGGCGGGTGGTCTGGTCTAGAGAGGCGGGTGGTCTGGTGTAGAGAGGCGGGTGGTCTGGTCTAGAGAGGCGGGTGGTCTGGTCTAGAGAGGCGGGTGGTCTGGTCTAGAGAGGCGGGTGGTCTGGTCTAGAGAGTCGGGTGGTCTGGTGTAGAGAGGCGGGTGGTCTGGTCTAGAGAGGCGGGTGGTCTGGTCTAGAGAGGCGGGTGGTCTGGTCTAGAGACTGGTCTAGAGAGGCGGGTGGTCTGGTCTAGAGAGGCGGGTGGTCTGGTCTAGAGAGGCGGGTGGTCTGGTCTAGAGAGGCGGGTGGTCTGGTCTAGAGAGGCGGGTGGTCTGGTCTAGAAAGGCGGGTGGTCTGGTCTAGAGAGGCGGGGGGTCTGGTCTAGAAAGGCGGGTGGTCTGGTCTAGAGAGGCGGGTGCCGCTGGGATCACGGCGGTGGATCCTGTTGGTTCACCGATCTGAGCGCCCAACCCCGTCCCCCTCCTCCTCTCCCCTCCCTGGTAGGACACAGGGGACCCCCTCCCCCTCCTCCTCTCCCCTCCCTGGTAGAACACGGCGGACAACACTGACGTCACCAGATCTGGAGCGACGCCCCTCTGCACCATAGTTTTCGCCCCCTCCTACACCAGGACATTTGGCTCGTTTGCCCAGGCTTTTCTTCTTCTTGTGAAAATGCACGCCTGCGGTCTCCGAGCCTACTCTAACCCTGAGCCACTGCCGCCCCATATTAAATCTACGTGTGGCAAATGCACTCGACTGAAGCCTGGATTGGAATTGATTCATGCTTGTAGCTAAATGCATTAAGTACACGCCTGCTGTGTGTCTTTGTGAGCTGTGTGTTCGTGTGTGGGTACGTTACCAGTGTTGCCATAAATTGTTATCACACTGGCTACTTTATTGAGATGACAGGAAAGCTCTTCTGGCCTCTGCATTGACTGGCAGTTTAACAGACAAGGTGGGCTGGTCCAATAGTGGGAGTATGGCCCAATAGCAGGTCAAGGAGCAAGGGCAGAATATCACTTTGTGCATTGATCCGCATTGTCTCCGAGGACATCAAGTCGAGTTTACCTGATACTACCTGATAGCCTGATGTACGAGAGAGGGAGATAAAGAGAGGGTGGGATAGAGAGAGAGACAGTGATAGACACTGGGAAAAGGGAGACAGTCGGAGATATGGAGAATTCTCCAGCATAAGTACCATCAATCACCATCAAGCATGCACTCCCACCCGCAACCCGCCCACTGGCACGTTTTGAATTTGAACTCTCCCAACTCTGTGTTGGTACCACCGGCCCCGGCCAACTTTGATTGGCGGCTCCACGTGTGTTGGCATTCTAAAGAGGCAGCCACGGCAGACAGCCCTGAGGACTCTGTCTAAACGAGGCGGGATGTGCGAGTGGATTGAATATGGCAGCAGGAACGGGTGGTAAACGCGCCGGCTAAAACCTGCCCTCCCTCCGCTTGTCTCCTGACAGGACGCGTCTGTACGGCGTGCCCAGGGGAACACATTATTCCGCCATTACAGTACTTGCATCCACATCGATTTTCTAACCCCCATCACCATCCACTCAAGAGGCAATGTAAATAACGCCCAGCGCTCGCCAATAGCCTGATGCTCGTTCGCCCGCTTGTCACTAAGTGGAACTCAAAGCTATTTGACTTGTCATTTTCTTTGGCGCCTGGTTGTTTTTAGTTTTTTCTAAACTTTTTTCTCTTTTTTTTGCAAAGCAATGCATTTCTCTCATCTGTGAAAGGCGTTCCCTTGAGATGACTCAGAGTGCCGTCTGGTCGTGAAGTGTTCTCAAACAAACATATTTAAATTTCGTTTGATTCTGGTAAATTTCTGCAAACTCATTTCCCACAAGAACAGTTTCTTTTTTTCCTTCCACCTAGCGAGACAAATCATCATTGAGTTTTGATCCTTCCCATACCCTCCTTTCCTCCTCTCCCTTTGAACCCAATACCCCCTGCTGTACGCCTGACATTTAAGCAATTGTATGGATTATACCTGCTGGGGCTGTTATGTATTGTAAGTGCTTGTGCGGCACATTGTCATGCCGTGCACGTCAAATAGAACTGCATAGTCACGTGCCCCAGGTGTCCCTTTCCAATGCTGTGAATGCCCTCTAGCAATCATGTTTACACGCTGGAGTTCTAGCACCTAACCGGGCCTAGCAGCCGGAGCCATTCCAAAAAAATGGAAAACAGTCGATATAAAAAGTATACTTATCCTGAGCACCAAGCGTATTCATTTGATTGCTTTAGACGAGTGTACTTGTCTAAAGCATCAAAAGGAGGTGCTAATAAGAGTGTAGAAAAGGAACCAAATGGACCTGTGTGGATCGATTTGGACGGTGTAACGGACCCATAAGGTCGTTTTTCTTCCTATAACTATAGCTGCGGACCCTCTGGAACCGCTTCAAGGACCCGTGGGAGTCCCCGGACCTCACGTTGAGAACCAGTGAGCAATATGACGCCAATAAACTTTACACTTCTTTAGGTCACCCACGGCATAATGCTGTCAGCTGACGACAGCATATACGGACCATGTATACCTATATGCAATTTTGAAAACAAGTTTGGTTGCCATGAAATAAAATATGAAAAACCTATATATATATATATAAACTATTTGTACCAAGGCAGGCGCGGTGTCAGGGCTAAGCCCCGTGAGGCGAGCGCGTGCCTGCACTGAGCGGTGTCAATGTTTCTATCCGCTCGGCGTCTGCATCGCACGCCAAAGGCATCTGACCAAGTGGCAAAATATGAATAGTCAGGAGTGAGAATGTGTCGGCAGGTCACTCTCTGGAGAAGGAAATATCGCTGAAAAGAACTGGGAAAAACAGCAATGAAGAGGTGAGAAAGAGTTCAAAGCAGCGGGTATCGAGCTGTTAACTTGACTCGTGCAGAGTGAAAGCTGCAGGTCTTCTGGAGAAAAACAAGAAGAAAAGATATATACTGTATATTTTTGCTCAACTTCTCCTCCCACCACGGTCATACACAATAAAAAGCCTCAGTATTAAATAATGTATCCATTTGTATACAGTGTTAAATTAACACTTAGGATTTTGCTGTGTAATTCTTTTGCTGTGTAATTCTACATATGAAATTTCCGAGTTAATTTCACCATCGATCCATCTTCAGTCACTTACTGTACGTATTCAGAGTCGTGTCGCAGGGGCAACAGTTCCAGCAGAGAGTTCCAGACTTCCCTTTCCATTTAATTCGTTAATGTATTCCCGCGGAGGTAACATACAGTACTCGCGCGTCCCATCAAGGGTGTCGTAAAGTTCTTAACTGGTCTTGATAGGTATAACCTTGAAGGATTTTGACTTTGAATCTATACCGCAGCTGTTCCTCACTCATTTACCTCAGTCGTTCCATTGCCAGATTTGTGGTGCACACGTGCAGGTGCACCTCTGTGCGTGCGTGCGTGCGTGCGTGCGTGCGTGCGTGCGTGCGTGCGTGCGTGCGTGCGTGCGTGCGTGCGTGTGTGTGCGCTCGCGTGCGCGTGTGTGGGTGTGTGTGCCACTGCCAACTGCTGTTCGCCCTGGAGGGAACACAGTGTATTTGTCCCATACGCTCTCTCCCAGCGGGGCCCGACAGCAACATCCATCATGTCGAGCTATTGGCTGCCAGTCACGTGCTCCCCTCTCGACCACTTCCTGCAATAAAACTCACATGTGAGCGAGTGTCGGTGTGCGCGCCTGAGTGATCGTGTGTGTGTGTGTGCGACTAGGGCATTCACTTCTAGTCATTTTTACTAGTTGAGTTGCCTAGTTTACTAGTTGACTAGTCGACTAGTTGTTTAACTACCTATTATGTATTTATTTTATTTTATATATATTAAAATATTTATATAATATTTGTACATTGAAAACTGTGTACATGGTGACTATAACTATAATCTACCTGATCTTGAGGTTTACAAAATTCGGGAAAAAAATAAAAAATAAAACCCTTTTTTTTATTTTTTCTTATAAACTAGTCAACTAGTACCAACAAGGTCGACTAGTGGATTTACTAGTCGACTAGTAAACTAGTCAACTAGTTGCTTAATGCACTGTGCGTGCACCTGACCATTGGCAGCTCGAGTGCAGGTAATTGCCCACTTGCATTTTTCACCAGCCTATCATAGGCACAAGTAGGTACAGTACATAGGCAGTTAATTTCTATTTGTAATGTCATTCTGGGAGGGTGCAGTTGTCTGATGAATGGGGTAACGGCTAAATAGGGCACCGGGTAGACCGTTGCTCTGGTGGTGGTGCAGTATAGGGAGGTGCAGGTTGTACTGGTGGTGGTGCAGTATAGGGAGGTGCAGGTTGTACTGGTGGTGGTGCAGTATAGGGAGGTGCAGGTTGTACTGGTGGTGGTGCAGTATAGGGAGGTGCAGGTTGTGCATAGGGGGTTTTGTACTGGTGGTGGTGCAGTATAGGGAGGTGCAGTTTGTACTGGTGGTGGTGCAGTATAGGGAGGTGCAGGTTGTACTGGTGGTGGTGCAGTATAGGGAGGTGCAGTTTGTGCATAGGGGGTTTTGTGCGATTTGTGTATAGCTGTATGATGGGTGAGCGAGTTCACGCTCGGTTTAGGTATTGAATTAATTTCTATTCATTTCTCGTGCTGTGGCCTATTTCTCAGAAGCCAAACCAGAGAGAGAGCAGAAGAATCATTTCGCTGTGGAGCTTTTACCAGTGATTCACCGCGGCATTGCTAGTCTGGTCACGTCAAACAGGGTCTCTGACTGTGTTCTCTCTCTCTCTCTCTCTCTCTCACCCCCCTCTCAGTCAGTCTCTTACACTTCTTGCTGTTATTTGTGTCTGAGTGGAAGCGTATAGTTCCCTCTGATTGTCTAATGAAAGTCCACAATTCTGCAATCATTTACGGCAAGTTGTGCTTTCATCGTAAAAAAAAAATGAAACCCCGCATAGCAATCATCCGCACACGTGAAATGAGCAATATAAATGGCTCACCATGCATACAGCGAAGTTTTGCTCATTCCGAGGGAGGCATGAGACCATATCGTGCTTGCGCGGAAGACGCACTTTTAGATTTATGCACTCACAAATTTGATTTGTACATCCTCCGCCAGCATTCACAGTTGTGTGAATTTCATAAACATAGGTTGTGAGCAGACAGACTCAAGGCAGCCTTGACGGACGGTAATGAAACCCTGACACATGTCAGGAAGCATCAAGTCAAAGGCAGCATGAGATCAGCTGCATCCTGCTGTGATAGTATATATCTTATACTACTAGAGGTGGAACGCACATTTACTTAAGTCTGTACTTAAGTACAGTTTTGAGGTATTTGTACTTTACTTTTCTGTACTACTCCACTACATCTCAATAGGCATATTTTGTACTTTTACTCCACTACATTTATATGAAAACTTTAGTTACTTTGTAGATTTTGATTATTATTACAAAACATACAGTAACCACTTCAGCCCTATAGATATTTTTGCAAATAACTTTCAAAATATCCTTTAATTTTGGGTCTGCGAGGGCCTAAATGTCATCAAATAATGGTCCGTAGCTCAAGTACCGAATAAATAATGGGCCTTGATATGAAAAGGGTTGAAAAGCACTGTTCTATATGGATACGTTGCTAAGGGGTGGGACGGTTCAGGTACTGTTCTATATGGATACGTTGCTAAGGGGTGGGACAGTTCACTGTTCTATATGGATACGTTGCTAAGGGGTGGGACGGTTCAGGTACATTCACTGTTCTATATGGATACGTTGCTAAGGGGTGGGACGGTTCAGGGACACTGTTCTATATGGATACGTTGCTAAGGGGTGGGACGGTTCAGGTACATTCACTGTTCTATATGGATACGTTGCTAAGGGGTGGGACGGTTCAGGTACATTCACTGTTCTATATGGATACGTTGCTAAGGGGTGGGACGGTTCAGGTACATTCACTGTTCTATATGGATACGTTGCTAAGGGGTGGGACGGTTCAGGTACATTCACTGTTCTATATGGATACGTTGCTAAGGGGTGGGACGGTTCAGGTACTGTTCTATATGGATACGTTGCTAAGGGGTGGGACGGTTCACTGTTCTATATGGATACGTTGCTAAGGGGTGGGACGGTTCAGGTACTGTTCTATATGGATACGTTGCTAAGGGGTGGGACGGTTCACTGTTCTATATGGATACGTTGCTAAGGGGTGGGACGGTTCAGGTACTGTTCTATATGGATACGTTGCTAAGGGGTGGGACGGTTCACTGTTCTATATGGATACGTTGCTAAGGGGTGGGACGGTTCAGGTACTGTTCTATATGGATACGTTGCTAAGGGGTGGGACGGTTCACTGTTCTATATGGATACGTTGCTAAGGGGTGGGACGGTTCAGGTACACTGTTCTATATGGATACGTTGCTAAGGGGTGGGACGGTTCAGGTACTGTTCTATATGGATACGTTGCTAAGGGGTGGGACGGTTCACTGTTCTATATGGATACGTTGCTAAGGGGTGGGACGGTTCACTGTTCTATATGGATACGTTGCTAAGGGGTGGGACGGTTCAGGTACTGTTCTATATGGATACGTTGCTAAGGGGTGGGACGGTTCACTGTTCTATATGGATACGTTGCTAAGGGGTGGGACGGTTCAGGTACTGTTCTATATGGATACGTTGCTAAGGGGTGGGACGGTTCAGGTACTGTTCTATATGGATACGTTGCTAAGGGGTGGGACGGTTCAGGTACTGTTCTATATGGATACGTTGCTAAGGGGTGGGACGGTTCAGGTACTGTTCTATATGGATACGTTGCTAAGGGGTGGGACGGTTCAGGTACATTTACTTTACTAATGGAAGTTAAGCTTGGTGATTTTCTTTTTTATAGCAGAAGTTGGCTTATAACAGTTGGAGAAGAAGCAACGCTACAGAATGCAATTATAGATTAAAGGGACCTGTAACCTCCATCATCATCATCATCATCATCCAAAGCCCACCAATATCAGCCACCTCTGAGCACAATTGTCACTGTCTGGGAACGCACATGTCATATAGATTCAACATTTATTTTTAAAATTGTAAATGTTGTTTGCATGTCTGTTTATGACAAAATCTCTATCTGTATAAGGCAAGATAGATAAGGTTAGTTTAAAGAACGCTCAGAATTCCAATATATTTCTGTAAATTCCTGTCAATTCACATGGAAGGGTTCCCACTTTGAATATTCCCATAATTATGCAACTATGTGCACGCGCATAAATGCATTGTATGCACGCACGCACGCACGCACGTCACACGCACGAACGCACGCACGCACGCACGTCACACGCACGAACGCACGCACAAAGCTAATTTGACACTCAATCTCCAGCCATTTTTCAGCCATTACAGGTTCACAGTCTTCCCTGCTGAGATTAGGCAGTCTGTGCCAATGAAATATGCATACTAATTGGTTGGGATGTTATTATCTTGTGGGCTGTAGTTTCTTTCCTGCTGGACAGTTACCCGTGTTGAAAAAATTATGAATTAACATTGATTAGAATTTTATGGGATTGGAACCAGTTTTTTTTTTACCATAATATGCTGCTCTGCAACGATTTGAGGTCAAGCTAAACAAGTCCAATTCTGCAACTGTGTTCTGCCTGTGACACTGTCTAGACTAGTCTCTAGCCATAACACATGAGCCTTAGTGTCCCTACTGGTTTCTTTGCTAAAGTCCCAGATCTACCAGCTCACAGTTTCTCAGCAAAGAGATTGTGTAGAGTAGAGGGACAAAAAGGATATGAGACAAGTATAGAAGCCTGGGGGACCCCGGTCACAAAGTAAATGGGGTTTATGTTGTTAATTTGTCTGAACACAACTGGCGTCAACCTGTCAAGATCTCTCTCTTTCTTGCGTTCGCCTCACAACAATGTTCCTCCAATAGTTCACTTGCTTTTATTTTGCCGTGTCAGGTTTATGCATCCCAAAAGTATTGTTTGCCGTTATCAACCCGTGCCTGCCCAGCGGATCAATAGCTGTCTTTGCCGGTCTCTCCGCCGTTGGCCCCTCAAAGTCTGTTTGTCTGAGTCAGGATTTATTAAGCCATTCTGAACGGGAACCCCTTTTGCATTATGTTATGCTTTAGCTATTCAAAAATAGCAGATCTACAAGCTCATAGCGCGCCACCGAGTGGCGCGCTACGAGCTTGTAGGTCTGCTATTTTTGAAAAATCGAACCACTGACATAGAAACATAGCTCTTTCAGAAAACTGTCAGGATGTAGAAGACCTTTTTAGAATCTGATCTCCGGTCAAAATGGGTTAACAGCCTCTCTTGTTTGAGGACTCAATCTGCAACGCGCCATCGATCAAAACTGCAGCGGCAGTGAACTTTACGCTGCCCGCAGAGAAACGCTCCAATGGAACATTATCTCCAACACCTGGCGCCGCGCTGCAGATTGGCTCACCCTGCGCGCTACACTTTGTTACTCCCACTGTCACATCACTCAGGCTAAGAGATAGAGACAGAAGAAGAGAGGGTCTCTGGAGTGGAGAGAGCAAGGTTGGTGAAAAGGGCCAGGGATTTCTGATCTGTTTTTATCACATACTGTAGGCTGACTTTAGCGCCCCCTTTTCGATTCCGCCTGTGCACGGTCTCAATTGAAATCACTCCGAATGCATTTAGCAGAGATACAGCAGATTGCCATTGATTTTCTGCGTCCTAAATGGAAAAGAAAACAAAAAAATTGAAAAAAGTGGCGTTTTTGACCAGGCATTATTTAGTCTGGACTATGAAACAGCTCCCTGGAGGGAGGGAGCGCTGCGTATAGCAATGTGTCTGTGTAAGCATCTCTAGCCATGTGTTACTTCACCCCCTGTCCCAACGAGACCAAATGGTACACACAGAGGTTAGGGTTAATGGACCACATCACTGTGCCCTAAGCGTGCTTCTCTCTAGTTGTGTTTACTAAGCAGTGCGCCGATGGGATCCAATCTGTTGGAGTTAACTATCCCGCTGACGCACTAATGGCTTACGATGTGTACAACGAGACATGTCGCCGCATCGGTATGCGGTATGCGGTTTTCAGTTTTTTCTTATATTTTAGATGAACCACTTAATTTCAACAGAAAAGGAAACTGCTGATGATGACCATGATTTCATTTCCCATGTTGGTAGTTAAAGGGACTTTTTCTTAGATTTTAACAAAAATGCAATGATATAGTATACAACTTACTCATAGGCTTCTGGTTTCAGAGCGCTCTGCTGTTTATGTAGCTATTTCTGTGTATTTCCAGGTTTCTGGGTGGAAAATAAATATTTGGCGACGCTCATTACATGTTAGCTACATGCGTTCCATTTCTGCGACGTGACGTAGCATATCTAATTAAGATTTATGTCTGTTTCATATAGATTTGTATTATGGGGCGTGGTTTGTTTCCGCTGAGCAAGCTGTGATCAGACAGACACCACCGCCGCCCACTTCAAGCTGTTTCCTGGTTTTCTGAACAGCGAACAGTACACACACACTTCTCTCGCTCGTCTAGCAGTTTGTCAAATTTTGTGATTTACAAGTAGTTTCTTCAAGGCTTCTGTAGTGTTTTATAGTATCAAAATCATGCTGAAAGTGAAACAGCAGCAACGCACTCGTCGGGTGGGGTGGGGTGTCCTGACTCTCAAATGATGGCTGAAATGTAAACAGGGCTGAAGTGGTTAATGTACGTATGTTTTGTAATAATAATTAAAATCTACAAAGTAGCTAGTAACTAATTAAGTTTTCAAATAAATGTAGTGAAGTAAACGTACAATATTTGGATCCGAGATGTAGTGGAGTAGAAGTAAAAGTATTGGAAATTGCAAATGCTCAAGTAAAGTACAAATACCTCAAATTTGTACTTGTATAACATTTTAGTACAGTAGTTAAGTAGTTAACACTTTAATCGCTCAGGGTTATTTAATCCATTACATTATAGCGCCCATTCGATTTATAAACACGGACCCGTTTTCCGGACGGACCGGAAGTTGTTGTTGATGTGTGTGTAGCAGCTGACAATAGCCACACCACTCTAGAGTCGATCGACAACAACGGGAGACAAGAATAAATCTATCGTGACTAGCGACTGGACCACGGAGCGCCGTCTAACACAGGATCTTTTTTCATAATTAGACGGGATGATTTAGATCGCGAGTTATGAGCGTTTTAAGATTTTCGTTTTCATCAGCTAAACAGGGGAGGGAGATTTTCGATGACATCTCACTCTTGCACAACACCGAGGATTGCCCAACAGGCGCTCCCAGGCTGTGGAGCCATGCGATCCGTTCTCATATCAATAAACTTCGTCTTTTGGACACTACTTCGTCCTGGGCGTCGGGCGTTACTAATAGAAAGGACAAAGAACTTCGTCCTGGGCGATGGGAGTGTTAACAGTATACAGTAGTTAAGTAAATGTACTTTTCACCATGACTGCAGACACATAATGTTGTCTGGATCATGAGGCCTCAGGCTCTTTAGCTCTGTCTGCATGCTAACCAGCCTCCTCTCTATATACTCACATTTACAAAATATATATTTTCAAGTGATTTTCTTTGCTGTCAGTCACAGAAACAGGCCTTAATATAATCAAGATTCAGAGGAGAATTAATTGTGCATCACAAGCAGGTCCTAAGGATCAGCACCGCTGTCCACTTTGATTTATATGTTGATCCTTCCCTCCTCATCTCTTTCATCAATTATCGCTTCCTCGAAAACAAGGATGTCCACCTTGATGCTTTAGCCATCTAATCCCACGGCTCCTTTTCATCGTGTGATTCATTCCCTGTAGGTCAAGTCGGCTCGCGTTCACAGGGTTCTTTTTTTTGTTGGTATGATCAAGAGGTGGCCATTTTGAAACCGATGCACCCGGCGGCCTGCATGCCTCAATCAACACATTTACATGTTTGTTTGGGTTTTTTGGGGGGTCTCTAGGGCAGTTGTTCACTTTTTCGTGTCAAGGACCCCCAAATCAACATTTATTAGGCCACATACCCCCCCATTTGAAAACGTATGCCAGTGACCCCGATAAGGGGGGATTTTTTTACGGCTCTAGCAGTGATTCCGAAACATATTAATTTCATGGACCCCCAGTTTCACACACATTATGCTACGGACCCCCGATTTAATTGCAATTCTTTCTCTGGTACCTCAATTTATATTGTAAAACCACTGTTAATTTAACTCAGAGTGTACAAATGGAACCCATTTGTACACTCTCTGAGTTACAGACCCATAAGGGTCCATTTGGTTCCTAACTATCTCTAATTGAGCTAGGTACAGTTGGAGGCCATCGATATTGTCCTTTTCTTTTTGCTGAGGTTTGCGTGATCTGCGCAAAAGGACAGTTAACCCATTTTGGGCGGAAATCCCTTTTGGTGTTTTAAACATTATGTTATAATTTAGCTATTGAAAAATAGCAGATCTACAAGCTCATAGCGCGCCACCGAGTGGCGCGCTACGAGCTTGTAGGTCTGCTATTTTTGAAAAATCGTGAAAATATTTATTTCAGAAAACTGGAGGATTTAGAAGGATTTTTTAAAATTTTGAGGTCAGGCCTAAATGGGTCAAATAATAAGGGACAATATCGGTGGCACCCAACTGTAAGTACCCCCTGGAACTCCCTCAAGTACTATAGGGGTCCCCGGACCCCACATTGGGAAGCCATGCTTTAGGGACAAGCACAACCTTGACCTCCTTCCATCTTTCTGAGCTTGATTGGGGGCGACACGCTAAAATCCACAGGGCCATGAGAGAGATGTCAAGCCAGTCGATTAATCAATCATAGTAATTAGTCCGGAGAGATAGCGGAGAGAGGAGATCGTCAGGGTTGAGAGGAGAAAATGAGGTGGAGAAAAAAGGGTACAGAATCTGTCTTGGAAGTGCAGTGTGGTGTGTAGGGGACACGGTCTATAGAGGGGGTGGGCAAGACAATGGCATATAGTTGTTAATGTCCCCGTTTCTTGTGTGTGTGTGTGTGTGTGTGTGTGTGTGTGTGTGTGTGTGTGTGTGTGTGTGTGTGTGTGTGTGTGTGTGTGTGTGTGTGTGTGTGTGTGTGTGTGTGTGTGTGTGTGTGTGTGTGTGTGTGTGTGTGTGTGTGTGTGCGTGTGGTGCAGTCTTCTGGCCGTGTCTTCTGTTCCGAACTAGGTCACTGCGAGACAGTAACACATTCTCCGTCCCCATTGTCTGCCCCTCGCTCTCTCGGTCTCTTACCCCCACACACACACACACACACACACACTATTAGCAAAATAAAGACAACAACAAGGACAAACAATGCTGCTTAATTGAGTCAGCGTTGCCATCCAAAAAGCACTGCGGTCTCTGCATCAGTCAGTCAAAGTGGCTGACTCACGGTGCATCGGCCACCGGGGATCGTTCAGTCCCTCCATGCAGAGGACATTAAGACTGAGTCATTCCAGCTGGGACACAGTGACTCACGGAGATGTCTGTCTGCCTTCATTGAGCAAAGTGTCCTATTCATGAAGTGTCCCTTTTTAGCACAGGCGTAGACACACATTTCCCTTGGAGGGGAGGGGGAGGGGGGGCGGGGGGAGAGAGAGAGAGAGAGAGAGACCAAATCATGAGAAAACAAAAAGAAAGCTATCTTACACACTGGAAAAGATCTACCCAAAACCAGAGCAAAATGGAATGCTATTTGGCTCTAAACGGAGATTACACAGTAGCAGAATACTTGAGCACTGTAACTGATCCAAAACTAAGGAAAACATTAACTCGATACACACTCTGTGAACACAGTCTTGCGATTGAGAAAGGTCAGCCATAGGCAGTCCTGGCTCCCAATTTAGGAACTGAGCTAGGCTTCTTAACGCCTTGCTTGCCCGGAACTATTTAATCCATTTAATCCATGTGCCCATCATTTATAGCACCCGGACCACTTTTACCGGCGCACTGGAAGTTGGTGTGCATGTCTGTGTAGCAGCTAACAATAGCCACACCACTCTAGAGTCGATCGACAACAACGGGAGGTAATAATAAATCTATCGCGACTAGCGACTGGATCGCGGAAGGCCGTCAAATACAGGATATTTTTTCAGAATTAGACGGGATGATTTAGATCGGGAGTTATGATCGTTTTAAGATTTTCGTTTTCGTCAGCTAAACAGGCAGGAAACATTTTCTATGACGTGTCACTGTTTGACACGTGATCAGATTGGGCAACAAGCGCTCCTAGGCTGTGGAGCGAAGCGATCGGTTTTGATATCATTAATCTCCGTCCTACTTATCAATCTCCGGCTTGGGCACTTGACCATGACCTTGAACTTGACGGAGATCTCCGCCCCGGGCATCCATGGTGTTAACCGTCTGCCCACTATACCTTATTCATCAGAGACGCAACGCATACTTCCCACGGATTACAATCACCCAAGGAGAGTTTGAAAACATGACTAATGACACAAAACTCCCATATCTGTTGGTGTGAAGTACAACAATGTGCAAACACAGCAGCAACATCTGAGCTGCTGTGACAGGAGGATGTCAAAGAAATGGAACACAACCACCTTAATGAATACAAATCATTTTGTGTACCCCTACCCAGCAAATTACCTTGGCACATACAGGTAGAAATACTGTTTAATTCAATTACATTTGAAGTGAATGCAAAAACATTGAACTATGCTGTCAAATGCACACATCTTTTTATAGTTTCACAAGATAGTATGACTCAAAGTGTTAATGTAACAGAGCTCTGTTTACACCTTTATTTTATTCCTATTTATATTCAATATTTATTTGTACATACATTGTTTTATCTTGATTGTTTTGTTCCACTTTTGCTTTGGGAATGTAAACGTTGTGTTTTCTCATGCCAATAAAGCTCCTTTAAATTGAATTGAGAGAGTGTGAGAGAGAGAGAGAGAGAGAGAGAGAGAGAGAGAGAGATAGAGGTCACACAGGAATGAATGAGGTGTGAAGCTTGCCTGCGAGGTAAAAGTCGGCTTGGTTGTGTGCCTGTGTCGTCGTGCACCAAAAGCAGCAGATCTACAAGCTCAGAATGCGTCACAGTGCAACGCGTCGTGAGCTTGCAGATCAGCTATTCCGGTGTGCGACACTGCTGTGCGTGTTAAGTACAAATCACCCTCAAGGTAAAGCGGGGACATGCTGGATGGTAATATTTCTTAATCTTCCATCGGACAGGGCGATGGGGGTAGGTGGGGGTGTGTGTGTGTGTGTGTGCGTGCGTGTGTGTGTGTGTGGGGGTGTAGGTGTGCGACAGTGTGCGTGCGTGCGTGTGCGCGTGCATATGTGTGTGTGTGTGCGTGTGCATGCATTGTTGCGTTGACAGTGAACAATCCCTTCTGTAGCCATTCATCAGACAGTGTCTGTCTCCCCGAATGAGGTGACACCAGGCCACCTGGAATATATTTACACGGGAACCTGTATGAACTGTGGTGAACGTGCGCTGACCAGCGATTTCAGGCCGTGCCGCCATAAAGAAAAAGCCCTCCCCTTCCACTACATCAATAAATGCAGGAGGCAAAGGGTCACGGACAGTGCTGTTGCCCCTCACCATAAAAAAAGTTTTAGCCTCACTTGTGGACCGGGGGCGTGAGCGAGCACGGGTGACTCACTTTCTTGATTTAAAAAGTCAGGGCAGTTTGGACAGCTGGCTTTGCATTTTTATGGACCGTGTGCCTGCACAGACTATTACTGTTGGTTTTCGCCTCTAACAGACAGCGTTTTGCATTCGCCTGTACCTTTCCCAGCCCTAAATTAGTCCCTGTTGGCCTCTCTCAAGTGTGCAAAATGAAAACCAGCAGCAATCGGTTTCCCGTGTGGATCAGAATTTGTGTGCATAAGTCACTTGAGTTAATTGCAAGGTGGATGTCATAGGTTAGGGATGGAATCCATTTCCTACCACTTCAGTGGATGGGTTGGGTGTGTTATGTAGAGGAGACATTTGGAATATAAATCCTGGTATAAGCTGGAGGGTGAGACACACACACACACACACACACACACACACACACACACACACACACACACACACACACACACCACTCCCATCTCAGACACCTACGCCACTGGTAGTCAAGGTGGGGTGAACAGTTTAAACGACACCCTATTTAGTTTTTAGCTGTTTGATCTGCAAGCTCACAGGGGTCCTTGACATGGAAATGTTTGAGAAGCACTGACCTACACAACATCACCCTGCTGTCTTCTTAAAACCCTCCCTGGCTGGCCGCCACTTGACATGGCTCTTAACTATAGATCGACTGATTACAGTGATTGGGAAACGGGAAGTAAATAATTAACGTTGGGATTATAGCTTGGGTTTGGAGCTCAGGCAGACAGAATTAGCTGCATTAGCTGGATATCGTCTGCAGATCAACATTGTTAATATCATGGTGTTATTAGCTTCCCCATGCTCCCCGACTGTGTGATAGCAGAGGATTAATATAGGTGTTGTGGTCAGTGAACCAGGAGAAAACAGAGCGATTTAGCTTAGTGTGGCCAATTAGCACAATGTTTGCATATAGGGAAAAGGGATCAGGGCAAATGTTTAGGTCTATCTGTCAATGGGGGGGGCTTAGCTACCGTAGTCTATACATATATGCCAATTAACCTGTTCTTTCCATTATTTTAGCGACAAGGCTACTTCTATTTTTCTTGTTCTCTTCACTGCGGCATGCTACTCCCAGCCAATGCTTCTTTTCTTCTTTAATCTGCAGGAGAATACAATGCGTCGCGATGCAACGCATTGTGAGCTAGTATATCTGCTATCTTCTAGATCTGCTACATTTTGAACTTGTGAAATGGAACATTCTGCAATATGAGTACTTTTACTTTTAGTACTTTAAAGGAGCATTCAGTGATTTGGGTGATTTGGAAAAATACCCGGTCCACCCGGTAACAAGATGTGCACATGCACACGCTCTACAGTGGGGGAAGTAAAACAGACCAACAGCATGTGCACCAAGGCCCGCCCCACTCGATCATGATTGGAGGAAGGCACCTCTCATCCTGATTGGATGAAGGCTTTGCCACCCAAAGCCCAAACCGAAACTAGGGTTTTTTGACCCCAGGGGCTCACTGGGGACAGGGAGGAACTCCTTATATGGTCAGCACACTTTATAGTAGGGAGGATTATCCAAAAAATAAGAACAAATAAGTGATATTTGAATTAAGTGAAATCACTGAATATACCTTTAAGTACATTTCGATGCAGATACTTTTGTACTACTGTATATTTTTAATACGGGACTTCTACGTGTAACGGAGTACATTTAAATTGCAGTATTTATACTTTTACTTAAGTAAAACATTTGAGTACTTTTTCCACCACTGATAAAGTGCTCAGCTAAGTCATACACAAGGAATGCTTACTGTAATATGTGAGGTTTCTTGTGGAATTAAGGTTCGAGTTTCACTTTATGTTGCTCAGTAAAGAATTTAGAATCTCAACTAAAGACACTGGAGTCTAAAAAACACAGTGTTGACAGGAATGAGGAGCGAACGGTGAAATAAGATAGGAGCAGTGTGGGCCGGGCATCAAACCCACTGTGGCCACAGGGCATTGTAATATTGATTTTGTTTTCAGGGGCATAGGATCAAACTGAGGTGGCATGGCAGCCATGGCCCTTAATTGTGGCATCCGTGGAATTCCTGCCCTGCATTCAGTATGAGTGTCCCTCACACTCGCATGCACGACCAGAGACGGAGAGCAATGTTGTCAGCTTGGCTGTTGCTCCAGAAGCAGTGGAAGCAGTAGTGGAAGTTGTCATGTCTAGTTTAACCCATTGAGACCTGGAACGCATCCATGTCACGTTAGCGTTTAACCACATTAACCATTAACCCATTTTGGGGCAGGAACCCCTTTTCGTGTTTTAAACATTGTTATAATTTAGCTATTGAAAAATAGCAGATCTACAAGCTCATAGCGCGCCACCGAGTGGCGCGCTATGAACTTGTAGGTCTGCTATTTTTGAAAAATCGTTAAAATGTGCCTCAAATCTTTCCGAAAATTGTCATGATTTAGAAAACTTTTTTTTTTTACTTCGACGTCAGGCCTGAATGGGTTAATGTTACATCGGGGCTATGGACTTGTGTCCAAACAATGACCTGTAGGGGGGTGTCTTCCTTCTGTGCAATGTTTGTACATGCTGTCCCGTCAAGTTCATTACTATCACTGTCATGCCCAGGGATACAACAAGACAGAGAGTTCTTTGTCTGTGTGTGTGTGCGTGTGTGCGTGCATGTGTGTGTGCGTGCGTGCGTGCACGCGCATCAGAGAGAGAGTTGCATCAGTGCAGCACTGATGGAGCGAGGGGGTTGCATCGCAGGCCTGTCAACTCAATGTTCTTCAATCCCACTCTCTCGCAAACCAAAGCGATTTGACCGTCAAAGACACCCAAAGACCCACATGAGGTCTTTCCGTTCACCTGTCTCCTGTCTGCCTGCATGTCACGCATTTGATCCACATCTTACCCTTCCCATGACCCACAACCCCTCCCCAGGCCTGCTTTCTTTTCCTTCAGATTTTTAGTTTTCTTCCATATTATGTGGTAGTGGTACCTAATCTTGCCCTGTAGTTATATCATGTCAGGCTCGGACACAGGCTTTGCAAAGAAAGATGAATCCAAAGGAGGTGTTGCATGAGCAAACACTGTTTCACACTGATGAAACGGTTTGAGTGACGGGGAGAACAGGGGCAACCCCATGTGTTTTGTGAAAGTTGAATAAGGTTGCACCTTGAATAACGTTCTGCACCTTGAATAACGTTTACATTTATTTTGTGGAAAAGAGACCCCTTGGTTGTACGGCTTTACAGCCTGTAAATAAGCTAAGAGAGACCCTACGGTTGTGCCACAAGCTTCTAAATATCTGAAACACTTTACTTGCTCAAACTTGACCTTTACCTTAATTTCTGTTTATTTTTTTGTTGGAAACACTTTTTTACTTGTAAAACTGTGATGTGACAATGAACACAATAAAGATTCTGAAGTTGTACAGTCACATTTGGGCTTGAGGTAAATACTATACTAAAGTATTCAAAAGTACATGCTCTTAAAATAAAATAAAAAATCGCCAAAACATAACTTAAATATAGTGCATTTAGTCATAAGCTTCCAAGAAAACAACACATACGCAAGTAAAGTACAGATACTGGAAAATGTACAGTAAATGTAAATGCATGTTGTTACTGTCCACCTTTGCTTGCCGTGCTGAGTGAGACAGAGATGGGGTTGTTCTGTACTGTATATATTATGTAGGGCACACGGGTATATCTGTGAAACAGCCACCCCCTCCACGTGCTCACTTTCATGGTTAACAGGCACCGTTACCAAACTACTGGCTCAGCATAAAGATGCACCTGTGCTTTATCTATTGTCCGTGTGATTTCCTCTCGTCGTATAATGACTAAATGAGTTCTGATTGTGTTATATTATATACCTGTACATTGTTTCTGCTGTGTTGCCTGAATTAAAATGATGACCCTAAAGTGCCTTTCTTGATAAACAAGTATGCACTTGTATTTTGTTTCGGAGTCCAACGTTACATCCCCCCTTCCCTGTCAGTTTATCTCTATCTCTGACTCCATTTTGTTTTTGCGTCCCGCTTCACTTCCAACACTTCATCCTGTTAGCGGGGCTTTATAACTTCACTGGGTATTTTCATGTTTTGTATCAGAAGTGATGAAAAGGCGGGAATAGTTCCCCCCCCCCCGCCCCTCCCCCCTTTCCTCCCTCTTTTCAATGCGCTATAAATAGCATCGCCATGGGAGCCGGAGAGAGATAAAGCGTCTGTGCCGCCGAGGGATTATTTCTGCCTTTTCTTCTCTTGGGGTTGGAAAGCAGCAGAGAGGCTGGTCTGTATAGGTTATGCTAAAGCTAAGACGTTTAGCTCTTCCATAGCGCCCCTTCCTTGCTCTGACATCACCTATCTGCTCTTCCTCTGTTCCCTTCCTTGCTCTGACATCACCTATCTGCTCTTCCTCTGTTCCCTTCCTTGCTCTGACATCACCTATCTGCTCTTCCTCTGTTCCCTTTCTTCCCAGAGCTCATTACCGACCTTCCTTCCCACTTCACCAGTTTTTTTTCATCTTTAACCCATCATAGCAATTCCAGATCCTCTCTCGATCAACTGCCCTGCCATAATAATCCATTTGAACACCCCTCATGCCCGTCATTTATATGCTATAATTGTATGGATGAAATGACAGTTCTCAGTGGGATGGAATACCACGGATTGCCATGGATTCTTTCACCTCTCCCTCATTCCATTGTACTTTCTCACCCTCCCCATCTGAGCTTCCCCATTGTCCTTCTCTCCCGTGCTCTGGATCTGGAAGCTCCCAGATCCTTCTTTATTTTCACCTTAGATAACTCACATGCCACATGACCCCAGAACCTGGATATCCACTTACATTCCCAAAGGTAGTGATAGTATAGGTGGCCAGGTCTGTTTGACATTTAGAACATAGAGGAGATATTGAACGGTCCATTTTGTTTAGTAACACAGGTGTAATGTGTAGTCTGTGAATAATTTGATATTGTGTTTCTCTTAGTCTGTTACAGGTGTAAACCTTTTGAACTGAGTCAATGGCCTCTTGCCAGTCATACTCAATATACTCATTTTTTTAATCACCAGCGGGCAAATGTTTTTATCCCTGTTTCTGGTCTGAATAAAATTATATATAAATTAATTACATTTATGCTATTAAATAAAACATGTGTGTTAACCACATTAACCCTGATGTCCCCTTTAAGCAGTTTTTTTAATTGTAATTATTGTTTGGGAATGCAAAAACAAAATGATTGTATGGCAAAGTATTTAGGGCTTTTAAGTGTAAAAAATAGTCACAAGGGTACACATTCACAAAGTGTGTGTGTGCGCGTGTGCGCGTGTGCGCGTGTGCGCGTGTGCGTGTGTGTGTGTGTGTGTGTGTGTGTGTGTGTGTGTGTGTGTGTGTGTGTGTGTGTGTGTGTGTGTGTGTGTGTGTGTGTGTGTGTGTGTGTGTGTGTGTGCGTGCGTGCATGTTCCCAGAAGTGGTGAGTTTGAAGCTAATTATCTAGCACACACTGCAGTTCAGGGACATCCCTGACACAAGCTTGTGATGGCATGAACACACACACACACACACACACACACACACACACACACACACACACACACACACACACACACACACTCAT
The DNA here is from genome assembly GCF_951216825.1 of Electrona antarctica. Taxonomy (NCBI): domain Eukaryota; kingdom Metazoa; phylum Chordata; class Actinopteri; order Myctophiformes; family Myctophidae; genus Electrona; species Electrona antarctica. Next base: position 31,289,649 of record NC_136796.1, on the reverse strand, counting down.
GGGTACTCATGGGACTGAGTCATGGCAGTTGTTTAACTGTAGCTAATTGAGTCCAGTGGGATTTACTGCTGTGATTGATTTTATGTCAGCTGTGGGAAAAAAGGAAGAGATAATGAAATTCCTTCATACATAGACACATACTAAGAGTGTAATAATGTGATCAGCACTCTGCTCTCTTTCTCCCTGTCAGAACTAATACGGGTAATGGTTGAACAATTGCAAAAATAATAACTTTTTTTTTCAATGTTTATCAAGAAACGAGCATCCAGCATATCATTTCTGATTTCAAAAGCCAACTTTAAAGAAGCCCTCGATGCCCTTGGCTGAGATAACTGTGTCATAATTAGTTGTTGTTGGTGATCAGCCCCCGGGTGATAATATAATAGGCAGTACTACTTGGATCTGCGTTGGAGAAAATGCTCCGAATTATCGAGATAGAAGCAGGCGGGGCCCACATGCTGAGAGCCAATGGGGCCAAAGTACCCTTTATGATTTATTTATATATATATCAACAAAATGTCATTATCTAGAATGCCTTGTTTGCCTTCCCCCTGGCATTGGTCCTGTCTGTGTGCTTAATAATCACCGTTAGCATCCCACTTATCACATTCTCAATATAACCTTACACCCGGTTTCATATTTAATACCTAATATTTGATTATTGCTGTACTCTCATCGCATCAACGTTGACATTCTGTGCCTTCACTGAAACTGAAAGTGAATCTTGAGTGAAACGGCTTAGATTAATGGCTCATATGGTGGGCAGTGATTGGTAAGAAATTGCGGTGCCTGCGCCTTCAAAGAAATAAATCCCAGGCCATCCTGCCAAATTACCTTAAAGTAAGTTTTAAAGGGTTTCACTCCATCATTTTCCCAATATTTTCAACCCACCTAAGACATTACTTTCAGTCACATCCCATTACCCTACAACTCATAAGACCCCATTGAGTTTGAAACTGGCTGTATCCTGCTGACAGACATCTTTGTCAATCTGAGGCTGCACTCCATCTGTACAGATTGTGCCATCCTTGACTTTTGCTGTGGAATAGCTTCCTTGTTCTTTCTGAATAATAACCTTGGTTCACTGACAGGAAGTTCATACTGAACTGAAATAGTTGAATCAGAGATCCCAGAAGTGGGTATCGTGACTTTAGAGTTCAAGGCAGCATTGATAGATGTAACTTAGGGAAAGTGATAACTTTTTTCTCACCAGATACAGTAGCCTGTATTAAACCAGGAAGGCACTGCTGGATATTGGATATAACTGATGATTTGTTGGTATTTTGTCTTGTACGCTTCTAAGACAAGTAGAGCACTTGTGGTCTAATGGTCTCAAATTAAAGGGGCCTTGTTGACATATCAAAAACATATGATGGAAATTTGTCTCCACCAGATATGTTAAACAGACATTTGCTGGGAATGACTACAGCAACTTTGATGATGGAGAGGGCCACTATATTTCCACACTCACTCCAGAGGGCCGCATTGCATATTAGCCTTATGTCGTAGCAAAAGATAGCTGATCTACAAACTACAAACACATTGCGACGCGTTTTGAACTTGTAGATCAGCAATTATTGTTATATGTGAATATATATTTCCCCGGACCCCACTTTGGGAACCACTGGACTACAGTACAGTATACAATAAACCACATGAACCCTAGCATCTCTATTTTTGGCATGTAGCATGTGATAGGTGAACATTTGGCGCAATATAGGGGAACATTCACCTAGCTGTAATCTTGGATATATACAAGTATAGGGCAAAAGGAGGGGTCCAAGTAGACCCCAAGAATCCTTTGTCACATCACAGGTTTACAGGTGTAAAGATTGTGGTGTGAATAATTGTTTTTAGTTTTTTCATATGCGCTCCATCATTTTGTAGTTTATAGGGAGACCAAACCAACGTGAGGGAAGTACAGTTGGAGGCCATCGATATTGTCCTTTTCTTTTTGCTGAGGTTTGCGTGATCTGCGCAAAACCCCTTTTGGTGTTTTAAACATTATGTTATAATTTAGCTATTGAAAAATAGCAGATCTACAAGCTCATAGCGCGCCACCGAGTGGCGCGCTACGAGCTTGTAGGTCTGCTATTTTTGAAAAATCGTGAAAATATTTATTTCAGAAAACTGGAGGATTTAGAAGGATTTTTTTTTAAATTTTGAGGTCAGGCCTAAATGGGTTAAATGATAAGGGACAATATCGGTGGCACCCAACTGTATGCCAGCCTGTCGGCATGCAGTGTCCATGCCTTGTTCAAAAGTATGATACAGTAGGAACCAGTCAGGTAGAAACTGTTCTGAAAACGGATGCTCTGGCATTCAATGCTGCGGTAGAGAACTTGCACAGCCACTGTCGCAGTACTCAGTGGAGTGAACAGATTGCGACTGGGCTGGTAATTGTCCTTGATGATACGCTGCAGCTTCGACTACGCACCGCTGGCGCTTCTCGTACAGTTCCTGGATTGAGGTGAACTCACCTTCCGTGATGTGCTCGGCCAGTCCATCCGCACCAGCCAGACACTGTATGGTTTTCTTACATAATGGCTTATGTGATGAAAAGGTTATTTTGGATTTCTCCTGGTTATAATGGCAACGGGTGGCTTAGTGGTTAGTATAATTATACGTTGGGTGGGTTAAGGAAGGGACATGAAAGCCTGGGCTGGTGTTGTATGCAGAAAGCAAACCTACGGTTTCATTACCAGTATTACTGAAAAAACGTATATACTTTAATGTGGCTTGAGAAAAGCACAGTGCCCAACATCCAGCCATCTGTTTGTTATCGTTTGCTGATATCACTTTGACTCTGCCCCAAGTCAGTAACCATGTGATGGCAAATAGCCCGCGAGGGCTGCGTAAAATAGAAGTGTACTGAAATGACCTTGTAAAACGTGGAAAGCCCCACGAAAGTATTTACTTCCAGGACAAAACTTTTTTTCCCTTTTTTTTATGGATAATCTCCTGGCCCTTTATACGCATTGGCCCCGCGCTGCTGCAACAGCAGGTCTGCGCGGCCCCGGTGTCGGAGGGCGCAACGATAGGGAAATGCCTGCGACAAAGACAAATACCTGTACCTAACATCCCGACCTCTGTCCCGCCTCCCTTGCTAATAGAACTGACTAAGCTGTTTCAATGGCAGGATAGCCCGCATATTGACTCAGGGATGACTCTGCCTTCGAGGCCTTGTCACACGCTCTCTGGGCAGCAAGTGTGTTCCAGCAGTGCATTGTGTGAATGTATTACTGACTGCAGGCTCTGTGGGTCTGAGACGGCTTGATGCTGACTGACAGCCGACACAAGGACTCTGTCACGGTTACTGTAATCACATTCACCGTGGAAGAGACCGAGGCATTGTGGGTCTTTGATGGCCTGTCGGCCCGGAGGTATAACCATACATGAAAGCACATAGTTTTTCTTCTTGCCATAACACAGTGTCCAGGGCCGTACATATGCTGGAATTAATACGTTATTGGATCTGTGATATTTAAATTGGGCAATGTTTTTTTAGCAATGTTTTTTTTTCTTTTTTTTCTTGTTTATATAGACGTTACTAGTCCTACAATCCAGTTAGTAGGCCTACAGGTCCTCCAGGAGTAATTTATCTCCTTTAATTTATGTACCGAAATTAACACATTTATTGCCCGGGGTTATTTAATCCATTAATAAAATGTACCCAGCGTTTATAGCGCCTGGAGCACTTTTACTGACGGACCGGATGTTGTTCCGGATGTGGCTGTAGCAGCTAAGTGTAGCCAAAACACTATCGATGCGATCGATATGGGAGGTAAGATTCAATCTAACGCGACTAGCGACTGGCGACCGTCTAACAAATAACCTTTTTTTTGTAATTAGTTATTAACGTTTTAAGATTTCCGTTGTCGTCGGCTAAACAGGGGGGGAACATTTTCGATGACGTCTCACTGTTGCGCAACATCGAGGATTGCGCAACAACGTTTTATTTTTTTATAAATCAATGCTATTGAACACCCTTTACATCTGTGTATTGGTTCAAATATTGAACGCTTAACTCCATTGGACCCTCAACCTGTCTGCTAAAGCAGCTAACTCCACCACCTCTCTCCCTCTCTCCCTCTCAAGTATATGAAAAATATATAAAGTCACAATTAGGGATGGAGCCGGAAAATCGGGTCCATTACAAACCCGGTTCGGCATTTATCGAGACCCGAGTATCAATAAGCGTTTGGCTTGTCGAGCCTCTTATCGGGTATAGCCGCAGCGGCTGACGTCATGGGCCGCTCGCTATAAAGGGGGCTTGGACGCGACGGGTGGTCGCATGGTTCGTCATCGTTTGCCGTGGTGGAAGTATGGTGGAACGGGTGAAAAGTTTGGTAACATTAAAAAAAAAGACAAGAGGGGAGCTAAATGCAATAATGTAGCCTACCACAGTTGTTGCATGCACGAAAGGGAGCATTTCGACAATGCATAGACATCTCCCTGCCATAGAGTTATAATACTGTATCTCCCGCAAATCGATTGAATAGTCTCACATAATACGTCACGTAATGTGCAACTTCTCAGTCTATCGTTGCTGAAAAGGCAGAGCTAAAAGCTCACAACGCGGTGCAACCAGACGCGTTGTGAGCTTGTAGATTGGCTATTTTTGGTGCGCGACACCGCCGTACGATGATGTATACATTTCACTTTTAAAGTGACGGTACACAATGAACAGTTCCCTCTGTCTGTTAGAAAGGTACTGTATAAGGCCTATAGTAAAATATAGTGCAAAGGGATGTCTTGGTTGGTTAAAATAAAGAGAAGATTATTCAAATATAATAAGCATATGTGTGTGTGTGTGTGTGTGTGTGTGTGTGTGTGTGTGTGTGTGTGTGTGTGTGTGTGTGTGTGTGTGTGTGTGTGTGTGTGTGTGTGTGTGTGTGTGTGTGTGTGTGTGTGTGTGTGTGTGTGTGTGTGTGTGTGTGTAATGTGTATACACCTTAGAACTGTTTATTGGCATACAAACTCTCACAACTGGCCAATAAAAATAAGGTTCTGTTCTTTCCACAAAATAATAGCAAATGCTTGATAGTAGTGGGCTCGATAAGGACCTGGCTCAATAAGCCTGCTCGATAAGGTGATCGTTATCAATAAAACCTTAACGAGCTCCATCCCTAGTCACAATACCAACTTTGATGAGGCAGTATTGCTACTGTACGAATTAACAGCATAATAATGGAGTGCCCTACAGTTTGGCCAATCTTTAACTTTTCTCATTTCTTTTCATTTTCTCCATAATTTTATCATCACGAATTCTCTCTATGTAGTCCCTGTCATTGCCAACCCCTACTGTTTGTTCTGGCTGTGTAAACAGACAGCCACTATGGCTTCCAATACACAGTCGCTCACTGCATCTTTTCACCTGACAGTGAGGAGTTTTACCGGGAGGGCTTAAGGAGTGTGGAGGAACATGCTGTCCTCCCTCCCAGTTCTACTCCCAGTTGAACAGGCAACCCCAACAAACCTGTAGTACTGCTGATTTCTCACTTGCAAACAAGGCCAATTGCTGGCCAATGTTCGGTGGCCAGTGACACACCATACGGGAATTGAACACCAGTCTCCACAGTGGCAGCAGTCTCTCAGAGTGGTGGCCAAGCACTGCCCACCATTGATGCCCCCGTTTGGCTAATCTTATGTTAATTATAAATGTAGTCTTCATTGTAGGTACTTGCACCATACACGCACGCACGCACGCACACACGCACGCACGCACGCACGCACGCACGCACGCACGCACGCACGCACATGCACGGCGATACACCTGCATAAACTGCACGCCTGTCTGCCTTCATGTGTTGGAGGTTCCTGCTGCCACGACATTCATGTAGCTACCTTATATAGAGTATTTTCTATATTTATATATATATATATTTTGTGTGAGGCTGATGTGGGTGGCTGGGAATAATGAATCATCGTCAGCCCAGTTCCTCCCCCTCCTCCACTACCATTTCCACACAGAGTGGACTGAAAGTGTTTTATATTGGGTGTTACATGCCGTGTGTAAACTCTCTACCACGCTCTCTCTCTCTCTCTCTGCCATACTTGTATATATATATACTTCCTGTGTTTCTCTCCGTTCGTCCTCCTCTCCATCTCATCTCACTCCTCTACACCTCCCTGCTCTAGTAGGTCTGCTCGCAGCTCCAGCTGGCAGACACGCAACGCACACAGCTGATTAATGTGTTCATAATCACCATGAGACAGAGAAAGGTGATTAATACCGGCGACTTCACGGGGTTATAGAACCGTGGCAGGCAGTTTTTGTGAGTTTTTGCGTCAGTGGCGTGCGTGTCAAATGTGTCGTTTATGTATTATCCTACGTAGTAGTTTGGTCTATTAACGTATGGGATGACATTCATAATTGTGTGTGTGTGTGTGTGTGTGTGTGTGTGTGTGTGTGTGTGTGTGTGTGTGTGTGTGTGTGTGTGTGTGTGTGTGTGTGTGTGTGTGTGTGTGTGTGTGTGTGTGTGTGTGTGTGTGTGTGTGTGTCATAAATCACACGCAACCTTGTGTGTATGCATATGCGTGCGAGTGCTGTACTTGTCAGGGGAATGATTTATGGACTGCCACCCTAATGACTCTTGGTTAATTGTTGTGAAATGAAGGCTTGTTTACACTTCCCTGACTGTCATTGTATCAGCAGCTTGCAGGTCACAGGCGGGGGCAGAATCCAGGAGCGTTATGGATGAAGTTTAATATCGTTATCTTAGAGAATTCCCACCTGGAATGGCTGACAAAGGCCTTTTTTTGTCTGAATAGACACGTCTGTTATAAACGGCAGGCAAAGTCAAAAATCTAATAGAATATTGTCGCTGTCGGGTGGAAACCTTGTATGTCCAAAACTGTGACTTTTTAGGAAATAGGGGAAATAAGGACCTTTGTTTCAATGGATCCATGTGGTTCTTATTTAGACACAAGGACCTGTCAATAAGACTTCTTTTCATTGGTTAAATATGTATCAACTCCACAAACACACTTAACACTGGCCTATGGCCTATCTACAGCTCACAACGTGTCGCTTGTGTTTTGTGTGACACTGTATGACAAAGTAGGGCAATAAAAAACACAAACAATCACACTCGTGTGAAGTGAGGGGCATCTCAGCCCATCTCTTGGGCCTCCTACGGGTGAAATTATAAATACGTGTGCAGGGACCTCCTGGGCACAATACGTGTTAAAAGTCCATAGACCGGCTGCCATATGACGTAATGTCATTAGCCAGACGTTGGAGGGCCTAGCGTACCTCAAAAATCACACCCGTGTGAACTGAGTGGTGTAAGGTTTTATATAGCATGATCAGCTGTGGTCTGACGTAATGTCTGACGTTAAAGATCTTTGGCTAGGTAGACTCGTCTTCTGATGTGATGATTTGTGACCATGAAGTTGATTCAGCTGGAGTTTTTGTCCGATGTGAGGTATTATATAAGGTAAGGTATTATATAGCCTGATCAGCTCTGATCTGACGTAATGAAATCACACCTGGATGTGATTTCACAACTGGCTTTTTTTGTGCAGAGAAAATGACCACGGTTGCTACGGTCATCCAGTTCACCCGGGTGTGATTTAATTACGTCAGAAATTATTTTGAACATAGCAACCATGGTCATTTTTTTATGCACACAAAAGCCAGTTGTAGGAGTGGTTTACACCACTCAAAAAGAGATACAAGGTTTGTGCCCGACAGCGACAATATGATGAGACGAGAGGAGATACCGTCGGACCGCCAAGGAGAGCAGCTAGGAAGTGATAAGAGAATGAAATTAGATTGGCTCAAATTGAATCAAATTGCATAGTGTGGGAATATCCGGCAAGAAATGGATGTAGTGCCCATACAGTATATGGACCTAATGTCCATATATATTGATGGCGATTATTCCTATTAAAATGGAGGGGGAAAAATCTCCTGGGCTGTGCAATCTAGTCGATGACCACCCAGTCTAATGACTGGGGCTATTAAGGCCTCATTAATCCATGCACAGTGAGAGAATGGGGGTAGAGATGACATGTCTACTTATGTCCTGCAACCACAGCAATGTTCTCCTTGGACTTTACATTCTATACAGTGAGGAAGCCATTTCACAGCCCTAGTATACAGTATAATGTGCTCTATGATGATGAGTGATGGCATACTGCAAACATTGTGCATTGCCTAAATGGAAACAAGTCTGTACTCTGTACTCTGTTGCTGTTTTTACATTTATGTCTAATAAACTATTCAATCAATCAATCAATGACTACAAACAGGGACACGCACACACACACGTGCACACACACACACAAATTGACCTCATTACAGGTATATATACTTCATTGACCAGGGTGCCCCAGGGGTGTATACTTGATCCGAATCCGTTTGTCGAAAATAGCTCATCTACAAGTGAGGCATTGTGAACTTGTAGATCGGCTTTGTTTTCATGATGCTATTGCTATGATAAGGATACTAGGGTGCATGTGGTATAATAATAAGGTAGAAATAGGCAAGGCAATGCAATCGGTGTGCAGGCTCGACTCTCTTCGTCCCATGCATTATGCATTTTACTTCCTAACAGATTGAAGCCAAATCGATTTCAGGGGGATATCTATCAAGAACAGTTTTCCTCTGGTTCCCCATTAATAGTCCACTGTTCAGCAGGTAAAGTGGCTTGTTTTCAGCCGCCATAATTTAATTTAGGAAGATTAATTGCACATTTAAACGCTCTCTGCATTAGTTTCCTGAGTGGGACTGTTAGCACATGCAGCTAATGTGGGAGGGCAACTTTTGCTATTAAAAGGGCATATCCGTGGTCTATTTGCATGATTTATTTTCTTGTCTCCTTATGTTCTCAGTTCTTGCATAACCACCAGCCATTATCTTTCATCTCCTATGCCAATTCCTCAGTTGAATACTTTGGATGCAGTAAGTCATTACTTTATTAAAAAGATCTTAAAAGTCCAAACATTGTCAGTGTAGAAATGTGCACATACCCTGTATAGTATACACTGCATGTTTGTTTGTTTACTGTTGGGTGAGAAAACAATTAATGTTGCACATTAGTACACTCAAAATATGAAGAAAAAAAGTAAGTAGCCTTTTGAGGCAGCTTAATGTACAAGTACACCCCCTGGACATGATGCTAGTATGTCGCAGGGACCCCCATTCCAACCATTGATGCTGAGTGCCAAGCAGGGACCCCCATTCCAACCATTGATGCTGAGTGCCAAGCAGGGAGACACTGGGTCTCCCCTACAGTCTTTGTTATGACCCGGCTGGGGATCAAACCCCGACCTCCCAGTCTAAGGGCGGACACGCAAACCACAAAGCCACTAAGCTGGTCAAATATATCTGTGTGTGTGTACTGTTGTAATCCACGTAACTCGAGAACCGTTTTCCCCACCGACTTCAAATTCGACACTCACGTTCCACACCACCACAGGGAGTGCCCAGTGTCGAGTCGGTTGGACCCACGGTTGTCCAGAACTGCCCCAAAAGGCCTCTGACCGGGCTCTGGACAGGGCCCCTGTCCAGTGTCCATATATGGAGCTGGCCGGTTCTGACATCATTCTGATGTATGCATAGTCTCTATTGGACATGCCTGACAAATAACTCCATATATGGGCATAAAAGGGACACAGACATAATATCTGGGTGGGGCATGCATTTCCAACTTGCATCGTTCCAAGTACGGGCACCGCTGTAGAGGCTCCAGCGGGCACCGCTCTAGTATTGGCATAATTGCTTGTATGAATTAAACTTAATTGACTGTAAATATTTCAATGAAATGAACAGTATTCAGAGTTGGACAATATGATCAATAAACACTTGATGGTCTTAGACATATGAATAAACACAATTACACTTTGTAAAGTCTATGAATCAAACTTTATTAAATAGTGACTTGTTGAGAGAAAGCTGTAGGAGGTAGAAGAGAGCTCAGCTCACGTTGCAGTTGATTTGTTTCAATGTAAGTACATTATCGGAAAGTATCAGACACAGTGTACAGTATGAGATCATGTGATCAGAGAGACAGCTCGAACAATCTGGAGATCGAATTAGATTCAGCCTTTTCTGTTTTTTTCTTGCTCAGGTTTTCCTGTTTCACGATTTGCTTTTACTAAAGGAAGTCTTTGCATTCGTATAGCTTGTTAATCTTCAGGATGTCGATATGAGACAAGCCCTGTGTCTGGCCGATATGCACGTTGGCGTTTGGGATGGGGGTCATGCTGTCTTTGCCGAACTGGGTAGAGAAGGCCGTTTTACCGTAGTGCATGAGGGAGGAGTAGTCATAGGGTGTGTCCAGGTTGTTGGTGTTCTGCTTGTAGAAGTTGTATTTCATGTCATTGTCGATGTTGTCCCAGTTGATGCGGATGTAGTCATCACGGTCGCTCCTGTTATGCTCGTGCTCGAAGCCCAGGGCATGGTTGATCTCGTGCTGGATAATGTCGTGCCACATGCAGCCCATACGGTTGAAAGAGAGCAGTTGCTTGCCTCCTAATCTGCCTAGATCAGACCAGCAGCCATCACTGTTCACAATGCTGATGTAGTCTTCCTCATACTGACGTGGCTTAAAGCGGACACAGGTCTGGTCGTTGAAGGTCTGCATGGCTTTTTGAATCTTCTTCCTGTCCCATCTGTTGAAGTCCTTGCTCAGCGTGTAGGGGATCGTCACCAAGCCATCAAAGCCTTTCTCCCACAGGCAGTTGTAAGTGAAACAGTACATGGCGTTTCTGGTTCTGGGAGCGACCATGTCTCCGTCCACAAGGAACTGCCTGGAGCCATTGTTGGCAGTCAGAATGATGGTGCTGATGTCTACATGGACTCCAGATTCACGTCTTTCTTCCAGGATGGGATGGGCCTGGGAGAGGCCCAGCAGTAGCAGGAGGCTGAAAAAGATCTTCATCTTCTGGGTCCTTCAGGGGTCTTTCTTGTTCCCTGATGGTGCTGGAGAGTCTGTGGAGAGGATGCTGGGAGCTTGGTGAATGAGTCTTCTGAGTCCTTAGCTTTTATACTGACCTGTGTAGGTGTGTCTGCTGGAGGATTAAGGGTTGTGTCCAGACCGCTAAAGCCTAAACAAACCTGTGAAGGCAGAACTCCTCAGACCAGTTTGGAAACCCTTGCTTTAAATGAACATCCTACATTAATTCCCATACTGTAAGATGCGTAGTATTAGTAACCTTATTAATTGGTAATGAGGCTAATTGTATCCACATGTATTGTTGTATCATACGACTAATACGCATTAATAAGGAACTTAAGACCTTATAAGATGCTTATTAACCTTATGTGTCATAAGGGTATAGCAACACATTTTATTGTCAGATTGTAAGACATGTATGTTATTAAGATTAATTAATTATGTATAAGCTCTGTGCTTACTGTTTCCCATAGTATTATTTGATTGGCTGATTTAACTTTTTGATTGGTTGCATCTGTGCCAAACATGCAAAGCTATATTACAAACAAAGTAATAATAATAATAATTAACTGCAACATTAACAGTAAGTGAAGTAAATGTAAGTACATGTTCATTAATTTGCTTTATGTCTTATTTACTATTATTAAACTTGTTTAATAATAGTTGAATGCTTGATTTTGATTGGTCAATAATTGCTGAATTCAGCAGTGTGTTATTTCTTGATAATGACCATTTGCTATATAACAGACCACTGCCTAATCAAAGGCTCAGAGCACCTGTCCATTTGTGCTGCTTTATCTTGTCATGTAAACAAACACACAATGTCATTGCTCTTGCTCTAGAATGTTTTTCTTTTTTTCATAGTGAAAAACAATTCAGCAACATTAAAAATGTATTCTATTTAATCAACACTTCCTTGCTTTCCGAGGCAACCGTGTCCCCCCAGCGCAACACTTTCATGGAATATTTTCATTACTGTAAGGAAATACTAAATTTTGTTGTTATATTTGGATCGATGTATTAATCCATTGAGACCTGGAACGCATCCATGTCACGTTAGCGTTTAACCACATTAACCATTAACCCATTTTGGGGCGGGAACCCGTTTTGGTGTTTTAAACATTGTTATAATTTAGCTATTGAAAAATAGCAGATCTACAAGCTCATAGCGCGCCACCGAGTGGCGCGCTATGAACTTGTAGGTCTGCTATTTTTGAAAAATCGTTAAAATGTGCCTTAAATCTTTCCGAAAATTGTCATGATTTAGAAAACTTTTTTTTTTTAAATTTCGACGTCAGGCCTGAATGGGTTAACTAATTTATGAAGTAGTCGTGTAATAAGCGGGATAGTATACACCGTGTTTAAAAACGAACCCCCTTCAGGATCATTAAACAACTGTGGTTACGCCTCAGTGTTTAATCATGCTGTTGGGTGTTGTTTCTCAACTTCCGGCGCAGCGTGTATTATCCCTTGCTTAACATACAGTTGTTAGACTTTTGTGTTATCTAAATCTATAGATGGAATTATGGCATACTTCATTTCCTTTATAAATGCAACAGTCACATAGGCCTACTATGGTATTATTACAATGTTAGTGTTTTAAGTTTCACATTTTTGAGTCAGCTGAATGTCTAACATGTAATACAAACCATGTGTTATTTCCCACCCCATTTACCAACACAAGTTGTCCTTTAATGACTGAGGAATACAGACCCTGTTGAAACAACAGGTTGGTCTGAGGAGTTCTGCCTTCACAGGTTTGTTTAGGCTTTAGCAGTCTGGACACAACCCTTAATCCTCCAGCAGACACACCTACACAGGTCAGTATAAAAGCTAAGGACTCAGAAGACTCATTCACCAAGCTCCCAGCATCCTCTCCACAGGCTCTCCAGCACCATCAGGGACCAAGAAAGACCCCTGAAGGACCCAGAAGATGAAGATCTTTTTCAGCCTCCTGCTACTGCTGGGCCTCTCCCAGGCCCATCACATCCTGGAAGAAAGACGTGAATCTGGAGTCCGGGCAGACATCAGCACCATCATTCTGACTTCCAACAATGGCTCCAGGCAGTTCCTTGTGGGCGGAGACATGGTCGCTCCCAGAACCAGAAACGCCATGACCTGTTTCACTTACAACTGCCTGTGGGAGAAAGGCTTTGATGGCTTGGTGACGATCCCCTACACGCTCAGCAAGGACTTCAACAGATGGGACAGGAAGAAGATTCAAAGAGCCATGCAGACCTTCAACGACCAGACCTGTGTCCGCTTTAAGCCACGTCAGTATGAGGAAGACTACATCAGCATTGTGAACAGTGATGGCTGCTGGTCTGATCTAGGCAGATTAGGAGGCAAGCAACTGCTCTCTTTCAACCGTATGGGCTGCATGTGGCACGACATTATCCAGCACGAGATCAACCATGCCCTGGGCTTCCAGCACGAGCATACCAGGAGCGACCGTGATGACTACATCCGCATCAACTGGGACAACATCGACAATGACATGAAATACAACTTCTATAAGCAGAACACCAACAACCTGGACACACCCTATGACTACTCCTCCCTCATGCACTACGGTAAAACGGCCTTCTCTACCCAGTTCGGCAAAGACAGCATGACCCCCATCCCAAACGCCAACGTGCATATCGGCCAGACACAGGGCTTGTCTCATATCGACATCCTGAGGATTAACAAGCTGTACGAATGCAAAGACTTCCTTTAGAAAAAGCAAATCGTGAAACAGGAAAACCTGACCAAGAAAAAAACAGAAAAGGCTGAATCAAATTTGATCTCAAGATTGTTCGAGTTGTCTCTCTGATCACATGATCTCATACTGTACACTGTGTCTGATACTGTCCGATAATGTACTTACATTGAAACAAATGCAATGTGAGCTGAGCTCTGTTCTACCTCCTACAGCTTTCTCTCAACAAGTCACTATTTTAATAAAGTTTGATTCATAGACTTTACAAAGTGTAATTGTGTCATTTATTTGTATTCCTAAGACCAGCAAATTTTCAATTATTAATCATTGTCCAACTCTGAATACTGTATTTAAATATTTACACTCAATTTAGTTTAATTCATAAAAGCAATTATACCAAAATGCATGCATGTGCATATAACAGGTTTTACATATTTCAAAACCTGTCTCTGCAGGGTATACTCTCTACTCTCAATAACTGCACCAAGTCCCTGTACGTACGTCTGTAATCCACGTAACTCGAGAACCGTTCGCCCCACAGACTTCAAATTCGACACACGCGTTCCACACCCCCACAGGGAGTGCAGTGCCCGGTGTCGAGTCCGTCGGATAGCAGGTTGTCCAGAACCAGCGCAAAAGCCTCTGCCCGGGATCTGGACCTGATCACTCCTATATCTCCATTATATGGAGCTGGCATGTTCTGACATCACAACACGTCATATTTGGGCATGCCTGACACATAACTCCATATATAGGAATAAAGGGACACAGAGACGGATACAGAAATCTTCATATATGGGCATAAAAGGGACACAGACAGATGGGTGGAACGGGTACTCTGACACGGGTACAACGGGTATTGCATAGCCGGGCACTTTCATCGTTACCGACTCGGTGCTCTACAGCCGGGCACCGATCTAGTGTATATAAACAGCACAAAAAATTCGGAAAGTAGTATTTAACTGGTATTATCAGGTGTGCAGGATATATTCATGGCATTGCATCACTGTGTCATGTAATTCATTGTGCTTACATTGCAGAAAGGTTTGTAGTGGGAGGGGTCATGGATGCCAGCATTTTAGTTTAATTAATGGCTAATATGATTATTTGTGTTACTAAAATGGACCTGACAAAACATCCAGAGGGCTCTCCCCGGAAAATAAATAAATTGATGAGTAAATAAATAATTAAATACCAAAGGGTGCATGGCACTCTGTAAAGCAATCTGTGGATAGGCTTTTAGATGTAATTTGAGGGCAATGGCAGCCATTGGATCACCGGCTTGAGTGAACATTTCTGACAAATAAAGGGGCCAGTAAATGTCAATGGCAGCAGTGTGATCCTTCATCCATTCCATTTTATGCTTGCCTTTGTTCCATATATCTGCGGCATATTTGCTCATAAAACCACAGGAAAACATTGGCTTTCATACCTGAGGATCAATCTGACATTAAGAGTAATGGCAGGTGTGTGTGTGACCAAACTGTTTTTTATCACATGATGTATAGTGGATTGTTAAATTCCCTCCTATATAGAAATGTGGTAGATTTAAAGTCAGTATAGTTAATGGATGCTTCCTTTCGTTTGTCTCGTATAACACACACCTGAGGTGTGCAGAAACGCTAGATCTATCAGGGCCGAGGTGAGGGGTGAAAGGTCGCCGCTGACTCAGGAGGAAACAGATGGAGAGACCTGTTTTAATTGGATGGCTGTTTTATGGCAAATCACTCTTGACCATGGGTGACACATGGAAGGGAAAGGTCTCTTCTCTTCTCTTCTCTTCTCTTCTCTTCTCTTCTCTTCTCTCCTCTCCTCTCCTCTCCTCTCCTCTCCTCTCCTCTCCTCTCCTCTCCTCTCCTCTCCTCTCCTCTCCTCTCCTCTCCTCTCCTCTCCTCTCCTCTCCTCTCCTCTCCTCTCACACGCACCGTTGGAGCTCAGCCCACTGTTGTCCCTCAGGTCTGGGAGATTGATGACTTTAATATTTACCTCCAACCAGTCCTTCTCAACGCTGGCCATGGCAGTGGAGGAGGATAAAGCGGACACACGTAAAATAGATGAATGCGTTCCAAACAGAATAAAGTATATAACCATAAAGACTGTATGAGTGTGCCTTATCTCCCCCCAAATGGTCTTCGGTTAGAAAACCAATGAAGGCTAATGGAAGAGGATATCTGCATGGCCCTTTCGCAGCAGCTTGAATATGCTCTGTGTATAATGGAGGAGCACTTGGCTCATGTCCAGAAGGCAATTCAAAAGCTTAATTCTTCCCTACTTGTTGGGAAGTTTAGTAGCTTTAGCTACCGACCCGTATATGCGAAAGGTGGATTGATGTTCGCTTTTACCCATTTAAACCCTACATACATAGTTCTTCGCGAGGTGAAGGCAAAGTGTGTGTGTGTGTGTGTGTGTGTGTGTGTGTGTGTGTGTGTGTGTGTGTGTGTGTGTGTGTGTGTGTGTGTGTGTGTGTGTGTGTGTGTGTGTGTGTGTGTGTGTGTGTGTGTGTGTGTGTGTGTGTGTGTGTGTGTGTGTGTGTGGGTGTGTGTGCGCGCAAACACACCCTGTGTTGTGCACACACGTGTGTTTTTAAGCCTCATTGTGGGTGTTGCTGGGCGCTGGCCATACCAGTACACAAGCATATGGAAGATCAGCTCCATCAGCTGGACTGGGGCAGATATCTGGCGTTCTGCTACTGCATAATATCCCCCCTTTCAGTTCCTCTGTGCTTTGAATTTTTTCGTTTCACCGTCAATCTTCTACCAGCTGTGGGAAATCTGCTCTTTGAGACTGACGTTTCCTGTCAATTCACCTGCTGAATCACACCTGCAGCAATCTGATTCTGTCAGTCTACGGTATGCTTTTTACTTGTACATTACCGCTGTAGAGCTCAATCCATCTGCAAGGTGCAGTACAGAGCAGGCACCCTGCTCGCTGCCGTATCGTTTTGCTCCCCGTCTTCCCAATTATTCTCTCTCTCTCTCTCTCTCTCTCTCTCTCTCTCTCTCTCTCTCTCTCTCTCTCTCTCTCTCTCACACACACACACGTCACACACACACACACACACACACACATGAGCTAGAGAGGGTGGGTTTGTGTATTACTTATTGTCTGGTAAAAGGGCAAGTTACGGAATAATGGAAAACAGGAGTGTTGGGGGTGGGGGGGGGGGGGGGGGGGGGGGGTCACAAGGATTAATGAAGAAAGAGTGAAGTGGAAGACAATCTCTTACAAAGAACACAGACGCACAAATAAAACATGAACACCAGACGGCGGGCGAACTGACATGACACTGGATATGAGTTTTTGGACTGGATCAAGTGGTGCCCGCCCTAGAGATTGACTGTCTTTGACTAATTGAGTCACTGATAGTGATGAAGTTACAGCAATGCTTAGCCAGTGACAAACAACAGACATCAATCACATCACGGAGCAATTTCCCGTCTATGGGACGTAGTCTATCCTTGGTTGGCCTAACAATTAATTAACAAAATATTATAATGATATTGTCTCCTGCCTTCCAGCTATAGCTGTGTAGTGTGTAAATCTCTTCCACTTGCAAGCCATTACTCTTCACTTGTACAATTGACTGTTAACAATTATGTACAATTGACTGTAACTGTATAGTCCTAATGTTCCAGGTCCACAGCAGAGGAAAGGGACATTAAGATTCATGTGGTTAAGTGCACTTTTCTGCATTCTAAGGTCTATGGAAAAGAGTATGTTCTTAGTTTCCATGCATAAGCTGTAGTTGCAAGCCCTCCTCGCGTCCTGTGAAATATAGTCTGGTAGATTGAATTTCCCTGTTTAATTTGCATATATGCGCTGTGGCCCTGCGCTACATGATCAATGACGGAGAGCAACATTTAGAACTGTCATTTGTCTGCCTGTCTGGGGTTAGTTTGATTGATCGTGCTCCTGGTAAGGTTTTTATGTTGCAGGTCTTGGGCTGACACGCCACTCTACTGACTCTTTTCAATGGCTCTCAGTCCCTTGGGCAGCAGCCAGCCTAGCAGGTCTGCTTCGTGGTGAGTGGAGTGGCTACTGCGTATATACCCAGCATGGTCATTTAGAAGAAATGTTGCCACATAACCGTGATGAATTACATGACATTTATTAATTTCTCTCCAACCCAGCAAACTCCGGGGGAACGTGCCTTCCCAGTAGACATGAGCCAGCTAGTCCGTGCTTGTAACTCACATGTTTCATTATTGAGAGTTCCCCCAACCCCCCCCCTTCTTTCCTCCCAATTTAGTCATTGGAGAATAGCCAATTCCCATATGCCAATATCACATGCCAATGACCCTTGTCGGTGCTGACCCCTGGATGCTTGGTTCATTAGTGAAAGGTGTAGGCGAGCATGTGTCTCCTCCGATACACGTGCCGTCAGCAGTCTACGTTTGTTCACCTGTGACAGCGAGAAGCTCCATTGGGAGGACGTAGCGTGCGTGTGTGGAGGACCATGCTATTGCTCTCTGTTCCGCACCCCGCGGCCAACTACCTGAAGTAGTCGCTATAGTGAAGCAACAGAGATTACCCACCCAGCCGCCCCGGATACACTGTGGAGGACTCTGACCCTTGGACTCCCTATAGAGCAGGGCCAAATGGTTTGGCCATGTCTCGCGAACCCCTGACCCCTGCCCCCCTCCCCACCGCTAATACAAATTGACCGCTATAATAAGTTACCTTAATAATAAAGAAAATTCATCATAAATACATTCTGAAACCAGATATAATCATTAAGGAAAGTATATTCATGTACTATGTGTACTATATGTAAACGCTTTAATTTCCATTTTCCAGCCATTTAGTTGCAAAATATATTTTTTTCTTTTTTAATTATCTGGGGACCGCCCCAAAATAATTTGGTGACCCCCCGAGGGGTCGTGACCCCCCGGTTGAGAGCCCCTGCCCTAGTGTAGACCCTTACCCTGGCATCACAGACGGACGCCCCATATTAGTGAGTGATTCTGAGGATTCTACGGGTCATTGTATTTAGTTAATGTAAAAGAAGGAGCATCAAGAATGGTCTCTGTCTGTCCTTCCTTACCACTCCTCAGCATGATAGTCTACTGTCTTTACTTTAGTCTGTTTGAATTGCTTTGGGGATGAGCCAATCAGCCAAGTAGATATTGAGGGGAGGCTATACAAAACACTACACACAGTCAAATCCTTAGTGTTTATTTAACCGAGTGTAACAATGGACCCAAATGATCGGGTCTTCAGAGTTAAATTAACACAGAATTTTACCGTGTGAGGAGTGAGCACATGGCACGAAAAGCTGGAGCAACAACGGAATGTTCGAGTGTCATGTTTATAGAACGGCTTCTTAATCCTCCAAAGTCAGGCCACGTGGCCTATTCATGTTCTCTTCCATTCAGCACGCTGTGTTGATTCATCCCGCCATTCTCCGGCGAGGTGGGACATGGAAATACTTTGATGATTCATGAGTAGTGCGACAAACTCTTGAGTAAATTGGGATACAAGGTGAATGAAGTTCTTACTTCTGAGATCTCGACTTATCAAGCTATGTACTGTTGGAGGCCATCGATATTGTCCTTTTCTTTTTGCTGAGGTTTGCGTGATCTGCGCAAAAGGACAGTTAACCCATTTTGGGCGGGAACCCCTTTTGGTGTTTTAAACATTATGTTATAATTTAGCTATTTAAAAATAGCAGATCTACAAGCTCATAGCGCGCCACCGAGTGGCGCGCTACGAGCTTGTAGGTCTGCTATTTTTGAAAAATCGTGAAAATATTTATTTCAGAAAACTGGAGGATTTAGAAGGATTTTTTTAAATTTTGAGGTCAGGCCTAAATGGGTCAAATGATAAGGGACAATATCGGTGGCACCCAACTGTACTGCCGTTTTATTTAGTAAATTGGGATACAAGGTGAATGAAGTTCTTACTTCTGAGACTTATCAAGCTGTGTACTGCCGTTTTATTTTTATGAAAGCCATAGTTCTGACTTTTACGTTTATGGTTGCTGTGAGTGTGTTCCCCTTTGTAGTTAATTAGAGTGCTTTATTACTTGCCACCGACCTTTATGTACTGTATCACCCTTTGGTATGCAGCAGGAAGGAGCCTGGGGGCTTGTTGTTTACACAGAACCTTCTGACTCTGCATTATCGCAGTGGCTCCATTTAAGAAAACTAAAGTGCATGGAAGCAGATTGTGTATCGCAACACAAGTTTTTAATGCCATTTAGTTTTATGAATGCCAGTAAGTTTCTATTACCAATGAAGCTGCTGTTAAATAATGCATGCCTTTAATGGCCAAACAACACATTAGAAAGCTACACATAAAAAAATAAAATAATGCATATGTTTTGTTTTTTTGTCCAAACCAGTGGCAGTCAACGGAGGTCAGCATTTATAAAAAAGTAATATGTCATCAGAATGGAAAGCAGCACCACAGATCAATCCAGGAGCAAACTTAAAAAGTACCGTTTGCACATTTCCATTTAGTTGTTCCTTCGTTTTGTCATTTGTGCATTTGATTAATGACGCATAAAGCGCAATTCATCACGGCAAATGAAGTTGCCGTCACCTTCACTGTCCTCTGTTGATGCAAGAGAGGTGCGCTCGCCATAAACAACTGACAACTGTAGATTATGGATAGATGGGCGTCCGAATGACAAATCCCTTGAAACGAGACGGATAGTCAGACGATTAAATAAAATCCCCCCCCCCCAAAAAAGAAAGGGGGAGTGGGGGGGGGGGGGGGGAAATACTGTTGTGTCGTGTTCTTTTTTGATATGTATGAACTTGAACAAGTAGACTTGGTAGTTGTTGAACACGCACCTCTGATTGACAATGTTAGTTGCCAGTGCCAACTCACTCTGTGTGTGTGTGTGTGTGTGTGTGCGTGTGTGCGTGTGTGCGTGCGTGCGTGCGTGCGTGCGTGCGCGTGCGCGTGTGTGCAAGCACGGCGGGTATGTCTGTGTGAAAGAAAGACAGAGAGGCTCTAAGCCAGAGATAATCAGATACTCCTGTATATACCTGAGAGAGACATGGTGGCATCCCTATCCATCGCCAGGGGTCCATTTTTTAGCCTGATCTCACCCAAACACAGTGAAATAACACAGATTGGCAATTCGGTACATCATGTATGTAACTATAGAAAACCAAATCCGTACATATTACACTACTACTGCTTTCAGGGCAAATGCGCTCCCCACAACAGTATTTACCATTCTGTGGCCTACCGGGTTGCAACTCGGACGGGACTGAGTCGGCTCAATCGAACTTCACGGAGACTCGCTCGCGTTATCTCGCTCGGCGGTGGCTCTCGTTGCCAAAGTTCGCTTGAGACGGCGAGCCTCCGTCGCAGTCTATGGGGAGGATTTCAGTGTAATATGAACGGATTTGGGGGTTTTCTAGTAGTGTATATGTACGGGATCAATCTGTGTTATTTCACCGTGTTTGAGTGAGATTGGGTTGCAATTTTTACACTCTCAGGGTCAAATAGCACTCCGCATTTTTCTGTGTACTTCCTCCTCGTGCCCCACAGAATCGCGTGCCCGCTATTCTCTCTCTCTGTGTGTCTGTCTATCTCTCTCGTTCTCTCTCTCTTTCAACTCTCATTTACTCACAGGCTCAGAAGAGAGAGACGTGATGCGTTGTTGTAATTGGTGCTGGGTTATTATTGGTGTTTGTTTATAGTTGTCTTTTTATGGATCTGCAGGGAGGGCTCAATTACCACCGCCCGCTTTCAGGAGTGACCTTGGAAACTCATTGGTTTTTCTCCCGTTAACCGTGAGTCCAATAGCAACTCAGATGATTACACCAAGCCCAATGTGCAAGTGTGGCCCCATAGTGAGTTGTGATAATATGATAGAGTGTGTCCCAGAGAGAGAGAGAGAGAGAGAGAGAGAGAGAGAGAGAGTGAGAGATAGTCTGTTTTTGTTTGTTTTCACATCATGTTAATGCTGTGACAATGGTTAGGATTGGCGGTTGGGAATATATGTGTCCATTATAAATCATTTGGAGGTCCTCACAGGTATAGGAGAACAGCAGCAGGAGAGAGTAAGAGGAGAGACAGTAGCTACTGTATATTGTCTTAAGCCTAGAGGCAGACAATCATGAAAAAGTGTCCACTATGGTCGTCGTCGTGGTCGCCAGGCGCTTTTCAAGCACGTGGCAGAAAAAGATGTGCTTTCCCTAACACAAAACAAGCTCAATGTTTTATAAGATGTGCTACTATGGGACGCTGAGTTCTCTGTGATGCATTGACATATCAAATGGAATGGTTTAACTATGTTGCAGCCGCTGATTGAGTTTCACATCCAATAGAAGCTATAGGGTTGTCATAGCAGGGTGAAAGAAAGATGTCACAGAGAGGACACCAGCCTATCATGTCCTCCTATAGATCAGATGACAGTGACTAGGACGTTAATGTCTCTGTAGCCTCGGAAGACGTTATTTTTGAAGTCTGGGGCCGAGTCCACTTCAATTCGGCATACAGTAGCGCAAACAAAATGTTAAATTGACGCAAATACGCACGCACACACACACACACACACACACACACACACACACACACACACACACACACACACACACACACACACACACACACACACACACACACACACCCACACACACACACACTCCTCTCTCTCTGTCGCTCTAATTATTAGTCTCATGTCATGCAGCTGCGTGTAGTTTCTCCCAGCGGATCCTGCCGGGAGCTGCCTATGCCATAGAAAGCATAGGTCGAGTTCCAGTCTAAATAATGTCTCTGTGGAACGAAGCCCATGGCAAAATAGTCGAGTTCACTCTTGATTTCTTTGTTTATTGAAGTCACAAGAAAACAAGTGTGTGTGTTTTCGTAAATGCCTTGATAAACAATGCTGAGAATCTCTGCAAACTTTGCCTTTGCACAAGACGGCAGTTCCGTGTGTGTTCACCTCGAATAACGTTCTCTCGTCTAATGGTGTTAAATTGCTATAGTGTTCAAAACGGTATTTGAGGGAACTGTCAGGCCTTAAAAATGATTAGAGCAAGAAGAGAGACCCAGCTTCGACATCAACAGTTTATTGTCACATTAGAAGTTTATCATCAGGTATGAGAGAGAGAGAGAGAGAGAGAGAGAGAGAGAGAGAGAGAGAGAGAGAGAGAGAGAGAGAGAGAGAGAGAGAGAGAGAGAGAGAGAGAGAGAGAGAGAGAGAGAGAGAGAGAGAGAGAGAGAGAGAGAGAGACTTCCTATTAAAATGCAATAAATATGATAATATAAGAGCAGAATATTTTAGGAAATTTGAGTTGTTGATCCCAAATTTTAAGGAACTGACAATGACAAACAATTCATTCTGTTAGGAGAGGGACCTGCAGCACACCTGGCTGCACAGTATGTGACATGTACATGTCACAAAATGAGGGACAAATAAAAAAACAACACTAAATGTGACCATTATCTTGACACACACACACACACACACACACCACGGACACTTTAATACTGTACATTTTGATAATTCGCATATTGTATTGTGTAAGTTAATGTTATATTTGTATGTTTGATATTGTTTTCTCTTATATTTGTATTTATTTTATTTTTTGCTGCATTGTATGCTTTGGCAATACTGTAGTTATTACATTCATGCCAATAAAGCAGCGAGAGAGAGAGGGAGGAGAGAGAGGAGAGAGAGAGAGAGAGAGAGAGAGAGAGAGAGGGAGGAGAGAGAGGAGGGAGAGAGAGAGAGAGATGAAGGGCAATGTTGTTCTTCCTGAAAGGACATTTCTTTCAATCAGTGTCCATATTATATGTTCTATGAGGGCAGAAAATGAGTTGTGAAAAGCGGAAGAAAGGAGTCCCTCTGAAGATTTAACAAGGCTAAAGGCATGCACGCGGCCATGAATAAAACATGTTCACGCTGTGAAATCCACGGTGTTGATTTAACTTTTGAGTGTGCAAATGGAAACCAATCGGGCTCAGATGGATCCACGGCCAGTGAAGCGTTGCCTGCTTCTGCACGTCACTTGTTGGCCCTTCGGGGGTTTCAATCCAACACAGCGTGGACTTACAAGACCCAGTCGCCGGAAGGGCCTCGGTCTGCTAATGCTAATGTTGTAGCCTCGTGGACTTATTATCTTGACAGTTCATAGAGCCATGGCTGGTGATTGTTTGAAGAAATGAATTAACCCATGTAGGACGGGAGCGCATCTGTGTCGCTTCAGCGTTTAACCCCTTTAGGCCTGACCTCGAAATTAAAACAAAATCTTCTAAATCCTCCAGTTTTCTGAAATAAATATTTTCATGATTTTTCAAAAATAGCAGACCTACAAGCTCGTAGCGCGCCACTCGGTGGCGCGCTATGAGCTTGTAGATCTGCTATTTTTCAATAGCTAAATTATAACATAATGTTTAAAACACCAAAAGGGGTTCCCGCCCAAAATGGGTTAACCCCTTTAGTCATTATTTTAAACTTCAGCCGTTGAAAAATAGCAGATCTACAAGCTAGTAGTTGTGAAAATGTGTACAATTCTTGGAATATATATTCTTTCACAGCAAACTTCTTTAACTCATATCTTTGCTTCTGGGTGGGGGGGGGGGGGGGTCCCTGAAACAACATATTTTCTAGATGGGGGTCGGCAGCCAAATACATATAATTCTGGGGGTCGTTGACAGAGAAACATAGGTTTATAACTGTCAGGATTTACAAGACATTTTGTAGAATCTGGTCTCCGTCCTAAATGAATTAATAGCGGCGTGGGTTTGGTGTTCCCGGGAACAGGGGCTTTTGGCTGGATATAGTCTTTCAGCCCAGTGTGCATTGGGTCTGAGTCACTGCTGAAGGTCACGTGGCTCCTAGTAAAGCCCCAGCAGGCTCCGCCTTCCAATAGCTGCCACGCCGGAGTCCACGCTGCGGTTTTCAGGACTGATTATAGTTCCACGACAGACGGACGTGACACATGCGAGCGTGTTTGCATGTGGCTATACGTCTGTGTGTGTGTGTGTGTGTGTGTGTGTGTGTGTGTGTGTGTGTTTGCATGTGGCTATACTTCTGTGTGTGTGTGTGGCTATACGTGTGTGTGTGTGGCTATATGTGTGTGTGTGTGTGTGTGTGTGTGTGTGTGTGTGTGTGTGTGTGTGTGTGTGTGTGTGTGTGTGTGTGTGTGTGTGTGTGTGTGTGTGTGTGTGTGTGTGTGTGTGTGCGTGCGTGTGCGTGTGCGTGCGCGCGCGTGCGTGTGCGTGCGCGCGCGTGCGTGTGCGCGTGCGTGCGTGAGAGAAGAGCGTGTATTTGTGCACAATTTGCAGTGTGTGCGCCTGTGGTCACGTGTGCTTTCATTTTTGACAGATTAATTTGTGTGCGTGTGTACTGTCCATGTGTGTGTGTGTGTGTGTGTACACGTGCTGTTGCTTCTGTGCAATTGGCATGCCATGTGCGCACGTGCAGCCCTCTCGCTGCGCTGGCTTTGATTCCCGGAGCCTCATTAACATTCTGAAAGTTTGGGCTTTAAAGTCACTGTGACCCCGGCGCTGCTGCCGGGCGCTGGACCCTGCATACTGAGCAGGGCCCTGATTGATCTGCCTAAGTAGCTGCAATTAACCCGCTGAAACCGGGAGAGCGTTTCTCTGTCATTTTAGACTGTAGCCTATACTATAGCACATTGGTTGGGCTGTTGAAAAAATAGCAGATCTACGAGCTCATAGTGCGGCACTAAGTGACGCGCTATGAGCTTGTAGATCTGTTTTGGGTTTTGAGAAGATTGTGGAACATCTGTGCGAATCTCTTCTTTTAAAGTGAAATGTCTTTTACTCAAATCTTTGCTTCTCGGGGTCCCCGGAACTAAATATTCTGCGATGGGTGTGACTGTCGGCGGCCGAATACATACTCATTTTGAGTTTGAACGCCACTGATATTTTGGCAACGTACATTTTCCAGAAAGCTGTTTAGAATCCGTTTGTAGAATCGGTCTCGGGTCTTAACGGGTTAACAGAGAAGCTCCGAGCCAGGATTACCCCTCCGTCACACACATACACGCGCGCACACACACACACACACACACACACACACAGCCATCGCCGCCACTACACAAATGCATGAGAGTGCACAAATGCAAGCGTGGTCATCAAACACCGGATCACAAAAACGAAACGGGCGCGTTTGAACGCTGACCCCGCAGTGTTTGATCAGGAAGTGGAGTGTTTCACCTCTGGCCTCCGGGAACCACGCCCATTACCAATTATGCATGGAATCGTTTAACATTTTGGCCCTTACAAGAGAAAATGGACAGCATAAAATGATGAATAAAAGTGTGGAGAAAAAATAAAAAAAAAGGTTGGCTCTTTCGGAGATGAAGGTCGCCAAATTGCCTGATGACAATGACCTTTGTTAGAATTCTGGGAGGTATGAACACTTTAATGAATCGCACCCCCTCCCCTCCCTGTGGCACTTTGTCAACGCTATATGCAAAAGGTCTTTGACTGGCCTTGCATAATCCCTGAGGCCTTTTCTCTGTAGTGTGAATGGGTTATGGCTGTATTAATAACTTTTTCTTTTCAGTTATTAATAAACCCATCATACTGTCCAAACTAAAGGACGCAAGATTTAAGTTCTCAGAGTGCGGGTTGTGGGACTAATTCATCAGTAGGAATATGCAGGCAACGACGTAATGTTAAAATATAAGCACTTTATTAAACAACACTGCTTCTACCATTTATCTTACTATAGGAAGTAATGAGAATCATGCAATGCACTGAAAATAAAGCAATGGATAGTCTAATCACTCTTAACCCATTGATGCCTGGTGCAACCTATACGTTGTTCTACCCTTGATTCCGGCGCTCTCTCTGTGTCTCATCAGCTATTGTTATAATTTAGCTATTGAAAAATAGCAGATCTACAAGCTCATAGCGCGCCACCGAGTGGCGCGCTATGAACTTGTAGATCTGCTATTTTTGAAAAAACATAACTATTTAAAAAAATAATGAATCAAAATTTGAAGGTTTTCAGAAACCTTAGGTCAGGCCCTAGAAGGCGTTCCCAGATTCAGCCTCAGGTATGAATGGGTTAAATCGCAGGGCACGGGAGTCGCATCTACGCCTGCAGCTGTAAATCTGCTGTCAAGTCTGCTGATTGCTCTCAATCATGCAGCCACACTTTCCTACTCCCCATCGCCAATCACACCTCATTCCCTCAACAGGCGGTCTGTTTAAATATGGCCTGGCCCCCTCCTGCACTGTATCTCTGCTTTTCAATTGCTGCCACACGCTGCTGCTTGCCTCCACCACCCCAGCATACACCTTATATTTCAGAGTCTTGCATTACTCAGACGTTTCAAACGGAATGTTAAACTGAAATGTGTGCGTGGATGGCTCTAAAAGTAAGCCAAGACAACTCTGTCAGATCACAGATAGTTCAATGGGGAGTTGGCCCGGTGCTGGACAACAAGGCAGACATCAAACACAAGTTAAAATATCCACACGCTGTGTTTAAGCGGAAGGGAGCTTTAACCCAGTTTGTCTGTTTGATCGCAGACAGAGACAGGAGCTGGATAACACCACTAGTGTCTGTAGTGCAAACCTTAGTTGACTATAGGAAAGACAACACCTTCAGTAGGACCCATTGACACTGGCAGCCACATCCAGCCTGAATCAGATCTGTGCCACATCCAGACTGGAATCCCTCCCGTTACTATAGGCGGGATCTTCAGGCTAGTGTCAGTGTAATGCGAAGAAACTGCACTTCCGCCCGACCTGGAAGTGATAGCCCTCCATATTTGAGCCAATTCCTCATTCTAGGCTGTGTATCAACGCGCAATGGATTAACTTTCTTAGTGCGATCAAGGATTAGGGTTTTATAAGGTCCCAAAGATCTCAGTTTGTCTCATTTTGAGGAGAAAAAGGACTATTAACCCTAGAACACTAAACATGGGTGATTTTCACCCGGTCGATTTTATTTCTTTGCAATTTTCATAATGTTGCTGATGTCTGAGGTGGGTGGGTCTCTTTTAGTACCTTCATGATGCTCAGTGACATCATAGAAGGAAGGTTTGTTTCCTTGCCCACATCCCTGGTTTTTTCCTCATCATTTTATTTAACTCACAATCATGATCACATGGTATGGAGCACAGATTCATAAAAGTATACAATAAAAAGTATACAATACACAATATACATACATACATACAGACATATCAAAAGGCTTTCACTATTTGAACAGTGGATGAACATCTTTCAGAAAAGCACCCAATTTATAGATTACTTTTTGTTTTTCAGATTTTAGTAATGCAATTAACTTAAACATAGATGGGTGCGTAATAAAATAAATTGGCAGGTATTTTTGCCTGAAATTCATAATGCTAGTATTCTTATACATTCCAACAAAACATGGTACTCCAATTCTGGCTTCATTACATAAGTTACAAATCCTCTGACTTCTTTCCAGTCCTTTATGTCGATGACCTTTGGAATTCTTGTGTTGTTTAGCCTAAAGTTGCAAATAGCCTGTCTATACTTACGGTTTTCACATAGAAGGTATTTTTCTAGTTTGAACTATTGTTTGTTCTACAGGCAGGTGTTTGGGTGGATTTCACCACTGTTTAGTGATAGTGTGATAGAGAAAAATCCAATACACCCACAATGGACTTTTTTATTCTCCATTTTCTTCACTGGACCATTCTCACATGTCTTAGGAATGAGTGGACGAAGTTCCCAACTTCATTTGTCTTTTTTTTAGGAATATTTAAAAAAATAATGCATGTTTTTCACCGATTTTGCCCCCCATGATAGGCCCCCCCATGAAATCTATTTTTAGTTTTTTTGTGAAAAGTCATGATGAAATAGTAAAGAAGAGTACCTCAAGTTGCCATGTAACTAAATATCCAATGAGCAACTACTCAGATCCAACAACATGAGAGTCTTCGTTACGACGCCATCACAAAGCTTGCACTTTGTTGCTCCACTACAATTTTTATGACAGCGCAACGCGGCTCATCACATTTGTAAAAGTGGCTATGGCCGTTTTTATCCCAATGAGTGTTTTTCGTGCGAAACAAATGCTTGCAATGGATTCAGAATCATGAAAACCCCCTAGTTTGATCCGTCACATGCTACCTAAAGCATAATGCAAGTGTGGAAATATTGCATGTATATAGGTTAATGGTTAATGGTACCCCAACTTTAAGCAGCTGTCACAGATTCTCCCTTTAGGGAAACTGAATTTCACTCTTTGTGTGATGTGTCACTAGACACCTTTATAAACACATCGGTGAAGAAATGTATTGGTAAGGAATTTTTAGCCATATTGGTTGTTAATGGTACCCCAACTTTCAGCAGCTGTCAAAAATTCCCCTAGGGTGGTTTAATAGAAACTTACAAACACATTGGTGAAGAAAATTGTTGGTAAGAAATTTATTCCAAGATTGTATTAAAATCCTCTGACTATTTTCTACAGTTTGAGTGGTTAAAATCAGTAGTCCTCACTCTGTTCCCTTTTGTCTTGTGAGGTCCAGTTCCGAGCTTAGTCCTGCATGCATGGCAGCTCTGAAGCCAACACCTTATCCCCTGTTGGCCACTGCCACCACCTCGCCCTTGACCTATATATATATATATATATATATATATATATATATATATATATACACACACACACATTTTGTCATTTTCTTTTCGGACAGTCATCAACGTCTGACTCAGGCCGTCGCGATCTCTGGGGCCAAGAAAAGCAAAATGATTTAGTATTGCACTCCCGGGACAAAGTCTGCACAAAAATCTAATACGGTCAGCCAGACAGAGAGAGAGAGAGAGGGTGGGGGGGGGGGGGGGGGGGGGGGGTTGGGGGTATTGGGGGAGTGTTGAACAAGCCACAGTGCTCTCCAGGAGCCCTCCATCAATCTGTTTAGGACTCTATATTCTGTTGCTCCCCCCGTAGTGACTTTCAACCCCCTGTTTAGGTGCTAAAGAGTAAAAGAGGTGAATGAAAGAGGGAGAGACAGAGGTGGCAGCGGGTCAAAGGGATCTTTATGGCACTCTGATTCCTTATTTATGAGCAGCCTAATCCCTCCTGGCAGATCTGGCGTCCCCTCCATCCACTGCCACAGCTTATCAGATCCCCGTGCCATTCCTTAGCTTGATGGCTGCATGTTAATGGGAGCTGATCCCAGCTCAAATTGCCCTTTAACTCAAAGGGACATTTTCATTTGTCCCTCTGGTGAAAAGGGCGATGGATACATTGTAACATGGCACAGCGATCCCCATGGAAACTGTGTGTGTGTGTGTGTGTGTGTGTGTGTGTGTGTGTGTGTGTGTGTGTGTGTGTGTGTGTGTGTGTGTGTGTGTGTGTGTGTGTGTGTGTGTGTGTGTGTGTGTGTGTGTGGCATCGATCATGTTGTCTATGATTAAGCTCCATGCTGAAGTGTCGAGAGACAAGTCTCTTAAACTCGCTTTCATTATCGCCAACACAATACACAATTTGCGTTGCACGTCTGTTCAGTTGTATGAGCTGGGATTAAGTTGTACCAGTTAATGTGAACATAATGCAGTGGGATGCAAGTACTGTTCATAGTGTTTTTGTATAGTGTTTATAGTGTTTTTCTAATGTTTCTTGTCTTTCCAATGTGTTGTGCTGTAATTGCTCATATCAGGCTCACACACAGGACATATTATGGAGACAAAGTAAGGCAAGACTAATTTTGCCTTTCTGTTTAAGGGCAGGAATGGCCATGCTCAGGTGCACCTTTCTCAATACAAAATAAAGGGAGGTTGAGTAGCCATATTGGTATATGAATTATTTCTACCAACCCAAATTCTTGAGTAATGTTAACTCCATGGACACATATACAAAGAAAAGACATTAGACATTAAGCTACTCCGCTAAGACACGCTACGCTAAGTTGCCCGCTTTACTTTCCCCATCTCACTCATTCTCTTAAGTGATAAAACATTCACCCTCCCCCGAGGCTCACAGTCAGACTCGACTTTGTCGGCCACACGTACGCGCTTCACCATAATCATAAATCACGACCAACGTCATATGACAAGGTGTCACATTTCCACGCCACTTTCATTACACTATGCAACCTCCGAGCAAGCCACTGAAAGGCAGGAAAATAATAATGCAATCAGATAAATACATAAATTATGCTTGTGTAAAAAAAATAAAGGGAAAGGAAAGGGGAAAAAAAGTAGACTAGAGAAAAGTAATTCCCGTAAAGGCAGAGGCTGAAAGTGATTGATTCAGGGTAGGACATTAATCTTGTTTCTGAGCTCACTGCCGTACGCCCATCCGTTATACCACAGATGAAAGGTGCGTGGCTATACGTTTAAGGGCAGGCGCTCGCTGCGGAATGCTCAACGAAGGCCAAGTAGGTCCCAAAGAGTTGAACTTTGACATTCCTTGCCCGTCTGTCAGCGATCATGTCTGGCCGAGAGGCCGCGTCATAAATCTAGCTGACAGGCGACGTGAGCTTAAGGGATGAATTCGGTTGAGTGCCAGGCGAAAGCTTCCTGCATCCCTGCTGCTTCTCCGCAACACATTGGGCAGACCTGATCGACATTCATCTGTTCATCATTCTTCACTTAGTCCCTCACTTAGTCCCTAAAGTGAAGAATGGCATAGACTAGAGCAGGGGTGCCCAAAAGGTAGATCACAAGGGCTGTGCAGGTAGATCACATTACATGCCCCTAAAACAATATATTTAATTAAAATGTTGCCACTTGAATTAAGGTGACTTGATTGACATTTAGAAGGGCCTGTCAGCTCAAACCCACAATGTATTACTTTGTTTTCAAGATTGTTGTGCACAAACGTCAGTAGCATTACAAAGTTATATACTGTGGAGTAAGGAAACAGCAAGACAGGAGACCTTGGGTGCGTCGAGGTAGTTTACTCACTTTCCACATACAAAATATTACAGTACACACTGTCGGTAGAAAGAAAAACCCTACCAATTCCATTTTCCTTCTATTTCCCATTCCAAGTGTGTTTGTCTTATGTCTTACTGTAGCCAACCCAGGTAAACAAATTTCAGCAATGCGATCTGATAATTTTTTTGGTGGGTAGATTTTGTTGCATCATAGTCATTTTGAAAGTGGCTCTCAAGTCAAAAAAGTGTGGGCACCCCTGCCATTGAGAATGCATTGGGCGTTTAAGTTAAATAACTCCGAAACTACAAATAATTTCAAAGTAAAAAGTTCCAGCATGTGTCTCCACAGTAAGCTGAATTATAAAAAGTGTGAATGGAGTTTCTAGGTGAAAGTGCTTTTTTGACGTGCCAATATCTGCCATTGAGCCCCATTGTGAATTTCTCAAATTTGAAAGCACTATATTTCTAAAACTATGAAACATTTCAAAGATTTCTTTTCAGGCAAACATGTCCACCGTAAGATGAACCTAAATAGGTTTGAATGGGGTTTCTAGGTGTAAGTATGTAGGACTAGTAGCATGCCAAAGTTTGTGCTATTGCCATTGAGAATGCATTGGGCGTTTAAGTTAAATACGGGGGGGACATATTTTGACAGCAGAAACTGCCTGTCATAATTTCTCCCTATTCCAAAGCCCCCCCAGGTACATTATATATAACTATTTTCAGCAATGGTACACTTATTTTTTCAGTGGGTAGATCTTGTTGAGCTGGTCATTTTGAAAGTAGATCTCACGTCATAAATGTGTGGGCACCCCTGGACAAGAGCATGCACATCCACTCTTGACATTAGCAGGACAAACAAAAAGTGTAAAGCATAAAGAAAACAATTACGTTTGCACACTGCTATTTGTGAATCTGATGAATGTATCTATGTAGATCCAGGCATCAGGCACAGATTAACCCCCACGAGGGCCCCTGGGCCGGTAATGTTTTGGGGCCCCCATAGCGCGCATGCGCGTGACATTTTCGTGTTTTTCCATGTTTTTATCATCTTTTTGACCTAATTTGACAAAATCAATGTCCAATTTCAGGGCCTCAAACCCAGTACAGCGCGGTCCAGTTTCCTCGAAGGGCCCCTGAGATCCAAGGACCCCTGGGCCACGGCCCCACTGGCCCAATGGCTAATTTGGCCCTGCCAGGCATGATCAAAACAACGATGATACATACAATAAACAGTGGAACCAAAGCACTGTGCAGACTTTATTGTTTCCGACATTGCCCAAATAAACCGTGATCACAGTGCCCTTATAGGACATTGGATTATAACTAAATAACTCAGAGGAGTGTTTTTCAACACAGAGCTACATAGTATGCATAAAACATGTGACAAAATGAAAGCAGCGAGCTTTAGGGTACAAGCCGTGATTGCTGTTCGGGGCTTTGATCAGAAGGTAGTGCCGCGCTACGAGCTTGTAGATCTGCATGCTATTTTTCTTAATCGTGAAAATGTGGCGCAAATCTTTGAATAGGCTATATATTCTATAGCGAACGTTTTTAACTCAAATCTTTCCTCCTGGGGGGTCCCTGGAAAATCGTATTTTCAGATGGGGGTCAGCGGCCAAATACAGATAATATATATATGTGGCACAATATTAGGCTATAGTAGTGTCAGTGTGTTGCCTCCCCATGCACGGAACCCTCCCGGAGGCACTGGACGAGCTGAGGGAACACCGCATCTGACAGCTTCAAATGGCTTTGACTGCCACCTCTCCTGACAGCCTGCACGGAGCACTGAGGGGCACTTCATGCGTTGACACGACACGTCTCGGCAGCGGTTGGAAAAAAGTACTCAATACTGCAATGTAGAACTGTACTCCGTTACAAGTACAAGTCCCGTATTCAAGATGTATTCAAGTAAAAGTACAAAAGTATATCGCCATCAAAATGTACCTAAGTACTCATGTTGCACAATTTATGTCCCATTTCAGAAGTTCAAAATGTGTACACAATCTTTTGAAAATAGCAGATATACAAATATCTGCTATTTTCAAATGGCCGAAATGGGTTAAAGTGGTCTAATGTATGCTTTCTAATAACATTTTAAATCTCCAAAGTAACTACTAGTATTTAAGTTTTCAAATAATTGTAGTGGAGCAAAAGTAAAAAAAAAACGAGTTACTTTCCACCACTGCGTCTCAGGAAATGGATGAACGCCGACCGCGCACACACACACACACACACACACACACACACACACACACACACACCCTCGGCGTCATTGGCGTGGCTTTGAGAGCCCAGACGAGGACCTCGGCGGCGCGCCAGGAAATGGGGGTCATGGAAGGTATCCGGGAGGGAGCCGGAGGAGAAGGTATAGCGGGGCGCCACGGCCATTCAGAGTGATTTACAGGACGTGGAGATGCGGGAGCCTTTCACAGAAAGGCGGCAGGCGAGGCGTTGCGGTGTCGCCGCGGTTATGCCTCCCCGCTATATCTCTCGCTCTCGCTGGCACTCGTCCATTCTGCTCACAGGGTGGCTGAACACGCCGGATCGCTGATACTTTGATACGCCTTCACCCCCCCATTTGCTTTCATTTTGCACTGCCTCTCTCCCACACACATGCACACATGTTCTTTTATGCTCTCTCTCTCCCCCCTCCCTCATATAACTATCCTAGTGTGTTTGACTTTGGCTTAAATGATTAGCCTTGCTACTGTAAGACAGTGTCCCCTATGCGGGAGGTGCTCACTATGTGTAAACTGCAAGGGGCATTCTCTATATTAAAAGTGCAGCTAATTGTTGGCTAAGCCTTAAAACCCACGTGCTCCTGTTATGCGAGAGCTCAACAGGACCAGTCTGTTGCAGTTAGATTGCTCCACCAGACGCCCGCGCCAGGCTAAAGTGTCTTTTACACACAGAGGGCATACAGAAAGCCACTTTATTGCACTCACACCGCGGTGGCTGCATGGCTGCTAGAGGATCTTACACATCCACTCACACCGCGCTGGCTGCTAGAGCATCTTAAACATCCAGAGTGGATATTGGCTTGCAAAGTTATGTCCTCGGTGCTTTTTATTATTATTACTATTTCTTGCTATATTTATTATTTATTCACTTTTCTACCACTAACAATTTCTCTCTCTCTCTCTCTCTCTCTCTCTCTCTCTCTCTCTCTCTCTCTCTCTCTCTCTCTCTCTCTCTCTCTCTCTCTCTCTCTCTCTCTCTCTCTCTCTTTTTCTAATCCCTGCACCCCCTCCTCTCTCACTTTTGTTCCTTTCCTTACTTAGTTTTAATGAGTGCCTGGTAGAGGTCTCCGCTAATGCACTTCTCCTTGTGTGAGAGAGAGGCTGATGGGCAGGGTGGGGAGATGGGGAGGACACAGCCCGGAAAATCTAATTTACAGGTGGGAGATTGGAATACGTGTGCACGCGTGCATCTCTCTGTGTGTGTGTGTGTGTGTGTGTGGGTGTGGGTGTGTGTGTGTGTGGGTGTGTGTGTGTGTGTGTGTGTGTACACATGTTTGTGTGCGTGGCCACAAGAGCGAGAGTTCAACACATCAAGTGCCAGGACACCAAATGGAGCTACTGACTGAAGATGAACTGGGGTTCCCCAGCCACATAATAATTCACACAGTCTGAAACCTCACAGAAGAGAACACAAACTGGTTGAGTCTATCAAAGAAGTGATAGAACAAGTCAGCTCGACTTTTCCCAACTCAAAAGTAGTCATAACTGCCACCCAGAGGGGATATCAAAGATGATGACATCAATGCACAGATCTCCAGAATCTGTGACACGAATCACAAATCATCAAAAAGTCTACTTTGCAAAACACCCAGACCTGGACGGCAGAAGCCTGTGGGACAAAGTACACATCTGCAAAGCAGAAATCTCAACCTTTGCAAAGAGCCTGAAAGACACCACATTCGACCGCACCCTGCGCATATCCTACAGAAGCAACAGGGCGATGAACAACTCGCCTATAAACTACTCTACACCCAGAAGACACCAAGCAGCACCCAGAGGACACCACTCTACAACCAGGACCCCGCCTGCATCCACAGGACACCACCCTACAGCCAAGGCCCCCCCTGCCCCACCCGGAGGTCATGCCAGCGCACCACAGGCAGGCCCACGCCCCCCCTCATGCCCACCACATACTACACATACCCACCACCATCCACGCACATGCAAGCACCACCAACCACACCCGCTCTGAAAACAACCACTCCCAGCCCCACACATGGAAGAATCACACCATATGCATAATGAGTTCATCAACATGCTCAGTGAGCTTTACACCAACTGGTTCCAGTCCAAAACTACTAGTGGAATATAATTCCAAAATGGATTACAAACCTTATAGACTCAGTGAACACAGTCTTACGATTGCCCCATAGGCAGATCTGGCTCCCAAGAGAAGACAGACTATGCACCCACTGCACACAAAACGAGGTAGAGACTGAGCTACACTTCCTAACCGTCTGTCCACTGTACCAGGACATCAGATACATGTACTTTACAATCACCCAAGGAGAGTTTGAAAACCACCAAATGTTTATAACATGTTTGAAACATTGAAATACTGCTGTCAACTTTCAAAAGTATAAAACATCTCCTATGTTTAACTATCTCTGACAGAAAATGCACAATCTTTTATAGTCTCACAAGATAGTATTACTCAGTGTTAATATAACACAGCTCTGTTTAAATTTTTATTGTATTGTTTTATCTTGATTGTTTTGTTCCACTTTTGCTTTGTAGTAGGGGGTAATACCGTCTGGAACGTTACGCGGCGGATAAAAGCATGACATTTGGTACACATGTCCTTTGGGTCATCCTAAAACCTCCCAGAAGGGGTGCCCAAAAAAATCTTAAACAGGAAGTGAGTTATTGACAAAATTCAAAATGGCCACCTAAACTGTTGACAGTTGACTCAAAAGACAACAAGAGAATCTCCAAAAACCATAATATTTGGTACACATGTCCCTTGGGTCATCCTAAGACATCCTAGAAGGGGTGCCCAAAGAAATCTGAAACAGGAAGTAAGTTATTGACAAAATAGAAAATGGCCACCTAAACTGTTGACAGTTGACTCAAAAGACAACAAAAGAATCTCCAAAAACCATAATATTTGATACACATGTCCCTTTGGTCATCCTAAGACATCCTAGAAGGGGTGCCCAAAGAAATCTGAAACAGGAAGTAAGTTATTGACAAAATTGAAAATGGCCACCTAGAGTGTTGTCGATTGACTCAAAAGACACCAAGAATCTCCAAAAATCATAATATTTGGTACACATGTCCATTGGGTCATCCTAATACATTCTAGAAGGGGTGCCCAAAGAAATCTGAAACAGGAAGTAAGTTATTGACAAAATTGAAAATGGCCGCCTAGATTGTTGGCGATTGACTCAAAAGACACCAAGAATCTCCAAAAACCATAATATTTGGTACACGTGTCCCTTGGGTCATCCTAAAACATCCTAGAAGAGGTACCACAAATAATCTGATACAGGAAGTGAGTTATTGACTAAATTGAAAATGGCCACCTACAATGTTGTCGATTTACTCAAAAGACAACTAAATAATCTCATAAAAGCATGAAATTTGGCACACATGTCCCTTGGGTTATCCTAAAACATCCTAGAAGGGGTGCCCAAAATAGTGGGCTATTGTGAGTTATTTACTGAATTGAAAATGGCCACCTAAAGCATGTGATACAAAAGAAAACTGATGGTTCTGTATGGCAAGACAACTGACATTGAAAATGTTAATGATCTAAGGAAGGACCTGTTTGCTCAAAAATGTCTCTCAATGGAAAACATTCCTCCCACACAAGCTGCACTGCTACAACATTCAGATTGAGCAGTTTACCAATCTGGCTTTTGGTCTGAAATATGGACGGATTAAAGTTGCTGATTTGTGGACACTTTTATTCACACTCTTGCCAGAGGCTGCCTCTTTGTTCGAGAAAGACGGTGCCAGGATGCTGGGTTACCTTGCACAGCATTATGTCAATGTGCTGGTAGTTGCGAAATGGCACACAGTTGCTAGAAGAAAATAAATAAGAAGATAGAGTCCAACATAAGCAACAAGATGAGGGCAAAATAACTAAGATGCAGAGAGTAAAATAACAATATGCAGAGTAACATAAGATGCTGAGTAGAGTTAGATGAATAAAGATTCAAAGAGTAAAGTAAAGAAAAGGAAATAAATATGCTGATGTAGTGTAAATTTAAACATAATACGCCAGGTTATACATTCTGCAGTTGTCAACAGTTTAAACATCCATTTAGAATTTCTTCTAATTTCTTCAACATGTATCACCTTTAGAAATAATAGGTAATTTTGGTAATAGGTAATTTTGGATTTTTCCTTTCCTTTCCTTTAAAAAAAGCCTTAATGGGCACCCCTTCTAAGATGATGAGATACACCCTAAATAGTGTGTGTACAAGATGTGTTGCTTGTATGGAGAGAGTAAAATAACAATATTCAGAGTAAGATAAAGATGCTGAGTAAAATAGATAAAGATATGCAGTTAGATGAATAAAGAAGATTCAAAGAGTAAAGTAAAGAAAAATAAATAAATATGATGATGTAGTGTAAATGTACCAGGTTATACAGACTGCAGTTGTCAACAGTTTAAACAGCCATTTAGAATTTCTTCAACATGGCCCCTTCCTAAAAGGTTTAATAAACAAATGCAAACAAACAAATAATCCCTTTTAGGAACGAGCACTATACGCTTTTATGATGTCTCTGCTTTAGGCGGTTATTTTGAATTTAGCAAAAAACTCACTTTTCATCTGTCAACAGTGTAGGGTAAGCGGCCATTTTAAATTTTGTCAATAACTCACTTCCTGTTTCGGATTCCTTTGGGCACCCCTTCTAGGATGTCTTTGGATGATGCAAGGGACATATGTGCTGAATTGTATGCTTCTATGAGATTCTATAGGCTTTTTGAGCCAATCACCAATAACACTGTAGGCGGCCATTTTCAATTTTGTCAATAATTCACTTCCTGTTCATGATTGTTTTTGGCACCCCTTCTAGGATGTCTTGGGGTGACCCAAGGGACATGTGTGCCAAATTGTATGCTTTTTGGAGATTACTTTGGTGTCTTTTGAGTCAACTGTCAACAGTTTAGGTGGCCATTTTGAATCTTTTACATAACTCACTTCCTGTTAAAGATTTTTTTGGGCACCCCTTCTAGGATGATTTAGGATGACCCAAGGGACATCTGTACCAAATGTCATGCTTGTATCGAGTGTATCGATTGTCATGCTTGTATCGATTGTATCGCGTAACGATTTGGTCATTTTTTGACGATAGGAGTTGTGCCCCAATAGAGGGCTTATCTCTGGTCATATGAAGATTTTTACAATATATTATCTATTGGTAATCATTCATATGGTCTTTTAAAAGTTTTTAAAAACAATTATATATTTTTGGCATTGACAATATATCACTCAGAAAGGGATTAATGTGGAAGGTCATCTCATTCCGAATGGTTTTTAAGTCAATTTTTGGCATTTAAAGTTGTTTAAAACATATTTAAGACATTTGTCAGGGGTTCTTTTTGCCAAATCTTTTAATATTAGTCTATTAACTATAAATGTGAAGGTTATACTTGGCACAATCAGTAAACATTTCAGAATTATATCACCTTTAGGTATAATAGGTCATTTCTGGCGGCCATTTTGGATTTTCCCCTAAAAAAAGCCTTTAATGTGTTTAAAAATTTGGGCACCCCTTCTGAGATGGTGAGATACACCCTAAAGAGTGCGTGTACCAAATGTGGTGCTTTTATCCACCGCGTAACGATTTTAGCCATTTCATGACGGTATTACCCCCTACTATTGGCAGAGAGAGAGAGAGAGAGAGAGAGAGAGAGAGAGAGAGAGAGAGAGAGAGAGAGAGAGAGAGAGAGAGAGAGAGAGAGAGAGAGAGAGAGAGAGAGAGAGAGAGAGAGAGAGAGAGAGAGAGAGAGAGAGAGAGAGAGAGAGAGAGAGAGAGAGAGAGAGAGAGGGACAACACCCCTGTTTTAAAGGCATTAGACCAGTGGTTCTCAAACCTTTACCTGTCTACAATATGTTTGCTTTAACTGCAAGATAAAACGATGGGTAGCATAATGATGCCTGATTATCTGTGGATATTAGTCTCGTCCCTCTCAGTATTAGAATTTGTTGTTGTTTTTTTTGCAATGTCCTGCCCCATATTTGAATACTGGGCCCTGGTTGGTTATTGCCTGATTGATTCCAGACTAATCTGGTTGGGTCGTCACCGCTTCGGCCGTGAAGTCCTCCCACAATTGAGCAGTTGAGACGAATAACAGTCTAAATCCATAATTTATTCTGACCCCTCCCTGAAAAGGCCTAGCTGTCCTGACCCCTAATCCACCATTTATACATTATATACAATTAGTGTGGATTTAGACTGTTATTCGTCTCAACTGGGGGCCAGACTTAATCTGCCATGGGGCTGGGGAAATATGCATTGCAAAGCAGATGAAGGCTGGCTATGCAAGGCTAAATAAATATAGCAAGAAATGGTAATAATAAAAAAGGGCAGAGGACATACTTTGCAAACCAATATCCACTCTGGATGTTCAAGATCCCCACCTTGGGGAAACATTTTCTGTATGCCCTCTGTGTGGGCAAATAGAAGGGTCAGGGTGTGTGTGTGTGTGTGTGGGGCGGGGGGGATGTCATGTAAACGACAGTTTAGCCTGCCGCGGGCGTCTGGTGGAGCAATCTAACCGCAACAGACTGGTCCTGTTGAGCTCTCGCATAACAGGAGCACGTGGGCTTTAGGGCTTAGCCAACAATTAGCTGCAATTTTGATATAGAGAATGCCCCTTGCAGTTTACATAGTGAGCTCTCATCCCCGCATAGGGGACACTGTCTTACAGTGGCAAGGCTAATCATTTAAGCCGAAGTCAAACACACTAGGAGAGT
Source organism: Electrona antarctica (assembly GCF_951216825.1). Lineage (NCBI taxonomy): Eukaryota > Metazoa > Chordata > Actinopteri > Myctophiformes > Myctophidae > Electrona > Electrona antarctica. The sequence goes on along the minus strand of NC_136796.1, from coordinate 31,249,278 downwards.
TATATGAGGGAGGGAGGGGGGGGGGGGGGGGGGGGGGAGAGACTTCTGCTGAACTTTCTTCTCGTGTGCATGTGCGTGCGTGCGATAATTGCACTGCAATTATTTTCATTGCCAAGTATAGTACTTTGTAGAAAATACATAATTAAACAATGTGTAGCTTGATTGCTTCACTTTGTGTTGAATAAGAAGAGAATAGTTGCTGTTTAACATTGATCATCGGACATGATCAAAACAACTTAAATTGTATTCCAAGGATAGAAAAGCACTTACTTAATAAAGAATCACTCTCAACATTCTGGTTCAGGCATCAGGCACCTGAAGGTTATTGACTTAAAAATGCTAGTAATTAAACACATTTTCCTTATAGGGACATTTCACGGATGGAAGAAACTACAGTCACTCAATGTTAAAGGGACACTTCACCCTTTTTGCAAAAAAAGATGTTAATGACGTTTACACCTTAGAGTATATATGAATAGAGACGGCACCCGGAGGAAACCCTGAGGCGAAATGGACATAGTTGCCGAATTTGGTATTGCAGCGCTGGGCCAAACTCATGAACGCGCTGGTCCGTTGACTATCATTGTGCACGTTCATGATGACACGTGAACGCTGTTTCATACGTGAACGCCGCTGTTTCATACATGAACGCGTGCAATGAAAGTCAACGGCCAGCATGAGTTTGGGGCAAATCCATCCCAGAATGCACTCTGTTCCTGAGTGAAATCGCCTCATGCGCTTTTGAGCAACTTAATGCAAGTGGATGGGAGAAGATATCCGGTGCCGTCTCTATTCATATATACTCTAAGGCAGGGGTGCCCACACATTTATGACGTGAGATCTACTTTCAAAATGACCAGCTCAACAAGATCTACCCACTGAAAAAATAAGTGTACCATTGCTGAAAATAGTTTAAATATATAATGTACCTGGGGGGGCTTTGGAATAGGGAGAAATTATGACAGGCAGTTTCTGCTGTCAAAATATGTCCCCCCCCGTATTTAACTTAAACACCCAATGCATTTTCAATGGCAATTGAAAAACTTTGGCATGCTACTAGTCCTACATACTTACACCTAGAAACCCCATTCAAACCTATTTAGGTTCATCTTACAGTGGACATGTTTGCCTGAAAAGAAATCTTTGAAATATTTCATAGTTTTAGAAATACAGTGCTTTCAAATTTGAGAAATTCACAATGGGGCTCAATGGCAGATATTGGGGGGGGGGGGGGGGGGCTGGCGTTACATAGGCTACAGTAAGATATAAGACAAACACACTTGGAATGGGAAATAGAAGGAAATGGAATTGGTAGGGTTTTTCTTTCTACCGACAGTGTGTACTGTACTATTTTGTATGTGGAAAGTGAGTAAACTACCTCGACGCACCCAAGGTCTCCTGTCTCAGTAAGACAGCCCTCCCCCTATCCACAAGGAGGAGCAGTGCACTAAGACTAAAGCATTATGCGAATTGTAGTCCAGGAAGTAAGTGAGCCCAGTGTCCATAATATCAGAGACACTGGGCTCACTGCTAAAATCTAAAATATCTAAAACATATTACACGCATAAAGACCCCCAGGAATGTGTTCTAAATCTTCTAAACATCATTAACATGTATTGTTTTTGCAAAAAGTGTGAAGTGTCCCTTTAATAGTATGACACAATTTGAAATGTGCACCCTATCTGTCCAGAAAAAAATAATGAACAGTTTGACTGGATAGCTGGATTTCTACAATGACCATAATGCTTGGTGCACTGCCGCTCCTTGTGGAGACTGATTTTAATAACTAGATCCGCATTAGCATACTTCATGTATGAAGTTGATTTTGGAAATACTTTGGACAGGCATGCAAGGTGGGGCAAAACATCAGCCTGGAAAACCGCTGCCACAAATCTGTACGTAACACTGAATGTGTTTGTTTGTTTCCTCTGTTAAGACTGCGCAGGACTAGTTGGCCTTTTTGTGCTGAGATTTATTATTATTATTGTTGTATTTCAGCGTGGAATTATTGACCTAGTTTGTGTGCTTCGTATATATTCATTTTCATATGTGACTGCTTCTGACTGAGGCTAAGTCATTAATAAGTCAAAAATATATATTCTTTTCATGTCATGTGAAAGCAGGGAATCATAGTTTCAAATTGACATTGCTTGTTCAGTTTGGCCCACCAGTTTTGGAGATATCACTTATAGAGTAATGTCTTGCAGAAAACAGGCTTGAAAGGTTCACTTCTGTGGTCTCTAGCATTACACCTACAGTAGCTACATGTTTAAGCATTTACATGTCGACATTTATTTCAGACATGCTGTAGTATGCGAAGAGTCTGCCTGTGCTATTAACTCATTTTGGATAATTAAAAACAGTTAATCTTGCCATGACTGTCTCTGTATCAAAAATAGATTTAACAAGAGTCTTGTTAAATCATTAATTAAATAATTGAATGAGCACTCTTTGAACGCATTGACTACACTTTTGGTTAAGTGTTACTATTTGAGGAGTGCTGTTTTGTCCATGATTTCTTTAAACGTTAATCGAATACAACTTTGACTGGGAGCCACAGTGGACAGACCTTTATTTTTGAATAGCCAGTGTGAGAGCCAGCATTCCAGGAAACGTTGCTAATAACCTCTTGAAATGGCCGGTCCGCTGGCTCAGAATGTGTCTCTGTGCAACATGAGCTGGCAGACCACTTATGTTCACTATTTGTCATACAAGGAAGTATGTAGGACTTAAGTGGTTGGACTGATTAGTTTGTGAATAGACAGAAAATACTGTAACTACAATGGTGTCAGGTTATAGTACTTCACTTAGATATAATCATTATGAATTGACAGACTACATTCAAATCCGTTTACAGTGCATTATTACAGATATAACCATTAGTTATGATTGTGAATAGAGATTAACTACAATGGTATCAGATTACTGCACAATATTGCTTTGGATATGAATAGTACTACAATAGCATCAAATTACTGTACATTATTAGTTTACAGTAAATATAATGATTCGAATAGAGGCTACTCTAAAAGACAGAACAATACTGTGGTATCAAATGACTATCTGGTATCGGTAACACTGACACAGGTGGTCGATGCTGCATTTAGCTTTGCAGTAATAATCTGTGCGATTTCTGAAATACACAAATTCATGTAAAATTAAAACAATGTTTTGAAGGTGACCGCTTAGTCGTGCAGTGCTTCCCAAACCTTTTAGCCCATGACCTAGCTCTGGTCCATAGCTCTAATGCCTTCATTAGAGCTATGCTTTTAGTTATATGAGGGAGGGAGGGGGGGGGGGGGGGGGGAGAGACTTCTGCTGAACTTTCTTCTCGTGTGCATGTGCGTGCGTGCGATAATTGCACTGCAATTATTTTCATTGCCAAGTATAGTACTTTGTAGAAAATACATAATTAAACAATGTGTAGCTTGATTGCTTCACTTTGTGTTGAATAAGAAGAGAATAGTTGCTGTTTAACATTGATCATCGGACATGATCAAAACAACTTAAATTGTATTCCAAGGATAGAAAAGCACTTACTTAATAAAGAATCACTCTCAACATTCTGGTTCAGGCATCAGGCACCTGAAGGTTATTGACTTAAAAATGCTAGTAATTAAACACATTTTCCTTATAGGGACATTTCACGGATGGAAGAAACTACAGTCACTCAATGTTAAAGGGACACTTCACCCTTTTTGCAAAAAAAGATGTTAATGACGTTTACACCTTAGAGTATATATGAATAGAGACGGCACCCGGAGGAAACCCTGAGGCGAAATGGACATAGTTGCCGAATTTGGTATTGCAGCGCTGGGCCAAACTCATGAACGCGCTGGTCCGTTGACTATCATTGTGCACGTTCATGATGACACGTGAACGCTGTTTCATACGTGAACGCCGCTGTTTCATACATGAACGCGTGCAATGAAAGTCAACGGCCAGCATGAGTTTGGGGCAAATCCATCCCAGAATGCACTCTGTTCCTGAGTGAAATCGCCTCATGCGCTTTTGAGCAACTTAATGCAAGTGGATGGGAGAAGATATCCGGTGCCGTCTCTATTCATATATACTCTAAGGCAGGGGTGCCCACACATTTATGACGTGAGATCTACTTTCAAAATGACCAGCTCAACAAGATCTACCCACTGAAAAAATAAGTGTACCATTGCTGAAAATAGTTTAAATATATAATGTACCTGGGGGGGCTTTGGAATAGGGAGAAATTATGACAGGCAGTTTCTGCTGTCAAAATATGTCCCCCCCCGTATTTAACTTAAACACCCAATGCATTTTCAATGGCAATTGAAAAACTTTGGCATGCTACTAGTCCTACATACTTACACCTAGAAACCCCATTCAAACCTATTTAGGTTCATCTTACAGTGGACATGTTTGCCTGAAAAGAAATCTTTGAAATATTTCATAGTTTTAGAAATACAGTGCTTTCAAATTTGAGAAATTCACAATGGGGCTCAATGGCAGATATTGGGGGGGGGGGGGGGGGGGGGGGGGCTGGCGTTACATAGGCTACAGTAAGATATAAGACAAACACACTTGGAATGGGAAATAGAAGGAAATGGAATTGGTAGGGTTTTTCTTTCTACCGACAGTGTGTACTGTACTATTTTGTATGTGGAAAGTGAGTAAACTACCTCGACGCACCCAAGGTCTCCTGTCTCAGTAAGACAGCCCTCCCCCTATCCACAAGGAGGAGCAGTGCACTAAGACTAAAGCATTATGCGAATTGTAGTCCAGGAAGTAAGTGAGCCCAGTGTCCATAATATCAGAGACACTGGGCTCACTGCTAAAATCTAAAATATCTAAAACATATTACACGCATAAAGACCCCCAGGAATGTGTTCTAAATCTTCTAAACATCATTAACATGTATTGTTTTTGCAAAAAGTGTGAAGTGTCCCTTTAATAGTATGACACAATTTGAAATGTGCACCCTATCTGTCCAGAAAAAAATAATGAACAGTTTGACTGGATAGCTGGATTTCTACAATGACCATAATGCTTGGTGCACTGCCGCTCCTTGTGGAGACTGATTTTAATAACTAGATCCGCATTAGCATACTTCATGTATGAAGTTGATTTTGGAAATACTTTGGACAGGCATGCAAGGTGGGGCAAAACATCAGCCTGGAAAACCGCTGCCACAAATCTGTACGTAACACTGAATGTGTTTGTTTGTTTCCTCTGTTAAGACTGCGCAGGACTAGTTGGCCTTTTTGTGCTGAGATTTATTATTATTATTGTTGTATTTCAGCGTGGAATTATTGACCTAGTTTGTGTGCTTCGTATATATTCATTTTCATATGTGACTGCTTCTGACTGAGGCTAAGTCATTAATAAGTCAAAAATATATATTCTTTTCATGTCATGTGAAAGCAGGGAATCATAGTTTCAAATTGACATTGCTTGTTCAGTTTGGCCCACCAGTTTTGGAGATATCACTTATAGAGTAATGTCTTGCAGAAAACAGGCTTGAAAGGTTCACTTCTGTGGTCTCTAGCATTACACCTACAGTAGCTACATGTTTAAGCATTTACATGTCGACATTTATTTCAGACATGCTGTAGTATGCGAAGAGTCTGCCTGTGCTATTAACTCATTTTGGATAATTAAAAACAGTTAATCTTGCCATGACTGTCTCTGTATCAAAAATAGATTTAACAAGAGTCTTGTTAAATCATTAATTAAATAATTGAATGAGCACTCTTTGAACGCATTGACTACACTTTTGGTTAAGTGTTACTATTTGAGGAGTGCTGTTTTGTCCATGATTTCTTTAAACGTTAATCGAATACAACTTTGACTGGGAGCCACAGTGGACAGACCTTTATTTTTGAATAGCCAGTGTGAGAGCCAGCATTCCAGGAAACGTTGCTAATAACCTCTTGAAATGGCCGGTCCGCTGGCTCAGAATGTGTCTCTGTGCAACATGAGCTGGCAGACCACTTATGTTCACTATTTGTCATACAAGGAAGTATGTAGGACTTAAGTGGTTGGACTGATTAGTTTGTGAATAGACAGAAAATACTGTAACTACAATGGTGTCAGGTTATAGTACTTCACTTAGATATAATCATTATGAATTGACAGACTACATTCAAATCCGTTTACAGTGCATTATTACAGATATAACCATTAGTTATGATTGTGAATAGAGATTAACTACAATGGTATCAGATTACTGCACAATATTGCTTTGGATATGAATAGTACTACAATAGCATCAAATTACTGTACATTATTAGTTTACAGTAAATATAATGATTCGAATAGAGGCTACTCTAAAAGACAGAACAATACTGTGGTATCAAATGACTATCTGGTATCGGTAACACTGACACAGGTGGTCGATGCTGCATTTAGCTTTGCAGTAATAATCTGTGCGATTTCTGAAATACACAAATTCATGTAAAATTAAAACAATGTTTTGAAGGTGACCGCTTACAGTGGTCGTGCAGTGCTTCCCAAACTTTTTAGCCAATGACCTAGCTCTGGTCCATAGCTCTAATGCCCATGACCTAGCTCTGGTCCATAGCTCTAATGCCTTCATTAGAGATATGCTTTTAGCCAATGACCTAGCTCTGGTCCATAGCTCTAATGCCCATGACCTAGCTCTGGTCCATAGCTCTAATGCCTTCATTAGAGCTATGCTTTTAGCCCATGACCTAGCTCTGGTCCATAGCTCTAATGCCTTCATTAGAGCTATGCTTTTAGCCCATGACCTAGCTCTGGTCCATAGCTCTAATGCCTTCATTAGAGCTATGCTTTTAGCCCATGACCTAGCTCTGGTCCATAGCTCTAATGCCTTCATTAGAGCTATGCTTCTCGCATGAAATGCAGACCAGCCTCTCGACTGTAGCGAAAATAAAAGTAAAAGGACCCATACAAATGTGTATGCGACCCACAAATGGGTCCCGACTCGCTACCCAGTGTTTTGGAACCAGTGGTGTAGAGTTGTAGACTACCATGTTACATCATCCAATGCGTCCTTACAGACAAGGGCCAATTTGTGGGCCGCACAAAGTAACAGCCACCATCTTTCAGAACCTTTGTATAAGTTGCTTAGCAACCCCATTCACACGCACTGAATTTAAATGCAATTAACAAGAATGGCATACAATAATAACAACAACAATAATATTAATAATAATCTCACATAAAATAACACATAAATAAATAATTAACCGTCATAATATCTGGGTATCTCTGTCGGGATGGGAGGCTCTGCTTTTTACAGAATTGTTTATATGCATTCTTGTCACAACAGTGTCTGCTTTGCTATAGGCAACAGGGCCTGGGAATTGATTGAACACATGTCCCTCTTTATCCATGTATCTGACAGAAAGTTCATTAACACGATCCAAGACTTATTGGATTCTGACATCAGACAAACTAAATGTTCCCATTGCCATAACGGACATGCAAATCAAGTTGCCTGGAGATAGAAGCATTGACATCATGGACCGCCAGGCTAATTACCTGTGATGATTTGATCTGCTCTGGATGCATGAGAATCGGCTCCTCAGTGACCTCTTCTAAGCATCTACCGTCAATTACAGGGTCAAAAATAAAAAATTGCCAATAAAACCATTATGTCTGATTATTTATTCACGATAGCAGTACAAGTTATGGAGATGTAAAATGTACTACCGTATGCTGTGTGTGTGTGTGGGGTACAGCCAAGTCTTAAATTGATGCATATTCAGCCACACACACTGGATAAACCCTAGTTCCTTCCACGCGCTACATCCTACCAGGGAAACTCCCCCTGTCAGGTGAAAAGAAGCGGCTTGGACGCTCATGCATTGCAGGAAGCATGAGGTCAGTCCGTTGCTGGCGGAGGGAGTGTAGATCCCAGGGTTACTTTAGATAATTGACACAATAAATAAAAAAAGAAAACAGTGCCTCTGCTTGCTGCTTGCCCCATGCATGCCCCATCTATGCAAGGCACAGACAAATAGAAATGAGGCCTCTTTCTTTTTTTAAGAAGATCTGCCCTCCTCAATCTCATCTGTTGCTTCTGCCCCCATGTCTACTTCCTGTATCTGACGGCCCCTTCGTGACTCCTGAGAGTGTTCAAATTACACTTTCAATTGGTTCCAATTGTATCCTCTCAGAGTTAAATTAACAATGAGGAATTTACTTTGTGCCCTGGCTGTCCCACTTTAGCATCCTCCTCCAGCCTCTTTCACGCTCTTTCACGCTCTCGCTCTCTCTCTCTCTCTCTCTCTCTCTCTCTCTCTCTCTCTCTCTCTCTCTCTCTTCATTAGCTACCGCTGTCCTTTCCTCACCCTCTCCTAATGCTTCAGCTGTCACAGCAGCACTGCATGGTTGAAACCTGGACATATTCCAAGCAGATTAATTGGACAGCATTCTCACGTGTGTTTTATTAAATGTCTCTGTACTCTGTTTTGGGGATTTTTTTATTTTTATATTCATTTCGATCGAGGGAGCAAACAGTTAAATAACCAAGTTAAATAATGAACACAATTTTATCCACTTGCACAAGCAGTGAATATTGACTACCAGCTTTAAACAGCATGCTACCTCAACAATGTTAAACCTATCCTCCTATAGGCTCCTAACATGTCAATCACTTACTTGAGGAGCTGGGTTTCTGAGATTGACAGCGTTGTCTTAACAATGACATACAGTAGACACAGATGAGTAACATAACAGTTAATGTTATAGTTTGGATGATTGAAGTTCCCTTGAACTTGTTGGCTTTTCCGACAAGTTCCAACATTATTTCCTCCGGCGCATGATTATGTTTTGGTTCAGTGTACAGTAGGCTAATATTATGGAGAGGAGCTAGGGGCTATTCATAGATGAGGTCCATTGTGTGTGTGTGTGTGTGTGTGTGTGTGTGTGTGTGTGTGTGTGTGTGTGTGTGTGTGTGTGTGTGTGTGTTAAGGCTGTTCCCAAACATTCAAGGTTCGAATGTTCGCTCGTTAGGGTTGGCACTCGAATCTTAATTAATGGGCTTGAACCATTCGTTTTCTTTTTTTTATTAAAACAAAAATATTATTTTTTTCCTTTTTTATTAACTCGAAAATATATCTTGGCGAGAATGCGATATGAGCATGTAAAAAAAAGTAGGTTTCTAGTGCATTCCTGTCAGAAGTTATGATTTTTTATATCTCCTTGTTCTTCTGTCCCTCTCCAAAGTCTACCGTGCACAACTGCACAATAATTTGGTGATTGGCCTGCAGCTGAGGTGATTGACCTTTCTCACCTTGTTCTGTGAGAACAAAAGAGTTCCATTGAATGGAATGTCTGACATGTCTCACTCACTCACTCACACACACACACACACACACACACACACACACACTCACACACCCCAGCATGATCGCTGATAGAGGGAACCGTTCTTAGCAGCCATAATATATTACAATCTATGCTCTCTAGCATCACATAGCCTATTGCTAAAAAGAAGTGAATTTTGATCATTGTTAAGCAAAACGGTCACAGGTTCTGCTTTTGCCCTGTGCCCACTTCAATGCGCTTCTACACAGGTGGAATAAATTAACGAGTGACAGCTAACGAGCAAGCTACGCTGTCGTCTGCCAGCAAGCTCGCAGATCAGCTGTTTTCGCGGAGCCACTTGACTGTGTGTGTGTGTGTGTGTGTGTGTGTGTGTGTGTGTGTGTGTGTGTGTTGGGAGAGACGAGAGAGATTGATAAAGAGCAGGGGAGACGCGCTGCGCTCTGATCGAGACGGATATCTCAAAGGTTATTTTTTAAATTAATTAGAAACAAATGGTCCGGATGTTCGCTCGAAAATTCCTGCCGAAGTTCGAGTCCTAAAAAAAGGGCTAGGGTACAGCCTTAGTGTGTGTGTGTGTGTGTGTGTGTGTGTGTGTGTGTGTGTGTGTGTGTGTGGTGTGTGGTGTGTGTGTGTGTGTGTGTGTGTGTGTACCTGAGCACCGTGACCGACCCAAAACAAAGAACTCTTAACTAGTCTTAACAGACTCAGTGAGCACAGTCTTGCGATCGAGAAAGGCCGTCCTAGGCAGACCTGTATCCCGAGAGAAGACAGACTATGCACCCACTGCACACAAAATGAAGTGGAAACCGAGCTACACTTCCAATCCTAACCATCTGTCCATTGTACCAAGACATCAGAGACACATACTTCTCACAGATTACAACCACACACACAGATTTTGAAAACATGACCAATGACAAAAAACTCCCATATCTGCTGGGCGAAGTACAACAATGTGCAAACACGGCAGCAAGATTTGTGAGTTGCTGTGATAGGAGAAGGATATCAAATGGAACACAACCACCCTAAAGACTAATCATTGTGTATATTCCTGCACTATACCTGCATCGAGTGATCTCGGTACATAGAAATTGATCTTTTGAAGATTCTGACATTCAAATTTTTGTTTTGATTGTATTATTGCTGTATTGTTGTATTGCGCTGTGTGTGTGTGTGTGTGTGTGTGTGTGTGTGTGTGTGTGTGTGTGTGTGTGTGTGTGTGTGTGTGTGTGTGTGTGTGTGTGTGTGTGTGTGTGTGTGTGTGTGTGTGTGTGTGTGTGTGTGTGTGTGTGTGTGTGTGTGTGTGTGTGTGTGTGATGGATACTATATGGTTTGCACTAGTTGCATTGTGTTTTCCCCTTGTGTGTGTGTCTCATGGCACCTTGGATACTCAAATATGAATGTGCCCAAAATTCAATATCCCAAATATGACTTTACCTGACAGACCTCTCTTCTTTGTTTCAATGTCTTCAGGTTCACGGGACCCAACCTCCCCTCGCCCATCATCAGCAGCAAGAACTGGCTCCGTCTGCACTTCACCTCTGATGGCAACCACAAACTGAGGGGCTTTAGTGCCCAGTATCAAGGTGAGATACCAGTGGAGACATTTCACCTGTTAATGCAGCTATAGAACTTCTCGTCCTCTTCCACTAATAGCTGCACACATGTAGGTATAGCCAGTGTAGCAGAGCAGGCCTGCCTGAAGCCCAGAAGTCTAATATTTGAATGAATGAACCGATGAACGGATGACATCAGAAATACATTTCATATAGTGGCCGCCATTTTGCAGTTCCACTCACAAAGAGATTTCCGATTTCTTTTTTCATAATTTATTGCCAGGCCCCTGGTGAATCACTTGGTTCCAGGCTTAAAATAGCCTAATTAATATAAATAATTTCGGAAATCTCTATTGGAAAAAATAATGGGCTTTCTATCTGTGGAGTGTGGAACCACAAAATGGCCACCATTTATATTCCCTATATTAAATACTATCTTTGGCATAGATTTGTTCTATCTATATTCTGGTGTTTTTCGTCAAAGCTAAGCTTTTCCCAAGCAGAATTAGCTAATTAAAATGCTGCAACATGATTAGATTTGAAGCCCTATTAACGGGATCACACACGTATGCAAAAGCACACAGACACACAGGTGCAGAGACACAGGTGCACCGGCACATGTGGGGAATAAGGATGTACTCTTATATCTGTCCATCACTAAAATGACAAAAAAGAGACCATCTTTAGTAATCTCACCTCCAGTCATCCGCTTAAATTCAAATGAGAGATAGGGAGGGAGGGAGGGAGGGAGGGAGAGAGGGAGAGAGAGAGGGGGGGGGGGGAGGGAGAGAGAGAGGGGGGGAGTTGAACAAATATGTTTAGAGACTCCGAGAAAAGAGGGGGAAGAATGACACTTTAATTAGATTGACTGTAGACTCGACACGCACACAGCACACACGCACACACACATGCACGCACACACACGCACACACGCACACACACACGCACGCACGCACGCACGCATGCACGCACGCACGCACGCACGCACGCACGCACGCACACGCCCACACATGCACGCACGCACGCACGCACGCACGCACGCACACGCCCACACACTCCTCCTCAATGATTCCCAGTCAGCCAGCTTAGGCTCATTTCAGTTCTGAAGTGATTCTTGTTTGGTCGAAACCTCTTCACGTTAATTCCATTTTAGTGTTAGAGTGTAGTACCTTTATTTTATTTTTATGTATTTTTCCTGCAGAATATCACGTGGAAAACTGAAAATATAAAACATTATATACAAAATGACATGTCATGCTTGAACTGCATAGATGACTTCCTGGCTTTGAAACACAATTTGGCTGAGTCAAAGATAAATGCGGAGGAGTTAATTAAATTGAATATGTGTTTATAGACGTGTGAAGATAAGATTATACAGATAATGTTGATGGTGTTTTTGAAAATGATGAATAAATTCATTTTGAGCCTCTCATTCATTCCCCTGCCCCCCTTTCCCCTGTGAATGTGTTGATTACGTTTAGTTGTCCTTTCACATTTCCCCCATGCAATTATCGTCAAATCCAATCATTTAAACATTGTCATATAATTTGATAAAAAATAAAAAATACTATTTTGTGCAACTTTTATTCCACTATTCTGGACCCAGACCACTAATCCTCATTATTCCATTCCACCTCCTCCCACAAATGGAGGAGGAAATTACACACATTGTTGAGCACTCCCCCCGTTTCAAAAACGAGCTTCATGAGTGGAATGGAAGGTTTTGTTGTGGATTAATATGGAAGTTTTGCGGCTTTGTCTGAGTCTTGGCACACATTGTTCCATGATGAGCATGGGTGGATTCGTTGATGAGAGCCATTGCTCAAGACCTCTTCACTATTCATCCATTGAGTTTCTTTCTGAATACATCCTAGCATGAGAAGTGGGCCTGGGCGTGCTGAGTATTGTTCATATTTAGATCTCTCTAATAATATGTTTCTGTATTTTCCCTTTACAGTCAAGAAGATGACTGAACTCAAATCTCGAGGTGTTAAGATGCTGCCCAGCAAAGACAACCACCACAAGATCTCAGTGTGTAAGTTTACTGTATGAACGGAACTTCTTTGTCTTGTCAAAAAGTTAGCTAGCCTACTTTACAACCAGCCTAGTTTTAGGATGAATGTGTGTGGGTTTTTCTTGTGCATTGGAAAGTATTGCAGCTTTACCAGTTCCTCATTTCTGGGTGCAAAACATCTACACCAAAATTGATTCCCTCTTAACTTGGAGGTGATAAACACATGAAGGCCACATTGTCTGAAGAAAAGCAGACCAGTAGACAAAAGACAGTGGCAATTGCATTGGTTGCCCTTTCTTCCATGTCATGAGAATCTCTCTTTCCATCTGTCTGTGCATCTCTCTCTCTCTCTCTCTCTCTCTCTCTCTCTCTCTCTCTCTCTCTCTCTCTCTCTCTCTCTCTCTCTCTCTCTCTCTCTCTCTCTCCGATCACTGGGCACTATCGCTTCCCGACTTTATTTGCATTTCTGCATTTCTGTTTGAGGCTGGATAACCCCTTCACAGACATTTATTATTATCTTGTTATTGTATTGTCCTCCTACCTTCACACTTAACCTTTGGTCAGTTGATCGGTCCATTCACCACTGTGGCCCCAAACGTACCTTAACACAAAGCCCGCCAGAAACATAGAAAACGTAGGGTTAAATTAGTACCCTACCGCACCAAAGCCGGAATTCTCGTTTTAACAGCGATGTATTCTTTAATCCATGTTTTAATCCGATCGCATCATTAGCTACTATTGCTAACCCAACAACATCAAGTGGGACAGTGGCCGTGGCCATTTTGAAGATGCGCGCGCATCCACTTCAATTCTAAGCCCTGCATTCAAAGGCCTGTATCTCAGAAACGGCCCCTCAATGTCGTTTTCAACAAGTGTTTTCAACGGGCTGTAGCAGGCTCGCTGACACTCGCGGTCGGGTTTTTCCACCGGCGAGCGATACAACAACAACCGGTCATGACACCACACACAGCAGTTTGTCATTGTAACATCCGGTTATGGATATTTGGCTCTTCAAAGTAAGTGTTACGCGCGATTAAACCATGGCAATACGCGATCGAGGGATTAATTAATGGAGGCGGGAAATGGGTTTTAATTAAGGATGTCTTTGGTGGGTTGATCGGTCCATTCACCACTGTGGCCCCAAACATACCTTGGAAAGTACTTGATGGATTGCCATGGCATTTTTCCGGCACCTTCATGAACCACAGAGGGGTTCCTGCGTGAAGGTGCACATAAGTTATCCCAAAATCTAGTGCAAAAACTGCTATGAAACTTGCAGAGCGAGCGTGCGTGCTGTCAAAGGCGTAAGAAGAAATGGCACCCTTTTCACATTGGAAGGAGGTAGGGCCCGCACACCCTTTTCACATTGGCCAATTATAGCGCCACCACGCTATAAACGAGGCCACAATAAAGACCTGTGCTCCACGGAGTACAGGTCTCTAGTTGAGATATGGAATCACTTTTATGAGACGGACCTGGCCAAGAGTGCCACACATTAAAACTAGAAAATGTGCCCCTCGGGGCACAGGTCTCCACCATGGGCCAGGTCAGGTTGTGGCCTCCTGGTGGTGCTATAATAGGCCAATGTGAAAAGGGTGCCATTTATTTCTACGCCTTGGATGGCAATTGGATGATTTGAGGCATTTTGTTCCAAAAATCCACCTGTTGGTGTGAAAAGGGTGGGATATATTCCGGGACGTAACAGGGGGTGCAAGGCAAAAAAGGTTTGGGAACCGCTGCGAGTCTAGCGCCATGCACCCTTCGACTGATATCCATTTGGGTGTCAGGAGTAATACCAAGACTAGTCTTGTTTTTACTTTATTATCTCTTCCCTGCCACATTCCTATCCGATCCTGCAGGTAGATCAGAAGAGAAATTCACATAACGCAGCACTGCTCTATGACATTTAATGTGCAACGCACGCACGCACGCACGCACGCACGCACGCACGCACGCACACACGCACGCACGCACAAACGCACGCACAAATAAACAATATTTCAACCGCACTTGATGTTCAACTATCCGTCGGACAAAGTTGTTGATAAACATTTTGTTTATGTGTTTTTTGTACTTTAAATGTCGTAGAGTGGCATGCTGTCAGATTTCGCTTTTTATCTACCTCTTTCACTTTATTTCTAGCTCTGGCACTGCCACTTTAGGGGGATGTGCATATCCTTTCTTAAACTCATTATTTTCAGATTCAGATACACAGATGACTTTATTTGTCCTAAAGGGCAATTCATTTTTGCAGCATACCCAGTCCACAGACATGACAAGAAAGACTATAGTACCTCCGTTTACCCCCTGAAATCCATTTATTGTTACTGTACAGACATTTCCTGTCATCTCGGATGTTTGTGATTAGTTTGCCTCCATTTTGTGCCCCCTCACCTCTTTGGTTCCCATCACTCCTCCTGGAACTGATGAGCCTCATCCATCATTCATCCTCTTCCCGTAGCAAACTGGGCCCATAGAGTATAAAGAAGGATAGAGACCGAACTGGAGTGTTAACCTCAATTTTGAGGTCCGGGCTTTTCACGTGACGTCATGGACGTCCGTCCACTTCCATTAAGTGCTGCAATTCCACATTTCGCCAGTAGGTAGTGGCATCTTCAACGTTGGCTAGCCTTACTGGGGCCTTGACTGGACCCTATGTGAAGGTGTCATATAGGCTAATACATCCTCTTCCCGTAGCCAACTGGGCCCTATGTGAAGGTGTCATCCTCATCCCGTAGCCAACTGGGCCCTATGTGAAGGTGTCATCCTCTTCCCGTAGCCAACTGGGCCCTATGTGAATGTGTCATATAGGCTAATTCATCCTCTTCCCGTAGCCAACTGGGCCCTATGTGAATGTGTCATATAGGCTAATTCATCCTCTTCCCGTAGCCAACTGGGCCCTATGTGAAGGTGTCATCCTCATCCCGTAGCCAACTGGGCCCTATGTGAAGGTGTCATCCTCATCCCGTAGCCAACTGGGCCCTATGTGAAGGTGTCATATTGGCTTGCCCCCGACAGTCACAATGGTGCCAGCGGCCTGTCTGTCAAACGGCATCACAGGGTTTAGCTGGCCGTCGTTCCATCGTCCCGGGCCGTGTGTCTTGTGGCATGCTTAAAATATTAAAGCTGTGGGGGAAAGAAATCGATTATGTAAACGATTCAAAGTCTATTCACAATTTCCCCAAAATCGATTGCAAAAAAAAAAGAAAGAATAAATTGCTGGTTGATGTTAGAGGAGTTTTTATTATATTGTGTTTGTGATATGAAATGTAAGCTTACCTTAATCACAGTAAACATGACTCCAGTCACTTCAGTTCAGCACAGCTGAGGTGTGTGTCACTGTACAGTTGATGCTTGTTGACACACGTTAATGTTAATGTTACTTGCATCAAGGCAATGATCAGAATTAGAATCAGAATCAACTTTATTGTCACATCACAGTTTTACAAGTAAAAAAGTGGGTGAAAATGTTTTTGTGCATAGTTCCCATCGTATAATTTTTTTTTATAATAGATTAAATTTCAAATTTTAATCGAATTGTAACCCCAATAAACTGAATCGAATCGAGATTTGTTTGTTTTTTATAAAAAAAAAAAAATCAAATCGTGACCCCAAGATCGGAATTATGAGATAGCAGAAGATCCACAGCCATATACAAATATGATGAGTGTATAGGATACAGGCTTCATCTTTACAAAACGGTAAACTGTGAAATGAAACATGGTCAAGGCCAAAATGATAAATTAAGCGTCAAATTGATATATGCGAAGGCTAACGACATTGGCAATTTAAATGTCACACATATTCCTGGTGTCAATGAGAAATGCTAATGTGGGCACTTAGAGCTGACATTAACATCATGAGGAATTAACGTCACAAAACTCTGCATCGTTGTTTTGATGTTAAGATTTTTGCAATATTTTCCTTCACAGAAGAAGCAATTAGTTCTGGATTGTGCTTTGAATAATCTATATGTTATCTTATGGTTGTCTCTCTCTCTCTCTCTAGTGTCTCAGATGGGTGTGGCACAGGGACACAACATGTGTCCTGTCTTATTGTTTACCCCTCTCTCTCTCTCTCTCTCTCTCTCTAGTGTCTCAGATGGGAGTGGCACAGGGACACAACATGTGTCCTGTCTTATTGTTTACCCCTCTCTCTCTCTCTCTCTCTCTCTCTAGTGTCTCAGATGGGTGTGGCACAGGGACACAACATGTGTCCTGACCCAGGGATCCCAGATCGAGGGAAGAGAAAAGGCTCTGATTTCAGGTACGTAATGTATCCTACAATCCAGCGCATGGTTCCCAAACGGTGTGCCATGAGGCAGGTTGACTTGTGCCTTGGTATTCTGTGACAGCCACATATTAATAATGCAAAATGAAAAAATAATAATATACAACTATATTAAACAGTTATTATTATATTTTGCACAGTCATCACACAGTACAAAGGCACGATCATATACTAAACTAATATATTTTGACCACTTTCATTTTGGGGCCTATTTTGGGCTACTTTAGCTATGAATACAGGTTTACCTTGCCCATCAGTGTGCCCACTGATTGAATGTAACAAATTACATTACATGTACATTTCAAAATGGGCAACAATGAACAGTAACAATACAGTAGGACTTTCATGTATAGGCCTGTGTATCTTTTTGGGTTGTAAAGGAAGGGAGGATTCATGAGTTCTTGAGACAATCCTAGAGAGATTTAATTTGTTTGGTTAATTAAAAACAAACAATACGTACTGCGGCAAAATATATATTATAAGCTGCCAATATTTTTTATTTGGTGCAAAGCTATACAAGTTCTAGCATACGGCACCCGCCAGACCCCAATGGTGCACCATCCAAAACCATCCCAGCAGAAAACAAATAGAGAAATGTGTTCTCAGAATTAGATATCCTACCATCTGAGCCAGTGCACACTAATAGGCTGTCTCGGTGGGATGTAGGGATTACCAGTGGGCCTGCAGAGTTTCTCTCTTGCTCAGCCATTTGCTGTATCAATGGTCACCCCAACCAACACCCTAACACAGACAAATGGCTACCATCCATCTCCCACAATGCAACACTCTGGGAAGTCGCAGCAGGGAAGCCAAAGACAATTGAAACTCTTTTCCTCCCTTTCCTGATAGAACATTTTGTCCCTTGCTGTTAGCTCGTCTGCATCTCCACTCTCACAGAGAAGATTTCAGAGGAGAGAGGGAAATGGATTAGGTGGAATTGTAGAGATTGGCATTGGCGGGAGAGAAGAGTCCTTTCCTCAAGCGTTTGTGTGTTGGGGGAATGTCAAATCAAAGGGGTGTTTGCTGTGTTTGAAGGCTTGACAAAAGAGTCACTCTCTATTCTCTACCGATAAATTAGATGAGAAATGAACTGCATAACCCTATCGCACCTATTCTGGGGTGAGAATAGCCAATAGCCTACTGTAAGCTCATAGATCAGCTGTTTTCACAGCAAGAGAGTTGGTGTGCAGGGAAAAAAAGGATTGTACCAAGTATGACCCCAGGGTGACCCCTGTCAACTAAGTATGGGGGTTAACTGCAGAGCAATGTTTGTCACGCTGACACACTCTGCCCATCCTTCCCCTGCAGACAGGTACTGGTGGAAAGTAACTATTAGTACATTGGGTTAGTACTTAAGTACTGTACAATTTGGAGGTATTTTACCTTAACTGGAGTATTTCCAATTCCCAATACTGTTACTTCTACTCCACTACATCTCAGATCTAAATATTGTGCTTTTATTGCCCAAACCACACCAATGGGTCGCCATGCTGCGAGTAGATGCACATGGCGACCCATTGGTGTGGTTTGGGCCATTGAATTGAACCAGTTGAATCACTTGGGTGGACTTGGGTCGACGTGCAACAGGACATATCACTCCGCTGGGACGAACGCTAAAACCGTCTCGTTCCCGTCTCGACCCTTCAACTACTTCAGCCCTGTAAAAAATGTCAGCCATTGTGAGCTTGCAGATCTGCTATTTTCTAAATATGTTACACATTTATGTGAGTACAGTTGGAGGCCATCGATATTGTCCTTTTCTTTTTGCTGAGGTTTGCGTGATCTGCGCAAAAGGACAGTTAACCCATTTTGGGCGGGAACCCCTTTTGGTGTTTTAAACATTGTTATAATTTAGCTATTGAAAAATAGCAGATCTACAAGCTCATAGCGCGCCACCGAGTGGCGCGCTACGAGCTTGTAGGTCTGCTATTTTTGAAAAATCGTGAAAATATTTATTTCAGAAAACTGGAGGATTTAGAAGGATTTTTTAAAATTTTGAGGTCAGGCCTAAATGGGTCAAATGATAAGGGACAATATCGGTGGCACCCAACTGTATACTTTTCTTTTCTCCACCACCACTGCAGACGGGGTGCGACGGTGCACTTCTCCTGCGACGACGGCTACGAGCTGCAGGGCTCCAAGAGCATCAGCTGTCTGAGGGTGACGGACAGCTACGTGGGCTGGAGCGACGACAGGCCCATCTGCAGAGGTGAGGAGGAGCGCGTGGGCCGCGGTGTTTATGCATGCAGACCCAGTGACAGAGACACTCTATTTATATCTGAAACCTATCTCTGCATATCTCTGTTGTTTGCCCGTATTCAAGAATCACAAAGAGAATCAAAAGGGGTTTATTTGTCACCCACTTATATAGGGTACAACGAAGCAGAGAAGTGCATTGTTTGGCATGGTCTGCAAGACCGCTGACAACAGCAATATAATACATAAATAACTGGATTTTTGTGAAATAAAAAAAGAGATGAGATACAATCAAATAAGATAGATAAGATAAGTAATTGTCTATGTGAAGGAATGTGTTGTTATTGTCTTTCTTGAGGTGATAATGGATGTCTGTAAGCCATAGTTTTGAGGCAACTATTTCACTATTTCATTAGTAGGCTATTCAAACTGGTGTCTAGTGTCTACAACTGCAAGCAATTCAAGGTAACAAGGTTCTTGCATTGAAGAGGAGACCACAACTCCAGATTTAACAACCCCCCAACAGTATAAAATAAAACAAATAACAACACTAAAGGTGGTTGCACACTGGAAGCGTTTTTCTGAAAACCGCTGGAAAAACGTAGCTAAAAATCAGAAAAACGCACCAGTGTGCAACCACCTTTAGTGTGCCCCTCGAAAATTTCGACTGCCCCCTTTCATCCTGGAGCCGGCCCTGTCCACACCCCCACGGGGAGTGCAGTGCTCGGTGTTGAGTCCATCGGACCCACGGTTGTCCAGAACCGCCACACAAGGCCTCTGCCCGGGCTCTGGACAGGGCCCCTGCCCCAGGCTCCATATATGGAGCTGGCCTGTTCTGACATCACAACACTCCATATTTGAGCATGCCTGACACAGAACTCCATACATGGGCATAAAAGGGACACAGACAGATGGGTGGAACGGGGTACTCTGACATGGGTATTGCATAGCCGGGTGGGGCATGGATCTCCAACTTCCATCGTTACCGACTCTGTGCTCTACAGCCGGTCTAGTATTATATAAGTGTGGAGCAAACCTGTGAAAGACCCATAATACAGTACATTGTAGAAACCTAGCTGTGACATGCTGTTATAGTCACTATATGAAGGGGCTCAGGCAACACATTTCCAAGTAAACCCATCAATTTCAAGGTGGTCACAGCTGGTATGTAGTGAGTGTTTTCAGCGGAGGCAGAACTTGCTGAAATTGCAGTACTTTGTGAAGACATATACAGTCTATTTTCTGATCACTTTCTCTATGACCCCCTCACTGCTATTACCATGGCCATTGGAATTTAGCCTAAGTGCTATTGCAAAACAGTGACTTTGCATCATGACAGTGACAAAACTACAATGCACAGAACAATTAAAAAGGTTCAACATTAGTTCATTTTGAATGGAAATTTAACAGAAGCTGGATGTCATGTTGCAGCTTTGCATGTATGCACATTTCAATTAATTGAATAAACGACAAAAAAACGAAACACATGCACTCTGTAAACACCTTCATAATTTCTCCTCTGCTGAATTTATGATGAAGTGTTTGTGGCCCATGTTGTCATTCTTCACTCAGATTTATAGACATCGGCTGTGTTTGGGTTGCAAAAGCCTGTTTCCCCTTTTTTTCAATCAATCAGTCGCCTTTTGAGATTGGCAATTCTGGGAGGATGGAGGTTGGGGGGCTGGGGGAGGCGGGCAGATTATTTGTCTGGTTTCATTGATTCAACAGCACTAAATGTTGGGTCATTACTCTAAAAGGTCCCTGTAATTGCAAAGTGCCGACAGGCAGGTCCAAAAAGTTGTGCAGTAATTAAGCCAAACATTGTTGCCTCACGCTGAGAATGAGAAGTTCATAAATCATGTTGTCATAAAACACAGAAAAAGCTTATATGCGCAACGTATACAGGAGCATTGACCTTGAGGTAAGGACAAGCAGGCGAGCAGTATGGATCTCAAGGATGGTAGTAGCTTTGAGCTTATCTGTCGACCTGTTTATTTATTTAAATGGATGGATGGATGGTTTGACTGACAGACAGACAGACAGACAGACAGACAGACAGACAGACAGACAGACAGACAGACAGACAGACAGACAGACAGACAGACAAATCGATATTGGTTCCCAACCTTTTTATACTGAAGTACCACCTAAGAAAATATGTGGCTCTCCATGTACCACCATAATAAATAACATTTATTATGTATTTATAAAGTACAGGAGCATTTACCTGCCCTTTTTGTTCCATTCCTAAACCAATAATGCTGCATCTCTGACAAAACTCTTGTCTAATCACTAGTCAGCACAACTGATGATATTTCTAATGTGATTAATCCATTCACAAATCTTCTATAAAGGGGCGTCAGTGGTTCAGGGGTAGAGTGACCGGATAGAAACCGAAAGGTTCCCAGTTCGAACCCAAGGGGTCCCCCAGAGTTAGTGTCGAAGTGTCCTTGAGCAAGACACTGAACCCCTAATTGCTCCCAACAGCATCGGTGTGTGAACGTGTGAGTGAATGGGTGAATGTAATGCACAATCTCTGTAAAGCGCCTTGGATAAAAGCGCTATATAAATGCACCATTTACCATTTACCGTTATAAACGGCTAGGTGTTCTGTCATGCCCATTTCAGCACGGCCGGAGAGCCTATTTCAACCAATTGCTTGGTCAGAAGAACTACCTAAGTAATATAAATATTTCATTCCACTTTTGACTTTTTTCTCCTTTTTTGGGAGACTCCTCTGTGTACCACCAGAGGGGGGCTCAAGTACCAGTGGTACCAGATTAACACACTGTATTGATACCATGGGGAAATTTGGTGTCATTCAGCATTTAGAAGACATATGGTAATGCTGAAGCCAAATTGACACAGTGGTCAGAAAATGACAGAAAATTCCAGTCCATGAAAAGAGACAGGAAAGAAAGAGCGGACGTCCCGCAAAATGAACCGACAAAAAAAAATCAATCATGAATCCGACAACGTAGGAACTGTCGGAAAATACCGCTACGATCAAAATATGAGCGTAAATTGCTTAGTGAATCGGGGCTCAATGTCTTCGGCCTGACAGAGACAACTATGGAGAAAATGTATAAAAAACAAAGCCAGGGAAGGCTGTTATGTACAATAATAGCCACAGTTGTAAATATAGTAGACAATTAAATATATTCCTTGGAATATGTCATTTATGAAGACTTATTTGGCCCGTAGCATTTGCCCTATCCCCGACGACCTTACAGGCATATGCAAAAGGCTCAATTTATGTAACTTAGATAGCACTTTATGTAGACTTAGATAGCATTTTATTCACACTTAGATAGCATTTTATACAGACTTATAGCATTCTATGTAGACAGCACTAGAATAGCATTTTATGTAGACATAGCACTGTACAGTTTCATTATATAGATATTCCACTGTTCTTAGCTTACGCATGTTTCATGATAACTACTTGTTATGTATGTGATGTATTGCCATGCTTTTTTGTTCTTGCTTAATGTAAGTCGCTATGGATTAAGAGCGTCTGCTAAATGCCTAAATGGTAAATTGTAAATTGACTGCTGTCCTGTTTTAGTATTTCTTAATTTTGTCCATACAGGCCAATGAGGCCATATTGTTTGGCAGGAGCTGTCTCACAATATTGTCCACCCACATTGATCTTATATCCTGGCACATGGTTGCCCGTCAGCCATTTTGTGACAATTTCAGCACTTTCCCACTCATCAGTTTAATACCGACTCGCTCTCAGACAGAAAAAAAACGTGTGATGCAATCACCTGAGCGCTGTATCCCCTTTAACATTGCCGTTGGCCATCTTTGCTACTTCATTCTCTTTGATGTGCACTGAGAAATCCGGTTCTCCCGGTGCTCCTCTGCTCTTTTGTCTTTGCGTGATCCAATTGAGGCAAAATGAGATTAGACCACGAAGGAGAAGCTAGGGACACCGATCTCAGAGGGATTACGTGGGTGGGCGGATTGATTGGACGATCCTCTCGTCTAGTAGCAGCAACATGGACCCCTTAGATAGAAACATAAAGGAAAAACAAATACATTGCCAAAGTATCACATATAATTCACATCGTTTGCAGTTAATTCAACTAAACTATCCTACTTTGAGATTTGTTTCAAATGTAAAGTGCAATATTTATAAAAGGTGTTATTATTGTTATTGTTATTATTATTGTACCTTGAATGTCTTCTGTTTCACCTAAGTCCATTTCAATAAATGTTAAAACCGTTTTTGAGAATCATTCACCACATGCTTTACTGTATGTGTATGTGGAATTAGCATTAGTCTTCATTCAATTCACCAGAAGCACCATTAGTTCACATTAAGGCTTAATCTGGGAAGCACAACTTCATCCTCTGAAGGCAACACTGGACAGTTTCACTATAGTAGCCTCGGAGACCGCCAGCATTTTAGTTCCCAAATGGTTTGCCAAGGCACACTGGTGTACCATGAGACAATCCAGTTTACTGACCATGATACTGAGTTACTGACCATGATTCTGACCTTGATGGGCTACTGAGTTACTGACCATATGATACTGACATGATACTGAGTTACTGACTATGATAATGACCAGTGGTGTTTTTTTACTGGTACCACAGCGTTTTAATGACGCCATGTGCGCAAGCGTACGTCCCTGCGCGTGCACGTAAAAAAATGACTGGTACCACGGCGTGGTACTGCATTCTACGAGCATGACACCACTGATTCTGACCATGATGGGCTACTGAGTTACCTACCATATGATACTGACATGATACTGAGTTACTGACTATATGATACTGACATGATACTGAGTTACTGACTATGATACTGGCAGTGACAAGATACTGACCACATCTGTTTGCAACAGAGAGAGCCCTGGTGACTGAAAGTTATAAAGGCTATTTAGCTGGATGTCAAGCAATGTCATTAGCGTAGCATATTAGCATATGTGGAATATATGTGTGAGTGTGTGTGTGTGTGTGTGTGTGTGTGTATATATATATATATATATATATATATATATATATATATATATAGTTGCAGACCAAAGAAAACTTCCCTTAGAACTTCCCTTAGAAAATAAAATCCGTCAGGTGCTTTGCATGACAAAGCCTACACGGCGAAACGTGTCGTGCAATAAAACGGCAATGAAGCAAATCTAATCTTGTCCGAGCGTCTCTGGAGTATGCGGTCCCAGCACCTCCCCCACTTGGATGTGCACGAAAAGCTATCTGTTTATATATATAGTTGTTGTTGTTTGGCCTCAGTAAATACATACTGAGTGGGATATAATGGTTATATAATGTCTGTTTTGCACGTCTATGAATACAGGCGTGCCTTGAGATTTCGACTTGCTTGTTAGTGTGCCTTGGATGCAAACAGTTTGCCCTGCAGTACACTCCTTTCTAACTTCCACTCCGGTCACAGACACACTCACACAGTCTCGCTGAGTCCTCATTGCCTTTGACTGCAGTGTGTGTGTGTGTGATCAGGCTTTTGGAGTGTCTAGTACAATAGGTCAGGTGAGGGCAAGGAGCGTCATCGCCGCTGATCTCTGTTATTAAGAAGATGAGAAATGATACTTCAGTGGACTTTACCGTCCACAACTCCGCTCTATTATCTTCATTAAGGTCACCCTCACCCTGTATGCGGCCACTCAAATTAATTACTTCCTTCTTCAACCCCAAAAACATCTCTAAACTTCTGGCAAGTTTAGAGAAGGCCAGTAGGAGTGTAAACATATGGTCAAATTAAGCACACACCTTTCTTATACTGTTGTCCCAGCATGAAAGCACATACACAAAACAAAGCAGACAGACAATCCAACCGCAAAATGGGGAGAAATATAAAATAACAGAAAATTGTTCGTTAGCAAATTAGGATAAATCTGCACTCAATGCAGGCTCATTGCTGGCCACTCACAAGCAAAGTGTATGTACTGAGGGGAGACCATTCTTTTCAATTCTTTTTTATTTATTATACCACATTGATAAGGTTGATAATGTCATACATTAATCATCACTTTCTTATATTGCTCATGGCTGCTTTCATAAGATTATCAGGAATATTACGCTTTCTGCCAACCGTACAGTATAATATGGAGTTTAGTTCCGATAACTCCAGATTTTTAGCTAGTGATAAAAGTGGTTTCGAGGAATATATCTTATAATTGCTGACTTTAATGCATTGCCTGCAGATCCAGTATGTATGACTCTCTGTAATGCCAGCAGCCTTCCTTCCAATCTCCAAACCCCACATCTGTAGCAGTATATTCAAAGCCGAGGTGAGGCGAGGATGAATATGAGCTAAAGTTTTTGCAGGTTAATAATAGTGTGATTGGGAGGTAGAACAGCCGAGGGCCTTTGGTGATGATTGGCACTCAAATACCTCTACTAGAAAAACCTATCATTAACATCAGTGGCTGGTTCCGTGCCCCTTCCAAGACCTCCATGTCACCCCTAAACATTTACACGCACGCACGCACGCACGCACACACACGCGCACACAAACACACGCACACACATTCTGTTTAAAGGACTTCATTAGAAATGGACTGCCTTAATTCAGAGAGGTGTTTAAATGTTCAGCCACATGGAGACCCCAGGGCCACGAGACGACCTCAATAACAGAAGTCACACTGTCCTTTAAAAGTTTGCTCGAGAACTACTCAAGTACTCTTTTCATGAACAACTTTAGTTCAAGAACTCTGCCTTGAACAGTTCAAGGTATGCTTGACCAAGCAAAGCTACGGCAGTGATCCATTATCTTACATGCAGAGTTCATTCTACTGTGCTAGTTTAAACTTGACATTTTGCATTTTGTTTATTTATTGTATTATTTGTTTCCCCTTCATGATTTATGGCTATTGTTTGAAACCGTCATTAGTTTCTCATTCATGGGTGTGTAAACGATTCTGCTGCATCGTCAAGTCAAGTGTTGACTTGACTTGAGTCGCACTTCAGTGGATTATGTCTTGCGACTGCTGTTTTACGACTTGACGATGGTTCATGAATGAACAATTTCCTTTGTTGGGTCATCTTAGAATTGTCTCATATAAGAATTGTAGTCCAAAAATGAACAAACCGTCTCAATATTGTCGGCGAGGTGTCTCTGTATCCTTTACGACAGTTAGTCACTCATATTGGATACAGTCTGTTTCTAGCGAAAATGCAGATGTGGACACTTATGTAAATGTATTACTGTATTTAAGTACAGAATACTTAAGTATTGTACGTAAGTACATAATCTGTACTTAAGTACTGAGTACTAAGTAAATGTCCACCTCTGCGAAAATTTAACTAATTTGTCAGCAGTAACATTAGCGTTTTCTCGCAGTCAGTTGATTCTACATTTCCAGATGAGTGAAACAGGATGGTTTGTTTATTTTTCAAACAGTCGATCTAAGGTCTCCCTATGGGGATTATAATACACATAAAAAGGTACACAAACCCTGGGAACTCTGCCGATATTGATGTCATACTTACATACATACTCTATTCCTTCTTACTTTACAAGTGGTTTTTCAGTTATACTTGACTTAGCTATTTCATATGAACTTACAGTAGGTCCAACTCAGGGCTAGAGGGACTTCTGTGCATGATTGTCCCCTAATGGGTTTTACACTTGACCTTGTCTAAGCTTATTATTGCGTTCGGCAGCTGTGTACTTCCCCTCTCCGTACCATAATTGCATTGCTTATCATAAGTGCATTTCTGTTCTGGGCCCGCAGATGCTATCTTCAGGGCCATGCAGACTCCACGTCCTCAGCGATTTATACCTTTTGCTCAGTTCACAAACACAAAATAGGACAGGCTATAATATTTTTGGTCGCTTGTCACAGTGCTCTTTTCATTCTCCACATTTGTCTCTCTGTCATGTCACCTCACAGCGCCGATGTGTGGAGGTCAGCTGAGGGGACCCAGCGGGATCATTACTTCTCCTAATTATCCGGTCCAGTACGACAACAACGCTAACTGCACCTGGGTCATCGCAGCCACAGACGGCTCCAAGGTAAAATGTCATTGCTATAGCTGATTACAGTGACAGAGCAGCACCAGTAGGATTCTGAACTCTAACCCAAGGTAAAATGTCATTGCTATAGCTGATTACAGTGACAGAGTGGAACCAGTAGGATTCTGAACTCTAACCCACGAGACCTAGATTAATTCTGGTTTTCATTAATCAGGGACTAAACAGGAAATGCAATTACAGTAACTACTTTGAAGGGAGGGAAGAATTGGCCTGCCTCTCCAGCCATAGAGTTAATGGTAACAAATAGTCTGGCCACCACCAACTGGACTGTACCTGGACCAGTTGGAATATCATTATCATGACTATGATGTATAGCAGCATATACTGTAACTTGAAGTTCAAAGCACATGTCTGAGGCTATTTAAAGCTGCAATGCTGAACTTCTGCTCGTGCGTGCATGTGCGTATAATATATCCCTTGACCATGTCACTAACTCAACTGCGGTGGTTGGAGGTGGTCACCCTGCTTTCCTTATTGATACATTTAAACCAGGGGTTCCCAAACTTTTTTGGACCAGGTACCCCTTTTGGGGTAGACATTTTTCCAGGTACCCCCTCATCTGAAGCGGCCGCAGAAACCTTTCAAGTGTCCTGAGTCTTTTTGTTTTTTCTGCAGCATGCGTCCTGCTGTTACTGTTTGGGGTCACGACAGGTTGACTGATGTTGTAGTTTTAGTAATCATGTCAGCTATTGGCCCAAAGCAAACATGGGAGAAACACAATGAACAACACAAAACAAATCTTTCTGGGAATTTTATTTCGGGTACCCCCCTGGCTATGCGTCGCTGATTTAAACCCACTGTGTTTAAGTACAGTAGTAGAGTGGCTCAGTCTCATATCTCCCCTGAGTCATGGGGAATTCCCTTTGGCTTAGTGGTTAAGATGTTGGCTTTCCACGCATGAGACTGGGGGTTCGAATCCCGGACATTCTATTTAGGCAGGAAGTTAGAAACACTAAGTCGAAACAATTGGTATTGTCCCAAGCTCAAAATGTAATATTAATGTCCCCTGTCCAATCAGGCGTTCCATCTTAGAATAAAGCAATAAGCCACAAGAAGTGTGAGGTTACCTTTTATTTTCTAATGGCTGAGAGGAGTGGTGAGACAGTGGAGTGTCTCCGTGGCTTATTGCTTTTCTAAAACAGTTACACACATAGCAATATTAACATCATAAAACTGCCTAATTCACAAAAGTAGTTACACTTTGCGCGGATCAGAGAGAGCCACTTCCTTGTTTACTCAGCCAGTCCAGCCAGAGAGAAAAACAACTTGTGTGTTAGGTCAGTCTCATGGTACCTAACACATTCGATAGAAATTCATAATTTATTTAATCCAGATTTACCTGTCTGTGAGACTCTGTGAACATCACGTCAAAAACGGTAGCATAGCGATTTAGAGAACAGCTAAGACGCTCAGTGACGAGGGAATTGGAGGCGCTTGCTGTCTTTACAAGGCTGCCCGGAGCCATTCATTCACAGTCCCATGACTGTGAATAACTGGGCAGTGCTTAGAAGCCCGCATGGCCAGTGTTTATAATGAAATTAAGCGCTCCCCTTCCCTAGCTACAGAGATGCGGGATCACTGTAACGCTGCTGGGATTGATATAAACTGATTTAAGGTGTAGAATTATCGTGAGATTTAGTACGTGGTCTAATCAGAAACCAGCCAATCAGAATCAAGTCTCGGGACTAACCGTTTTAGAATACAAAACTATGTGTGCCGTGCGGGAGACTTATGGATTTAACACACTTTTTGAAGGAATGTCATGAAGACTCTGCAGGGGACATTAAGGGGGGGGGGGGGGGGGTGGATTGGGCAACAACAAGTGCAAGAGTGGTGTCAACGGACAGACAAAGAGCATCGTTAGAACCACCTGTGGTGAGGGGAGGGGGCATGCAGGGACAGAGGTGGACGGAAGAAGAATGGAGAGAGTTTATAAAGTGTGCTCAGAGGCTGTCATGAGTGACACAGCAGCGGCGCTGTTCAGAGTTCAGACCCTGCATGACTTTGGTGAGTCGTGCTCAAGGGCACACGGCCCGCCCGCTTGCCAAAGATCCCTCAGTTGAACTCAGACAAAATGTTTTTTCTTCTCCACAAATCCGTTCCTTTATCGCACCAGGCCGAACGAGGAAGAGACCGTGTGAGGTGAGCCGAGAAGGGTGGGCGCGGCCGCGCGCGTGCGCACACACACACACACACACACACACACACACACACACACACACACACACACACACACACACACACACACACACACACACACACACCGTCCCCCATGCACTCACATCACAACCCCCTTGGGTGCGCCTGGTGGGCAGCTGGCGGAAACGAGACAATGGCACTTTGGGCTGTCTCGGGCCTGCCGTCCGTCCGGCTCTGATGAAGACAGAGCGCGCCTGTTCGTTCTCTTTAGAGACGTAGCAGCGTTCTATTCCTGCCCGTCCGCACGGACGGCCCTATCAGCCAGAGGAGACGTTAGGTCAGGGAAGAGGAAAGCGAATGAGGCACAACCTCCGGTGGGAACTGTGCGTGCGTGCGTGCATGCGCGTGCACGTGCGTGCGTGTGTGTGATACGGAACATGACACAGCTGTTTTATATCTAAATACAACCTTAAGACAGCACAAGCAATGCCGGCCCCCTGTCCTCCCTCGTGTCCTATGAGTGCACGACCAAGTGCACGTGTTTTAAAATGTACACCTTTTTGTTGACCCTTTGCCATCGGGCGATGCTGATGTCTCCGTTCCTTATGTACCTGTAAGCATGCTATGATATACCCACATCAGAGATAGGCTCATCTATAGGAATGCTGTTCTTATACTTTTTGACCTTATTCTTTTTTTAAATCTCCTTCTGTGTTCCCTTGTTTGTCCTCCTTGTCCCTCACCTGTTGGCTGGCAGATGGTGGATGAGTTTCGCAGGAGGAGACTCCCATTTATCTGGTGATCTGACCTGTGCCTTCCCTCCATCCTCTCTCTCTCTCTTTCTCTCTCTCTCTCTCTCTCTCTCTCTATCTCTCTCTCTCTCTCTCTCTCTCTCTCTCTCTCTCTCTCCCTCTCTCCCCGCCCCACCGTGGCAATTTTCATTAGGCAGTGGATTTACCATAGGACAGAATGCAATTTGCATTTATATAAGCTTTTTCATTAGGGTCCCATGCACTCGAAGCTCTGTGAAAAAAAACATTAAGGATTTCTGGCAGAAGGCAGTTGCAGCCAATTTGAAACAGAAGATCAAACAAGTTTTGCGGCTTCTTTTTTTATTTTGTTACAGTATTTCCTATCATTTGTTCTCATCTCATCTCTGTTTTCCTTCCTTCCCTCGGTAATTGACATTTCTTGAACCATCATATTGGAGACGAACCTGAATTCATTGCCCATATCTACTTGTCTCGCCACCTGTTTCCCTTAAAGTATTATTTTACTTTGTTCTCTGTTCCCCCCTGCCTGTCTCTGTGTCCGCAGCTAATCTCTCAAGCTGCTGGACCCATGAGCGCCAAATCTCTTGTGCACACTGCCAGAAGGCCGTAGCCGCTATATTTTGTCCACATTTGTCATTTTTGAAATATCGTCACCTTCTTAAACTAATGGCCCTGGAACAACATATTTTCTGATGGGGGTCCGCGGCCAAATACAGATAATTCTGGCGGTCCTTGACATGAAATAGTTTGAGCACCACTGACATAGATATGTCAGTGGGGCTCTCTCTCTGATCAGGATGAAATCTGGCCCAAATTTGCCCAAATTATGATGTGTCATAGATGCTATACTGTAGAGTCTATAGACCAGTGGTTCCCAAACTCTTTCATGTCAAGGACCCCCAAATTGACAGTAATTAGCCCGCGGACCCCCATTTGAAAAGACATGCCAGGGACCCCCATAAGAGAAGATTTTTCCAAACTATCATTTAGCTGCAGGGGACCACTTGGAACTCCCTCAAGGACCCCTGGGGGTCCCCGGACCCCACTTTGGGAACAGTTGGTCTTGACCAGTTTTAGCTTGTGATCCAAAACAGAAAGTCGATGTCTCCCCGGGACCCAAACTAGTGAAAATAGCAGATCTACAAGCTCAAAATGTGACGCTTCATGCTGCGTTGTGAGCTTGTAGACCGGCTCACTACTACTACTTAAACATTTGTTTGTTCTCCAATTTATGGAATTTCCTCGATTTTTCTTTGATTTCGTCATAAAATGAATGAGAAAATCATTTAATTCAGTAAAATGTTGCTTTTTTGGGAATGTTTTTAGAAAATCTTTTGAAACAATAATAATTCAAAACTAAATGTAGGAAACCAAAAATATAGGGACCCATAAAAATGTGTCCACGACCCACAAATGCAGGGTCCCTGGGACTGCTATATATACAGTATATTATGCTATACTGTACATGCTGTACGCATGAAGTCCAACATCCACATGGGAGCCACGTTATTTCAAGATGGATATTCCATTTGTGGACGTGTGCCCCCTGTGTCGCATTGGGACAGACGCTGTGTGTGTGTGTGTGCGTGTGTGCGCGTGCATGTGTGAGCGTGTGACTACTGTATGTGTGCGTGTGTGTGAGAGAGGGAGGGCTTGTATCTACAAGCAGTTTTTCCGACGCCGAATCACACACCGAAGTATCTGGTGGGGACCGCGGCGTGGCAGGCAATCAGATGCATGTTGATGAGACGTTGATGAGACAAAGAGAGAGAGTTCATGGTAAATGGATCGGAGAAAGACGTCGGTGGCCGCAGTGAACCGGTTATGACGCCGGGATGTTGAACATATGGTCCTGGACTGAAGCGGTTTGGGCTCCCAGGGAAAATAAACAAGATCAAGATCACTGAGGCTTATAATGAAAAGTGTAGAATCAAAACAAAACAAAAAAAGTCCCAGGCTGAGTCTCCTGATGGATTGAAGATGGTGTTTTGCATCCTACATCAGCGTTCTCTTTAATTTCCTATATAGACAGAATAATATACTGGGGGTTGAGGAGGTATAATGACCGCTCGTGGACTGGATGGTTCCCGGTTTTATCCCTGGCTCCTACTGGCTTAGAGCGTTGAGCTGTCCTTGAGCAAGACACTGAACCCCTACTACCCGATTTGTTTTATTATATATCGTTGCTGTCGGGAAGAAACCACCTAACTCCATTTTTTAGGTTTGTTTTATTTATTTTCATAAATCAGATAAAAATATCGAACCAATGGAAAGAATTAAAAAGCGCTTCGGACAAAACCTCTTAACTCCATTGGACCCTCAAATTGTCTGCTAAAACAGTGAATTCCACCACCTCTCCTCCTCTAATGCAAGTAATTGACAATATATAAAGTCACGAGAGAGAGAGAGAGAGAGAGAGAGAGAGAGAGAGAGAGAGGCAGAGAGAGAGAGAGAGAGAGAGAGAGAGAGAGGCAGAGAGAGAGAGAGAGAGAGAGGCAGAGAGAGAGGCAGATGGGGAAGAGGTTGGGTCACAGCTCAGCACCTGGTGTCAGAACGGGCTCAGACATGTATCGCTCACGGTTGTCATGGTGATGTCTCCTCCCCCCAATCTCTAGGTGATCAAGCTGACGTTTGAGGACTTTGACCTGGAGCGTGGCTACGACACCCTGACGGTGGGAGACGGAGACGTGGTCGGAGACCAGAAGACGGTGTTCCACGTGTGAGTGCCTGCATGCGCCCAGCCGCCCGCCTCCTCCCCCCTTACCCTTCACCCCTTACCCCTCATCATCCACCTGTCCCGCATTGGGCTCCTCTGCAGGGCCCCCACGTCACGCTGGCCTGTCCCTCCATCCATCCATCAATCCATCGTCCATGCCTGCTTTCTCTTAACTAAGAGATATATATATATATATATATATATATCTCAGTGTAATGTGTGCATTTATATATATATATATGTGTGGAAAAAGAGACCCCTTGGCTATAAGCTTATATGATCTGAAAGCCTTTGCTTGTACTTTTTGTGGTAAAAGCGCTCAAATTGTTTTTCTTTCCTGCCTTGACCTCCTGTCTCCAGCCTGGGCAGAGACCTTATATTTTTTCTTTTTAAAAAAAAATATTTTCTGGGCTTTTTCTGCTTTTATTGATAGGTTGAAAGTAGACTGACAGGGAATGGGGATAGAGATAGGGGGAAGACACGCGGCAAAGGCTGTCGGGATCGGGAGTCGAACACGCGGCACACCCTCAGGCTGGCTCAACAGACGGTTGAGCTTACCGTCCGGGCCCTGGGCAGAGACTTTTGTGCTGGTTCTGTACAACGGCCGGGTAGTGCACTTCCTGTGGGGGTGTGGAACGCGTGTGTTGAATTTGAAGTCGGTGCGGTGAATGGTTCTCGAGTTACGTGGATTTCAACAGTACACACATAGACGTGGTGCATTTGGCTAAATCAGACTTCAGCCTTCTTCTCCTTCTTCCCTCTTGCACCCCCCCCCCTCTCTTTCCCATCTCTCGCCCAGTGTTTCTCCTTCATTTCATCACCTCTCAAGATGGGAGCACATGAAAAATAGATTGTACGGCTTGCTGTCAATCACCCTGCCTCTCGCCAATGCTAAAACCAAGATCATGGCCATGTATGCGTTGGGGGTGGGGTGGGGTGTTGTGCGCCGCATATCGATGGCCCCCTAATGGAGTTTGCACCGGCAGATGCTCCATAACATTTCACAGGATGTTGTTATTAATTGTGCCCAAAATTTACCACGTCAATAAAGTCTTTATAGATCCATTTTTATGGAACGCTGCCTGCCTCGCCCTGCTGGGAATGGGAAAGAGATTGGAGATAAAGAAGGTTGTTTGTAGAGGATGCTTTTTTTGTTGTTGCAAAACTCAACACACGCACACACACACACACACACACACACACACACACACACACACACACACGCACACACACAGGCACGTACTGTATAGGGCACATGCAGACAGACACGCTATCTCTGTACACACAGAATTTCATCACACAGTAGAAAAAAATGACTTAATCCATCCAATTATCCACATGGGTTTCCTTTAAATCTGCCACTGTGACATATGAGCTTAAAATAGACTCGCAACTTCAACTGCCATTGAAGTTTGACAGACAACAGCAACACCTTAATTCTGGATTACAGAGATGGGATTAAAGTATTATATATTTCAGTTACTTACTTAATTAAGAGTGGGTACTCGGGGTCCCCGGTGCATGCGCGAGGCACCTGTGGTCTGCGGAAGAGCCAAAATGCTTAGATGAGATCAGATAGTTTACGTATTATCTCAGGTATACAAGAAGTGGTAGGAGCATGATTTGCTTTTTCTTATCATGCAGAGTAAAGAAGGTCTATGGCAGTCACAGTGAGTCTCTTCTGTAGGAAATTGCCACATACAGCTTGCTCTTGAGGAAACCAACATACACTTGCATAACACATGTATTAAACTAGCTATCCATTATTTTCTTATTCAGAATTCTATGCACACACGCACGTGAACAATGAACACACTGTGTCAATAACCTGTCCTCTGTCTCTTGTGCCAGCCTCTCTGGGACCAGCACTCCAGACTTGGTAGTCAGCACCAGTTATCAGATGTGGCTGAACTTCAAGACAGACGACACAAGCGGCTCCCTCGGCTTCAAGGTGTCTTATGAAGGTAAGGAAACATTTCAAACATCACTGTGGCTCGCAAGTCAGCTGGGAGATGGAGTCTGTCCTGGGAGTCACCTGGGAGATGGAGTCTGTCCCTGTAACAATGCGCTAGGCTAGACCCCTGGGAGATGGAGTCTGTCCCCGTTATAATGCGCTATATACCCCTGGGAGATGGAGTCTGTCCCTGTTACAATGCGCTAGACCCCCTGGGAGATGGATTGCTGAGATGGAGCGCCACACCTACCATCAGCTCCCAGTATACTTAACTGCACAACTTGCTGCACCCAATCCGTGCTACTCATACGCTGAGTTGGCGGTGCCCGGGATCGAACCCATGAACTTGTTGTCCAAAGGCGAGAGCTACCGACACAAAACCTGTTTACCTCATTTACCGCCAACAGCACCATCTGGTGGATGGCTCAGGGCGCCATCCAGTCATTTAATAGGCAAGCATCTTATTCTGAAAGCCGTTCCACTCGGAAACTGATAATCAGGAAGTGAATTTTCACTATGTAACAGCCAGGTGCCGCGATTGTTATTTCATTCACCCAAAACATGCATTTTGTAAACGAGGATCACATGTGCAAATCAAGCTTGTTTCGACCCAAAAAGAAGAATCCGAGATAATGATTCTAAAAACTGCGTCCCCATAGACAGCATAAGCCAGCGGAATTTTCATTTGTTTTTTGTTTTTCTCACCGCACTAGAACTGTAATGTTATGAGCGAGTACAGGACACAGTTGTGAACCGCAATCAATTGATATTAAAATAGGCGTCCAAAGGCGATCTCGGCGCAGAGGGCGTTTGGACAGGAGGCGGCAAAAAGCGATCTATAGGTGCCGAATGAGTTAAGTGAGTGACAAATAAACCCCTTTGAATCTCTACAGTAATATCCCCGGTGATAATGTATATCTATTTGTGTGAGGATGTGTCAATCTAAATGGGCAACAAGTACTGAGAAATAAGGGGTGCGTTAAGGAGCCTGGAGAGACTTTTCAGAATGCGGCGGAAAATGGCGTTAGTGAGTCACTGCACAGATTCATAGAAATCAACATGACAAAGAAACACTGCTGTATTCTCATCTAACAAAGCCAAACAGTCTGGAAAGGTAATTGTTTCTTTTGTTCCTAAACTCTTGCACACAACTATACTTACAACTTGGAGCTGATATGATTGGCTCTGACAGCGCATGTTTTATTTATTTTGTCTACTGTAAGGTTCTCGCCTGCCTGGCCGCCCTCCATCATCCCCATTGTAGTTTTCAGATGAAAGGACGAGGGCCAGAGAGGATGCGTCAATCTCCTTGAGGCCTTTTATTCCAACGCTAACAGTTCAGAGACACTTAACGCCGCCTTTCTCAGTCAATATTCCCACATTGAGAGAGAGAGAGAGAGAGAGAGAGAGAGAGAGAGAGACAGAGAGAGACAGAGAGAGAGACAGAGAGACAGAGAGACAGAGAGAGAGACAGAGACAGAGACAGAGACAGAGACAGAGAGAGAGAGAGACAGAGAGAGAGAGAGACAGAGAGAGGGAGAGACAGAGAGAGGGACAGACATACGTGTGTGTGTGTGTGTGTGTGTGTGTGTGTGTGTGTGTGTGTGTGTGTGTGTGTGTGTGTGTGTGTGTGTGTGTGTGTGTGTGTGTGTGTGTGTGTGTGTGTGTGTGTGTGTGTGTGTGTGTGTGTGTGTGTGACACACTGTGGGGACTCTGCAGCCTGTAGATGTGTGAAATCTCTGAGAACCACGGTCTCTGGCACACTGATGCTTGTTTTTCCATCCGTAAAGACGAAATAAAATAATAATGTAAAGTGGAGCAGCACACCCAACCGAAGTGTAATTAAAACAATGAGTTGCACTTAATGAAGGGGAAGAAACGCTTTGAACCAACTACACCTCCCCGACTGGAGCTCAACAAAATCTAATTAGCATTCTCAATTACTTGTATTTTAAGGCGCATCATCAAGTGTAGATGCAGACGCAGTTGTATAACTGACACTGTGTGTGTGCGTGTGCGTGTGTGTGTGTGTGTGTGTGTGCGAGTGCACGTGTGCGTGCGCGCGTGTATGCAGCATACATGCATGTGCTCGTTAAATTCCCTCTTCGATAGGCCTAACCGACTTTTCTTCAAATTAAGTTCATCTCGGCATCGTAAACATGGTTAAACTTAAGCAAACAGATGTGTAGCCTATACACACACACACACACACACACACACACACACACACACACACACGTTCTATACTGTACATATTTCACGCTAAGCCTTCTGCAACACTTAGTGGCAGCTTATTATGGGATTCCCAAGCACTTGTGGACAGTAATGTGTGCTTGAATCCCATAATGCGATGCATGGATGAGCTGCGAATGCCAAGCAGACGGACGGGGGCAACAAATATGTCAGTGCTTCTCTTCCCTTATTCATGAGAATATATCCCAGCTTCATCCTCTTCACCCTCCTTCTCTCTCCAGCGCCGCCCCGTCACGTGGCGGTGGAAAAGGTACTCCAATGTTTTACTTAAGTATAAAAGTATCAACACTGCAATATAGAAATACTCCGTTACAAGTAAAAGTCCGGAATTCAAGTACAAAAGCACATCCAAATGTACTTAAATTACAAAAAGTAAAAGTGTAGCCTGCTCATTGTGCAGAATGTCCCATTTCCAAAATATATATATAATGTACAAAAAATATTTTCAAAAAGTCAAAATGTATACAGAAGAAATAATATGACAAAATCTTTTTTTGTATTCAGACAGCCAGCAATGGGTAGAACGCTCCCAAAACAATTGTGGTCTCTGTGACACATCTAGGGGCCGCAATCTGCATTCAAAGATTTTCCTAGAAGCTTTGTCATTGGTCGATTTGCCTGTCTACTAGCCTGATTGGTTAGTCATTGTGACCGGTTTTTTTTCGACCAATGACAAAGCCAATGACAAAGCTAGGAACATCTTTGAATGCAGATTGCGGCCCCTAGATGTGTCACAGAGACTACATGTTTTTTTGGGAGCGTTCTACCCATTGCTGGCTGTCTGAATACAAAAAAATAAAGAAATAATTAAAATTAAGACATATTATTGCTTATAGCAGCTTTAAGTGCTTAATGTATGTTTTTGTAATATTAATGTAACTATTAACTGCAGCTTTCAAATAATTGTAGTGGAGTAAAAGTACAATATTTGCCTTTGAAATGTAATTGGGTATAGAAGTAAAAGTACAGACATTTTGAAATACTCACCTCAAAATGGTACTTAAGTACAGTACTTAGGTAAATACTTAGTTACTTTCCACCAATGCTTTCTCCAATTAACATACATAAGCCCCGGCACGAGAGCGCCCGCAAAACAAGCACCCGCACATTGACATTTGTACACATTGAAAGAAATGTACGCATGCACGCCCGTACAGGGCACATGCACGCCCGTACAGGGCACATGCACGCCCGTACAGGGCACATGCACGCCTGTACAGGGCACATGCACGCCCGTACAGGGCACATGCACGCCCGTACAGGGCACATGCACGCCCGTACAGGGCACATGCACGCCCGTACAGGGCACATGCACGCCCGTACAGGGCACATGCACGCCCGTACAGGGCACATGCACGCCTGTACAGGGCACATGCACGCCCGTACAGGGCACATGCACGCCCGTACAGGGCACATGCACGCCTGTACAGGGCACATGCACGCCCGTACAGGGCACATGCACGCCCGTACAGGGCACATGCACGCCTGTACAGGGCACATGCACGCCTGTACAGGGCACATGCACGCCCGTACAGGGCACATGCACGCCCGTACAGGGCACATGCACGCCCGTACAGGGCACATGCACGCCCGTACAGGGCACATGCACGCCTGTACAGGGCACATGCACGCCCGTACAGGGCACATGCACGCCCGTACAGGGCACATGCATGCCCGTACAGGGCACATGCACGCCCGTACAGGGCACACGCACGCTGGAATGCTCCCGTATAGCCGAGCGTATGCACGGAAACGCACACATGTTATAATGATGAGTGCATGTGTGGCGGGGATCACGTTGACACAAATTACCTTTCGCTTCAGATGCACACACACACACGCACGCACGCACGCACGCACGCACGCACGCACGCACACACACACACACACACACACACACACACAAACATCAAAGGATTCTTATTCCTTATTTATTCCCTCATTCTCCCTGGTGCTCTAATTGTAGCCACCCATAGGGAGGACGAGGCCTACTTGAGAGAAACACTTTTTTCTGTCTTCGTCATTGACTCTGCTATACTGTATGTTACTGTGACACCCAGGGCATTGACTCTGCTACTGTATGTTGCTGTGACACCCAGGGCATTGACTCTGCTACTGTATGTTGCTGTGACACCCAGGGCATTGACTCTGCTATACTGTATGTTGCTGTGACACCCAGGGCATTGACTCTGCTATACTGTATGTTGCTGTGACACCCAGGGCATTGACTCTGCTATACTGTATGTTACTGTGACACCCAGGGCATTGACTCTGCTATACTGTATGTTGCTGTGACACCCAGGGCATTGACTCTGCTATACTGTATGTTG
Source organism: Electrona antarctica (assembly GCF_951216825.1). Classification (NCBI taxonomy): domain Eukaryota; kingdom Metazoa; phylum Chordata; class Actinopteri; order Myctophiformes; family Myctophidae; genus Electrona; species Electrona antarctica. The sequence goes on along the minus strand of NC_136796.1, from coordinate 31,209,746 downwards.
CTGTGACACCCAGGGCATTGACTCTGCTATACTGTATGTTGCTGTGACACCCAGGACATTGACTCTGCTATACTGTATGTTGCTGTGACACCCAGGGCATTGGGTGCATGTGTGCGCATGGTGGGTGTGATTCTACAACGTGCACACATGTGTGTTTGTTTTTCTTGTATTGCCCGTGCGCAGTGTTTCTGAAAAGACAAAAACAAAATCGGCATGGATGAGTACCACAGACGAAAAACATTCTAAGTCCAAATTTCAGACTGACCCCTCCACGAAAAGGCCTCGTTGTCCTGAACCCTTATCTATAATTTATACATTATGGATCAATAGTGTGGACTTAGACTGTTATTCGTCTGTGGCATTCCCCTTCCAATCATCAGTCTCTCTCTCTCACAGTTGGTTGGTGCCTTGCATGGTTTCATAGCCACAATCTATGTATAAAGCGCCTTGGATAAAGGGGCTATATAAATGCACCATTTACACACACACACCCACGCACGCACGCATGCACGCGCGCACACACACACACACACACACACACACACACACACACACACACACACACACACACACACACACACACACACACACACACACACACACACACACACACACACACACACACGTACTTGCACTTGCACTCCCAAGTTCTCTTCAAAGCGCTGCCTTTCAGAGTCGCCTGTAAAGGTGACTTCTTCTAAGATCGATGAGCCGTCCGGTCAATGTGAGCGTTTTTCAAAGCAGCGAGACAGCCAAGCGTTTAGACGGTGCAGGCTAGCTCTAAATGTGTGCTCTAAATGATGAGCGTCATTACGGGTTGAGTATGGATTTATGCCCAGCATCACCCCCGCTGAGATTTAAAATGGTATTAAGGCTCTGCCATCGTTTCCTGGGTGAATGAGCTCGCCTCCTCCTCCCCGCTCGCTCGTGCGCCTTTTCTGGATGCCTCGACAGTCAGGACGCCATATTTACATCTGAAATGTGTAACCTCCCAAAAAGAGCGAGAGGTGCATAAATCCAGGCATAATTGTGTGTGTGTGTGTGTGTGTGTGTGTGTGTGTGTGTGTGTGTGTGTGTGTGTGTGTGTGTGTGTGTGTGTGTGTGTGTGTGTGTGTGTGTGTGTGTGTGTGTGTGTGTGTGTGTGTGTGTGTGTGTGTGTGTGTGTGTGTGAGAGAGAGAGAGAGAGAGTGTGAGTGCGTGTGCATGCGTGCGTGCGTGCGGGAGAGAGAGAGAGAGAGAGAAAGTGCTCAGGTCAGCTCCCTGTGCAAGTGTGAATGTTTGTCACACAGTGATGGGGTGGCTGCATTGTGTGAGAGAGAGAGAGGGTGGGGGGGTGATAAATAGTGAGTTATTAACCACGTATTATGTTGTACGGCGAAGAGCAAAACTAGTTCTGCAACTTTTGTCCACAATAAGGATGCCAGGGTTAAAAGTGGTTAAATAATAGCACAGTGTGCGATATGGAAAATAAAAAAAACAGTAAGAACATCACACTGATGTATCATTACAATAAAAGCATTTGGCCCGCCTGCTTCTGCATGGCCTGAGATGAACCCACACCCTCACAACCATTCATCATCACTTCCCTTATTCCAGCTATAGGATCTACTTTTAAACACTCTGGCACGAGTCATCTGCACGCACGCACGCACGCACGCACGCACGCACGCACGCACGCACGCACACCCCAGTTTAACTCATGTAACTGCATTTGTATGTCCACACTCATAATTCATGTTTAGGTCTGGTTTTTCATCAAAAGGGATAATAATAACAAGAATCTGCTTGCTGCTCCAACAATTTTAGTAAAAAGAGAGAGAGGGAGAGAGAGAGAGCACTTGTCCCCATACACTGGGGCGACTCGGGATTTGTTTTTAATTATTATTATTTCAAAGCATTTTCAATAAAAAATATTCCTAGAAAAAAAAGCTCATTTTGTTTTTGAATTAAAATCAAAATTGAATGATTTTTCAGCACTTTCATGAAGAAATCAAAGAAACATCTAAGAAATTCCATAAATTAGGAAGTAATTAAGAAGTCGTGAACATAGCTTGTAGTTCTGCTATTTTCACTAGTTTGGGGCTTGAGCTAAAAAGTTTGGGAATCCAGTCAACGAAGTATTGGTTTGAAAAGGAAAGAGAAAGAAAATGTCTATGACATCATTGCACGTGCCTTTGATCATGTGTTGCTGTTTCCACATACAGTTGGAGGCCATCGATATTGTCCTTTTCTTTTTGCTGAGGTTTGCGTGATCTGCGCAAAAGGACAGTTAACCCATTTTGGGCGGGAACCCCTTTTGGTGTTTTAAACATTATGTTATAATTTAGCTATTGAAAAATAGCAGATCTACAAGCTCATAGGGCTTGTAGGTCTGCTATTTTTGAAAAATCGTGAAAATGTAGAAGGATTTTTTCAGGATTTAGAAGGATTTTTAAAAGTTTTGAGGTCAGGCCTAAATGGGTCAAATGATAAGGGACAATATCGGTGGCACCCAACTGTACTAAATACTTGATAAGACAGCAGGGTTTACAGTAGCCTACCTTAGCACAGCAGTACACACAGTCACATACTGTACACACTGCCCGCATGACTGCACGCACGCAGGCACGCACGCACGCACGCACGCACGCACGCACGCACGCACGCACGCACGCACGCACACACGCACGCAGTATTATATATATATCTATATTTTGTGGCGTCAGCAGGTCGCGTCAGCAGAAAGGCAGGCCTGTCCACTCCAGTGGCTTTACATCACAGAGACAGCTTGGGTTTAAGCTACTGTCAGTGCGGACCAACAGTACAGCTGGAGACGTCCAGTATACTCTATGGTTCTGACCTTGATCGTGGCAACATAGAAAGTAGAAACCATGCTGAAAAACATTCAGGATCACTTATCACCAATCATCCAGTAGGACACAAACACCTGTTTACCAAACACTGGGCCGGGACCCATATGTGGGTCGCGGACACATTCTTTTTCTTTGAATGAATTAAAAACAAATGAAATGCTTTTATTCCCAGTAATTTCATGAAGAAATAAAAGAAACATCAAGACTAAGACAAATGGCCAAGTACTATTGGCTGTGGCTATAGTATTTTGGCCTTCCTAAAAGGACAAGGCATTGAGTCTATTTAGTTGCTGCACTTGAAGGTGAATGTTGCTGTTTTATGTTTTCAGCGTGAAGTTCTTTGGATCTAAAAAAATCACACCCGTGTGAACTGAGTGGTGTAAGGTTTTATATAGCATGATCAGCTGTGGTCTGACGTAATGTCTGACGTAATGAAATAAGGTAAGGTTTTATGTAGCCTGATCAGCTCTGATCTGACGTAATGAAATCACACCCGGATGTGATTTCACAACTGGCTTTTTCTGTGCAGAGAAAATGACCATGGTTGCTACGGTCATCCAGTTCACCCGGGTGTGATTTAATTACGTCAGAAATTATTTTGAACATAGCAACCATGCTCATTTTTTTCTGCACACAAAAGCCAGTTGTAGGAGTGGTTTACACCACTCAAAAATATGAATAGCAAAGTGGACAGGGTGCTTATTGTTGCTAGGTTAGATCATCCTGTCAACTGTTTTATTATTACAATTACAAATAGCCTAGACCAAATGAATGTCTAACAGTTAGCATAACAGTAAACATGAATTCCCGAAACCGAATCCTTGCGATTGCTCTAGCAGTCGATCTCAATGAAGATCCTGTCTCCTTTTTGTAAACACTCAAACCAAGCAATTGTGTGGAGCCTAGAGGCATTGGGCTCCAGACAAAAATACATGTATATATATTTTTAATACATATTTCTACTTTGGGAGCAGACTATACTGTTGTGTGCGATAATCTGAATGTTAACCCATTTTGACCTGAGATCAGATTGTAAAAATGTCTTCTACATCCTGACAGTTTTCTGAAAAAGCTATGTTTCTATGTCAGTCGTTCTTCGATTTTTCAAAAATAGCAGACCTACAAGCTCGTAGCGCGCCACTCGGTGGCGCGCTATGAGCTTGTAGATCTGCTATTTTTCAATAGCTAATAGGTTAAATGCATGGCTCAGAGTTGAGCCAACTCCCGCCTCTACCTCAATTTTCATTGATCGGTCGAAAAATGACATTGATGAGTGGAACCCCTAAAGCGTTGTTTGTTTACCATAGAAATGCACTGACAGCTAAAAAACACTTTCTGTGGACACAGCCACTTCACTGTGCATTGTTTGCACAAAGTCCATGCCAGGTTATTTCAAACTCATTAATTTGCCCATCTATAATACAGTGGTCGAGACACTGGACTCGCGGTGGCCTACATACTCCTGCTGTAGTCTAGACGAGTGATTCCCAACCTGTGTGCCGCGGCACTTTAGTGTGCCGTTTGATATGTCCAGGTGTGCCGTCTGATTTGACAAAAAGTAGCCTCGGAAACCCAGACGTTTTTATTTCCAGGGACAGAAAGTATCACTAACCCTCATGAGGAACACAGCACTCTAGACGAGTGCTGTGTTCCTCATGAACACCATCTAGAATTCTTACCTAAATATGTCATTGAAAAGTTCATTTTAATAACAGAGTATAATAAAGATACAATATTGCTGAGGAGATTGGTTCATTCTGTCTCCCAGTAGACAAAACAAGATCAAGTGCACAATTGTCTAGAGCCAGACGGATATATCGGCCATTTCTTTTTTACTTTTTGGATGATCCGGTAACGTTAAATTATGCAGCGGATGTGTAACTATTTTTAACCACTTTAAACATGCCTGCCACACTCTGTCCAGAGTGTGTCACGCCTGGGTCGCCTCCCTCATGTTTCCCCCATGTTCCCCTAGCTGTGATGTTTTCCCATGTCCAACTGGTGAGTCCATGATTGACAGGTGCGAACTGTTGGCCTAATGACTGCTCTCTCTTCTTGTTCATTGTACGCTGTATGTTTCTAGGTCCTGTTTATTCGCCCTGTTAGTTGTAGCAGGCCTACCTTGTTTTGTATTGTTTTAAGTAAAGTCATCGTCAAACTGTCCTCCTGAGTTTCCTGTATGTACTTTGAGATGAGTTCTGTATATGGGTCCAACACACACACAATGTCTTCCCTTTTTTTCACAGCTTTTAGCTTGCAGATCTTCTATTTTTTGGAAAAAAACTTGGAAACAGAGATTATTTGCAACAGGGTCTGGCTCTAATATTGACCTTGCATGTCCCCGTTTTCACGTTCTGCATTTCCATGATGGTCTTTTCATTCATGTATAGAAATCGACCAGGGCAGCTGTGGAGACCCTGGGTTCCCAGCCTATGGCAAGCGAGAGGGGATAGGCTTCCGCCACGGGGACAGGCTGTACTTTGAGTGTCTGCCTGCGTTTGAGCTGGTGGGCAAGAAGAACATCACCTGTCAGAAGAACAACCAGTGGTCGGCCAAGAAGCCCAGCTGTGTCTGTAAGTGAAACACACTCACTCTTTACGAGTTCAGTCAGTTCTGAATATAGTTATATAGTCTTGTGCGTGCTCATTGCTCTTTGAATGTTTGCGTGTTTCCCCTGTGTACGAGTACAGTGCTTTACCTCTGTCTGTCTGTCTGTCTGTCTGTCTGTCTGTCTGTCTGTCTGTCTGTCTGTCTGTCTGTGTGTGTGTGTGTGTGTGTGTGTGTGTGTGTGTGTGTGTGTGTGTGTGTGTGTGTGTGTGTGTGTGTGTGTGTGTGTGTGTGTGTGTGTGTGTGTGTGTGTGTGTGTGTGTGTGTGTGTGTGTGTGTGTGTGTGTGTGTGTGTGTGTGTGTGGTGGGGGGGGTTGCTCGGTGTGCAACGTGCACATCAATATGCTCCTTCCTGCATGCGCACAGGGAGAGCTGCATAATAAATGCTCAGATTATCCCCACACTTTGCCTAGCAGAGGGCTGTGGATTTTGGAACAATAGGAGGGTTTATTGGCTAATTAACGCCATGGAAGACAAATAGAGAGGCAACGAGAAGAAGAACAAAAGTGTGAAGAGAAAGAGAGCGGAGGCATAATGCCCACATTTATTTTATTATTAAGATAACAATTACAAATATTGAAAGTAAAACAAAATGCTACAGTGTCCAGATAACCATCACAGAGCTGAATGACCCTGGAGATGTGATGATGATCTGTATATAGTTAACCTATTAAAGGGCCATTTCACCGCTGGAAGAAACTGCAGTCACTCAATGTTAATAGTACAATTTGCACTTTATTGCCAGAAAAATAATGAAGTCTGTGCAATGTGTCCATGTGTTTGACTATGGTTTGTAATGAAGTCTGTTCAATGTGTCCATGTGTTTGACTAGGGTTTGTAATGAAGTCTGTTCAATGTGTCCATGTGTTTGACTAGGGTTTGACTGGATTGTTGAATTCCTACAATGACCATAATGCTTTGGTGCACGTGGTTGGGAGACACCCCATGTGGGCTGTCTTACTGAGACGTAGAATGTAGTCCAGGAAGGAAGTGAGACCACATTTTCATGACAACTTTTGGTCATGAACATGGCGTCCTTACTAAAATATCACACATACAAACCCCAGGAAAGTGTTTCTTGTGCCCTAAACATCGTTCAAATAAGATGTGGTTGGAAAAGGGCCCTTTCACAAACGGTCTGCGTCCCTGCAGGCATACCTACTCACCAAGTAGAGTTCCACAATGAAAAGCTATGGAGATGAATGATGTGTATGACTGGTAATTGCCTGAGTGTATACATTTATTTACAAATGCATTTACCTTTTCGTTGTTGTCGGGTGGAAAACTTGTAGGCTATGTCTAAAGAACTAGGGATTGCTTTTCAAGACATCTGAATCAGCGTTCCGATGGATTCAATTTACCTATTATTTACTCACTAGGTCTTATTGTCTCCACCAGGCCGAAGGCATGGGGAGAGAGTATGTTTTGCACTCCGTCCGTGTGTGTGTGTGTGTGTCCGTCCTTCCGTCCGTCTGTGTACAGCTAATCTCCGGCACCGTTAACCCGGTCGATGCCAAACTTTGCACACACACTCCCTGGATGCCAACGATGAACCTCTGCCCCACATTTTCCAGAACAGCCTGTTATAGCGCCACCATGAGGCAGCTTTTCACATTTTTTACCTAAAACTGCACCGATCTGCGTGAAACGTTGCATGCACACTCCCTAGAGGCCAAGGACAAACCTTTGACCTGCATTTTCCGCATCTGCCTTTTATAGCGCCACCAGGAGGCCGACTTTTGTAAAACACATATTTTGATATTACTCCTCCAGATTCTGTCCAAAAATCTCACAAATCGTTACACAGTATCTCTATGGTCATGTGCTCAAGTCGGATCTGTCCGATATTTCATATTCCATCCTAATTGGCTATAATTGGCTTTCACAGTTGCAAGATTGTCGCAAGATTGCCCCGTTTTGAACAAAAGCCCCAAATCATGAACGCAGCGTGCAATTTACGTGAAATCTTTCACACATTTTCTTACTAGGCTGAGGAATATATCCCACCCTTTTCACATTGGCCTGTTATAGCAAAACAAAACACATTTTTGGAACAAAATGCCTCAAATCATCCAATTGCCATCAAAGGCGTATGAAGAAATGGCACCCTTTTCACATTGACCTATTATAGTGCCACCAGGAGGCCACAACCTGACCTGCCCTGGTGGAGACCTGTGCCCCGAGGGGCACTTTTTCTAGTTATGTAATACTTTTCATTGGTTAAATATGTACTATAAACCCCAGACAGAGCAGACTCAACCTAGCAGATCCAAACTGTGTATGTGAGGGACAGAAGTATTGTTTGTGTGGGACAAGGGACAGGGGGTTATAGCAACATATTATTAATGCCTTGATGTCATATTTAACCATATGGGCCTAATATTGCGTATCATTATCTTATTAAACCCCTCTGGAGTCTCACATTTTTTTTTTTTTTTTAAAGCTCATTTTGGTCATGGTGGTATGGCCTACTTGGTACTGTAGCCTATATAGGGATATTTCTCATGTTATTTTAACACATTTTGTGCCCAAAACGTCTGTGGACGTCCTGGGTATTACCGCACGTGCATAGCCCAAGACGTCTGTGGACGTCTTTGAAAAACCCCAAAAAAAGAATATATATATATATATATATATATTTTTTTTTTTATTAAAAAAAATCAGAAAAATCAAAACACTTTTTTTTTTAACACGTGCTGCCAAAGTTTGTGTTTTCGCCATTGAGAATGCATTTGGCGTTTAAATTAAATAACTCAGAAACTATAAAACATTTCAAAGTAAAAAGTTCCAGCATGTGTCTCCACAGTCAGCTGAATTATAAAAAATGTGAATGGATTTTCTAGGTGAAAGTGATTTTGGGCAGTTTTGCGTGGGCTTTCAATTAACAGGCTTATAAACAAAAGAGACAATGAGAGAGCTTCACAACAAAAATCCAACCGTTAGGGGACGGACTAACTTTTAGGGCATCTGAACATTGAAGCCTGCCAGTCACAATGTGGGACAGGGTCTCAATTTGTGGGACGCCTGAACAGTCTTGGAAATGAGGGGACTGTCCCATGCAAAGAGGGACATCTGGTCATCCTACGCTAGCATCCATATTTTGGACGGGTCCGAATAACACAAGCTTGTAGATCGGCTATTCGGCTATGCAACAACGTATAAAATATGCCATTGATTTATGAAGAATCTAGAAAGATAAGATTCCTGCCAGACAGCGACGTGTTGTTGTTTGTGTTAAATACATGTTTAACACACATGTATGTTTCAGGATCCTATAGTATAGTATGAGAAACCATTGTCATCAGACATGAGGGGGGTCACATCACAGCGAAAAAACTCAATCTTCTGTTGGTTTTACTTAGCTGTACCCCGTGACTGTCCTATATTGGATTTCATGTTCCATCATTTCCCACAACAGTGTATGAGCTAGCATTGCAACGCGACACATTTTCATGTTCTGATTTGTTGTTACTGGTGTTTAAAGGGACCTTTGGTGGAATAGGACGCTCTCTGGCAGATGGTCCGTGAAGTGGATTTCTCCAGATTCAATAGAAATGTACTGTATCGAAATCACATCGCGACGTAGTCAGCGAAAGTAAATTGCTGAGTAAATTGTTCTTCTTCTGTGCCTTCTGAACGAGGCTGACATATTCCCGGCCGGTCTGATTGTATTTTCTCATGATACGTCTCTCGCTCTCTCTTTCTCTCTCTCTCTCTCTCTCTCGCTCTCTCCTTCTCCTCCCTCCCTCCCTCCCTCCCTCCCACAGTCTCCTGTTTCTTCAACTTCACCACTCCATCAGGAGTGCTCCTCTCTCCCAACTACCCCCAGGAGTACGGCAACAACATGCACTGCGTGTGGCTGATCATCGCCAAGCCCGAGAGCCGCATCAACCTGGCCTTCAATGACCTGAGCATGGAGAAACAGTTTGACTTCCTCTCCATCAAGGATGGAGGAAAGGTAGCGTTGCCCCCTGCTATACTCTGCACAACCCTGAGTTCATTTAAAGTCTGAAACGGTCAGAGTTACATGATCACAGATCACTCAAGATTTTACCGTGCAGGCAGTTCCTCTGAGTCGCGTTGAACGACGTGTGCTTGGCCTATACCTGCCTGTCTGTCTGATTGACAGCTGTCTGTCTGTCTGGCTGTCAATATGAATTTCCCCTTGTGTAACTGTGTTACTTGCCAATCAACTGGTTTCTCGGTCTTTCTGGCTGTCAGTCTATATCTAATTACTCACAGTAGCTAATGTGTAATGTGCATGTCATCCTGTTTGTTCTTCATTCTGTTGTAGTGTTGATTTTGACAGCGCATTTTGATCTCACAAATGAGATTGTGAGCTTGTAGATCGGCTATTTTCAGAGCGCAAGCAAACACAAAATGACTTCTCTTTTAGTTGTCTTGTCTACTAGTCCCTCCCTAACATTTTAGTCTAGTTTTTATTTGTTGACGAAATTGTCAATATATCTAGTCACAGTTTTAGTCCTCATAGCTTAGTTTTCATTTAGTTTCCATTTAGCCTCGGGTACCAGGCTTTCATTTTCGTCGGGCGCAAAAAATGAAAGCCTGGAGGAGCGCATTGGACGCTCTGGTCTAGAAGTGGGAGTCAACCCTTCTGGGTGGGCGTCGCTCCAAATGATGTGTCGTAGCACTGCACTAGGGGGGGAGAGGAGGGGCCGGGGGTGACTGACAGATCGGTGAGATCCAATCAGGGCGTGCGCAAATCTCTGCCGCGACCCGCCCCTCTAGACCAGAAACACATTAGCTCAGGCTAGTTTCCATTTAGCTTTCGTCAGTGAAAAAAAGGTAGTCGACGAACATTTTTCGTCATAGTTTTAGTCGGCGAAATCAACACTAATTCTGTTGTTTCTCTCTCTCTCTCTCTCTCTCTCTCTCTCTCTCTCTCTCTCTCTCTCTCTCTCTCTCTCTCTCTCTCTCTCTCTCTCTCTCTCTCTCTCTCTCTCTCTCTCTCTCTCTCTCAGGCTGAGTCTCCGATCCTGGGCACGTTCTCGGGCGATGTTCTTCCTCCCTCTATAACGACCAGTGGCCACGTTGCCCGGCTGGAGTTCCTGACGGACCACACCTATACAGACCGAGGCTTCAACATCACCTTCACAAGTGGGTGTCCAACGCCACCGGGTTCCCTACGCACGACTTTATTGTGACAGCCCACCCTGACTCTGTGCCTTTTCTGTTCTCCCTGGATTGTTTTTCTTTCATTCTGCGCGTGTGTGTGTGTGTGTGTGTGTGTGTGTGTGTGTGTGTGTGTGTGTGTGTGTGTGTGTGTGTGTGTGTGTGTGTGTGTGTGTGTGTGTGTGTGTGTGTGTGTGTGTGTGTGAGAGTGTGTGTGTGTGTGTGCGTGTGCGTGCGTGTGCGTGTGCGCACTGCAGTACATGTGTAGAAGTTTACGAACATGTGTATTTATATAACTTGGCCTCATGTAGAATCCACCATATCCGTTTGTCTGTTCCCCCTCCAGACACACACATAGAAATGACAAAACCCCACAGCTTCCTTTGTCTAAACGCAGACTTGATGTCTAAATAAGAGCACAGACTAAAGACGCAGCATATTCAACCTAGCAGAGACATTGTTGCACTGCTCATTATTTTCTATTTCGGGGGGTCGCTGCTGACTTCTGAGGAAAAAGCCACTTGTGTTTCAGTTTTGTTTTGTTTTTCGTTGGGGTTTTTTGGCGTTGGGGAAACGCTGCAGGTCGTGTTCTGGTAAACCCATTTCATGGGTATCCTACAGGTCGTGTTCTGGTAAACCCATTTCATGGGTATCCTACGAGGGTTCAGCCAGGATTATACCGATTTCGGTATACATTGTTATAATTTAGCTATTGAAAAATAGCAGATCTACAAGCTCATAGCGCGCC
>NC_136796.1:31104455-31198206 GCF_951216825.1 Electrona antarctica | reverse complement strand
TACAGTTGGGTGCCACCGATATTGTCCCTTATCATTTGACCCATTTAGGCCTGACCTCAAAATTTAAAAAATCCTTCTAAATCCTCCAGTTTTCTGAAATAAATATTTTCACGATTTTTCAAAAATAGCAGACCTACAAGCTCGTAGCGCGCCACTCGGTGGCGCGCTATGAGCTTGTAGATCTGCTATTTTTCAATAGCTAAATTATAACATGTTTAAAACACCAAAAGGGGTTCCCGCCCAAAATGGGTTAACTGTCCTTTTGCGCAGATCACGCAAACCTCAGCAAAAAGAAAAGGACAATATCGATGGCCTCCAACTGTACATCTCTGCACAGCCTTTTGTTGCTCAGAAGTTTTAGGCAGAGTTTTATATACTTTAGTTGGAGTCTCCCAGGGGTCTATACTAAACCCCCTCCTTTTTCCATCTCTGACTAAATAATATCGGCTATACAAATTGCCAATATAGATTTCTATTTTTCAACAAATGTGCCCCAGAATAGAATGCTTGATAACACTCGCTCCCTGTTACTTTATTGATATTTTTGCAATGTCCGTGTCATCCCAGCTGTGCCATCTGATGTATATGCTCTGCATAATATCTTTCCCTACCTCTATAACTCTCACAACGTGCTGAATCAATATGGCTCACTATAACTGAAACAAATAATGTTTATTGGCAGAAAGCTAACATGCTGGCAGAGGAGTTTTGTCAAGAAAATTGGGTAATTATTTTGAGAATCCCCATGGAAATTTGCACACTTGCGGAGAGAATATGACTTGGAGATTACCTTTTAGTAGAAGTAAATTGCAGGAAATCTGCTTTCATTCCCTATCCTGAGTGTTTCCAGAAAATGTTATAGAGTGGTGATATCTCCTTTCTTCTCTTGTGGTCCTTTGTGGTGTTTCCATGGCATGGCTCTGCAGGAGGCTAGCTGTCTGTAATGTTGTGTTCACACTGGCAGCTACAGTACAAAGACACAGGCTACCATTCCTTTTCAATGGAAGCCATGGAAACATGAGGATGCAAAGATACATCCAATGTTTCTAGCTGCTACAAAAGCTACAAAAAGGTTGAGCCCGGTGATCAACTTCAGATCAACTTACTGTATTGCTGTGTAGCTTTATATCTTTTGTATTTGCTAGTATGAACTCAACAGTGGTTCCCAAACCTTTTTTTTTTAATCTAGAGACCCTTTTTTTGTACACTAATTTTTTTTTTTAATGTTTAAAACACTTTTGATAATAACATATTGTAGGCTATGGGGAAAAATTGACATTTACATGTACCATTAACCCCAAGTTATGCTCTTCTTCCCACAGCATTCCGCCACAATGAGTGTCCAGACCCTGGCGTGCCAGTGAACGGGAAGCGCTTCGGGGAGAGCCTTCAGCTGGGCAGCTCCATCTCATTCCTGTGTGAGGAAGGCTTTGTGAAGACGCACGGCTCTCAGACCATCTCGTGCATCCTTAAAGACGGCAATGTGGTGTGGGACAACGCTGTGCCACGCTGTGAAGGTACAAGCATTGTTCTCAATTAAATTAGCAACTTGGTAGAGGAGCTGCCTGTTTAGACCAGAAAAGGTAAAAGTAAGTAAGCCTTGCCATGAGGCCCATAGGGCAGGAGCCCTCTCTGTTTCTCCTGTTTCTGTAGCGTGAGGTGGCTTGATGTACAAGTACACCCCCTGGACATGACACTAGTAGTATGTCGCAGGGACTTAACCCAATCCAACCCTTGATGCTGAGTGCCAAGCAGGGAGGCACTGCAGGTTCCATTTTCTTTGGTATGACCCGGCCGGGGATCAAACCCCGACCTCCCAGTCCCAGGGCGGACACTGACCACAAGGCCACTGAGCTGGTTTAGAAAATAGTCAAGTCGCTCACGGATGGAACAGGGCTGCTTTTTAGCTTTTTCTGCCTTTATTGATAGTATCAAGTGAAGACGTACAGCAAAGGTCGTTATGAACGGGACTCGAACACGTGACGCGCTGTCAGGCCAAAGCCTATATGTGGCATGCGCCTGGACCACGTGGCCAGCGAGCGCCCAGGTCTGCCAAAATGTCTGAACAAACCTTTTTGTCCCTCTTGGTAATTCTAAATTGCAACAAGAATCAATAAATTAAACAACAAAAGAACAACCGCAATCAAAAGTTGAAAGTCTTTTAAAGCATTTAATATGCCGTAGCAGCAGTGGCTGTTGGCCTTCACCAGCGCATTGAAGGCCAAAAGGACAAAACACGTTGCCTTTTGTGCTGCAGCATTATTAAATGCTTTAGAAGAAATGTCCCACTTGTAGTTCTTTTGATGTTTAGTATTGCTTGTAATCTGAAAGATCAAAGACATTTAGTTGTTAGTTGAGTGAAAATTGAGTGAAAATGTAACAGAATTAATTCTGTTCCACATTGTAGTGATGATAATGATGATAGTTGTCACCAGTTAAAGCTGCGACACCACAACTCTATGTCCTACCCAGGATCTGACCATCGGTCTTATGACGAGAGACCGAAATTTCTACAGCTAATTCGAGAGACAACGCCCACTTGCCCGAGGGAGATATTGCACTTGTGAACTTCCGGCAGTACTACTCATGTATGAATTAAATAAACCGCCACCCGGGAACCAGCAAGAGGACCATTCAATCTGGCTAATCTAAGCTAAAGCTAGGTATTAGTGAGCGAGTTAGTGTGCCCTGCCAGTATCAGAGAATAATGTACTGTAGTAAGACTAGCGCTAGAACCAGTACTCTTAAACCATTCTGGACCGGAACCCCTTTTGGTGTTTTCCATTCGTGCCCCCTCAGGCCGGGAACCCATTTTGGGATTTTCCATTCGTGCCATGCACGGCAGTCTTTGGACCTTCATTAAAACACATGTCGCTCCCACTGTGTGCCGCACCGGCGCCGCGCTCCCCAGAGACCATCTATCATATCCCAGCGTTTGTGGCGTAATGCATTTCATAGATGTCCTTTAGCACGCCGAGTCGGCTGATTAAATCATTCCACTTCAGAGAGAGAAAGAGAGAGGGAGGTGGAGGGTGAGGTGGTTGCACTCTGCCGCTCTCCCTGTGTGTTATGTTTAGGGACGGGCAGTTGAAGGCAATGCTACAGGGAGTGTGTGTATATGAGAGAGAGAGAGAGAGAGAGAGAGAGAGAGAGAGAGAGAGAGGCCAATGTGTAAAGGGTGCCATTTCTTCTTATGCCTTGGATGGCAATTGGATGATTTGAGGCATTTTGTTCCAAAAATGTGTTTTGTTGTGCCACCTGTTGGTGGCACTATAAAAGGCCTATGTGAAAAGGGTGGGATATATTCCTCAGCCTAGTAGGAAAGTCTGTGACAGATTTTACGTAAATTGCACACTGCGTTCATGATTTGAGGCTTTTTGTTCAGAACGGGCCAATCCTGCAAATTTTGAAAGCCAATGTTAGCCAATTAGGATGGAATATGAAATATCAGACGGGTCCGTCTTGAACACATGACTATAGAGATACTGTGTAACGAATTGCGGGATTTTTGGACAGAATCTGGAGGAGTAATATAGAATAATGTGTTTTACAAAAGTCGGCCTCCTGGTGGCGCTATAACAGGCCGTTCTGGACAATTTGGGGCAGAGGTTCATCGTTGGCATCCAGTGTGTGTGCAAAACTTGACAAAACATACTCTCTCCCCATGCCTTCAGCCTGGTGGAGAGTGAGACAAATATATATATATGACACAAGACATACTCTCTCCCCATGCCTTCAGCCTGGTGGAGAGTGAGACAAATATATATATATGACACAAGACATACTCTCTCCCCATGCCTTCAGCCTGGTGGAGAGTGAGACAAATATATATATATGACACAAGACATACTCTCTCCCCATGCCTTCAGCCTGGTGGAGAGTGAGACAAATATATATATATGACACAAGACATGTACATGATATGTGCAATAATGTATGTGATAATGTTGGATGGGGGACACGCACACACACTCATACACTCACCTCCACACTCACATACAAGTAATATATAGGAATTCCCACATGCACACATTTATACACACACACACACACACACACACACACACACACACACACACACAAACAATCGGAAAATGCTCTCGTGAGAAGACGGTTAACCTTGAGTTAGGGCTTGTCCCCGACTCACACTGGATAGAGCGCCCGTTGTGCAGAGGGAATGAGATGGACCCCTACTGATGCATGGATGGACAGACAGACACATTCATGGATGATGTCATGCAGTACATCAGCAGAGACAGACATAACATAATTCAATCTCCCCATCTTCTCTCTCTGTCTCTGTATTCCCCCCTGCTCTCTCTCTCTCTCTCTCTCTCTCTCTCTCTCCCTCAGCTCCATGTGGAGGGGAACTAAAGGCCCCCAGTGGGATCATCCTGTCTCCAGGATGGCCTGAGCTCTACAAGGAGGCTCTCAACTGTGAGTGGGTCATCGAGGCTCCTCCGGGTTATCCCATCAAGATCATCTTTGACAAGTGAGTCATGCACTACTTATACAGCACCGGTTCCCAAACAGCGGGTCGAGACCCGTCTGTGTGGTCACGGACACATTCTTATGGGTCCCTTCACTTTTTGTTTCCCCACATTTTGTTTTTGATTGTGATAAAATGTCAAGACATTTTCAAAAAACATTCCTGAATTACAGTAATACCAAATTAAATGAATCTAAGAAATTCCATAAATTAGAAAACAAATGTAGTGACAATGGCCAATCTACAAGCTCACAACGCAGCATGAAGCGATGCATTGTGTGCTTGTAGATCTACTATTTTCACTAGTTTGGGTCCCGGGCAGACATCTAATCTCTCTTTTGGGTCACGGGCTAAAAGGTTTGGAAACCACTTATACTGCCGTCTGACACTCATTTTGGAAATCTCTCTCACAGGTGTCACTACATGGCCAGCTTATAGGCGGTTACGTTTAGGCATGTCATGTAATTACGGTTAAACGCTGTGCAATGGCACATGGTTCAATTAACCTATACAATTAAACTGTTAGTATTGTTGGATTAGAGTTAGATTTTGGTTTAACTTTAGTTAGGGTTAAGTACTGTTAGTATGGTTGAGTTAATCACATATTTAATTAATTAATGGTATACAGTGAGCACTGCTGTAGCATCTCACACCTTTGATGCATTATGCACATGTATGTCTCTTTGATGCATTATGTACAGTATGTCTCTGATTGGTTCATCTCATGTCTTTGACTCAATGTTTTTTACGCTCGTTCCTACTGGAAATCTCTCTCTCTCTCTCTCTCTCTCTCTCTCTCTCTCTCTCTCTCTGTTGTTCAACTTACTGGATCTAATGCTGTACAGTTGATCTAATCCCCATAAAAAGGAAATCTCATCCCCAAGCAGAACAACATAATGTTTTATGTATTAAGAGCTCATAATTATTTGATCGTTTCATTTGAACCCCCCCCCCCCCCACGGGGCGGCCCCCACATAAATACAAAAAAGTGACACATCGGAATGTGTAAATAAATCCACGCACGCACGCAAGCACGCACGCACGCACGCACGCACGCACACACGCACGCACGCACATTAAACAGCCATTAAAAGCACAGCCCAGCTCCTGAGAAAAGCTGCCTCCTTGTTGCAGAAGGGCTGTCAGGGGGGCCACGGAGACGGAGAGATGTGACGCCGAGCATCAAACGGCACATTAGTGTTTAACGTTCGCCAATGCTTACTGCTCGCGTCTTCACACCTGCCTCGTCAGTCACAGCTGTCTCCGCGACCATGATATAGCCGGCATACCATGAAACATGCATATAACATAAGTGTTTGTTGCCCTTTGATTTTCATGTAGCATCAATAAAACATTGCGCCATCGCACGGTGTCATGGCTTTAGTTCTGAAGGGGGGGTGGAGTGTTTCACACGTCGCTTTGATGATAAAGTGGACCGAACAGTGCGTGCGTGTGCGCGCCCGGACGTTGAATTGACACACTTGCTGCACGCAATGAGGATATTCATGAGCATTGTTGCTTTTATGTAAATTTGACTTTAGATCTATTTAGGTGGTAAGCTATATGAGCCAAATATACGTGCATTTATACGCATAATAGTATACTACACACACACACACACAGGGTCACTCAGGGTGTACATGCCCTGTATACGCATGCAGGCACGCACACACAGAAACACACACAGTGTGCATGCTAATAGCATGTTAATGATCTGAGTCGATGTGCCCCGACACTGCAGCAGTAATTCATAATATATATGGAAAGCCAAGAGGGACCAGTTAATATATTCGGTATTCAAATGCTATAAGGATGATTCCACGCATGACTTCCTGTGTTCTGTTCTTACCGGAGCCACAGATTATAGGGCTCCTATAACTTAAAGCAACACACGCACACACACACGCACACGCACACACTCACACACACACACCGTACCCAAATCTACTACTGGTTTGACAAATTGTGCATTCAGAGATGCCCTTCCTGCACATTACTGTTGACCAAGTGTTTGTGTGTGCTTCTGGCACGCTGTTCGCTCGAGTCTGAGAGTTCTCTCCTCTGACCTCATTAACAACGCGTTTACGCCCAGAAGAGCTGTTGCTGTTGACTGAAGGGGTTTTTGTTTGTTTTGTTTTGTTTATCACACCCGTTCTCCTTCAAACTCTAGCCTAGACACCAGCACACTGCAAAAGGGAGGTTTTTTCAGAAATGCTGCGGGAGGACCGTCGCACACATCAACCACGACAACTTTCATCCAATGTTCAGAGTCACGTAGTTCACACATCATTACATTATCATTTTAATCAGTCAAACAGTAATATAACCTCGTCTGCATGTTTTTTTTTTCACGCATTTGCAACCACATGAGTTTTTTTATGTGCTGTATTTATTGTTGAGCATCTAAGTGGATAATTGGCCTCGGAAATGTGGCATAGGAGTGGGAGTGAACCTTGTATTTCGCCAAACAATAACCAAGTGCAGAGGGGCGTTGCTCCAAATTTGGTGACGTCAATGTTCTCCGCTGTGTTCCATCGGGAAGGGTAGGGGAGGAGGGGTGGCGGTGAGGGGGCGGGCACACAGATCAATGAACCAATAGCATCCACCGGCTGTTTTTGAATCCGCCCCTCCATACAAGTTTTGTGTTGTAATTATTATTATTATTAATGCTGCAATGTCTGAGGAAAAAAACAAATACAAAATAAATATATATATATATATATATATATATATATATATATATATAGTATATACTGTACTCTCCTGTACTCGTGCACAAAAAATGTAACAAAAAAAAACTGCTTGAAACGTGAGTTAGTGAGTTTCCGTGTGGTTGAGGATTTTTGCCGTGCAGTTGACCTGAAACTCCCACTCCCACTCCCCCCTTCCTTCCTTCTCAGATTCAGAACGGAGGTGAACTACGACGTGCTGGAGGTTCGCGACGGTCGCTTCCCCTCCTCCCCGATGATTGGCAGCTACCAGGGCACCCAGGTGCCCCAGTTCCTCATCAGCACCTCCAACTTCATCTTCCTCCTCTTCTCCACCGACAAGAGCCACTCCGACATCGGCTTCCGCATACGCTACGAGAGTGAGTAACGCAATGCTGGCCTGTTGAGAACCGGACCACCAGGGTTGGAATCCATGCCTCTGTTTCTGAGCGGTGCCTAACCGCTCCAATGAACAGCTCTGTGTGTCTGTCCCTATGTGTGTCTGTCACATACCCTAAGTCAACACCTGTGACTACGCACACTCGCAAGTACATACATACAGTACAACGCACGCACGCACACACACACACACACACCTGTGCAGGGTTCGCTGACTGCGCGCAGATAAACATACCATTGTAGGGTAGAAAAACAACAGTTTAGCTAGAGGTGACTGTCTAAATGGCCCATGCTAAGGACCCCCCAAATCATCATAATAGCCTAACGGTATACAGAGAAATGGCTACATACATAAAAAGCTGGTATATTTTTTTGGGTAGCTAATTCAAACAATTTTGATATTATTGCTATAGGGATAATAATAAAATAATAATCTTATGAATTGCATTTCGATTGTTGTTTTTTCCCTCTCTTTTCCAATTGCCCGTGGACACCAATTTGAGTGTGCTGTAACATGCTCAACGTTCACTTTAGTAAATACCCATAAAGGAGTATTCTGCGTGCGGTTATGTATGTGTCTGTGTTTAATTAGCGGCACCTAAACATGACGTGTGAGCATGGTAGGGTTACTACAGTATGTACAGTACTGCCGCTTTACCGCATAATCTGCCATTTCTTTTGTAATTATAGGTGTTCTAATAGGAGAGGCTTCACAGTGAAATGGAGAGCCTGTGGGGATTAATATTAATAGCCATGCGGTAATACTTACACACTAGCACAGTGAGCACTGAGAGAATGTCTGCGCACACATGCATTATATACTTCTACAGAGGAACGTGTGCATAATTTCCTCATAAGAGCATCTTCAGTGAATGCTTCCACTTCAGTGAGAGGAAGCATGTTTGTGTGCAGGTGTGAAGGGTTGATTTATGGAAGTAAAAAAAAAGAAGAAGATATATATATATATATATATATATATATATATATATATATATATATATTGTAACCACTTAAACCATACACTTCTTCTATTATGACAAATAGTGGAGCAAAAAAAAAGCATGTATTTTCCTTTTTTACTTATTTAATTCAGTCTGACCAGAACATATTCCCAGCATAAAACCAATAAAATAATGAACTATCGTCACTGTCAGCTGGCATGTTTAACACTACGCGAGACTATAGTGTTGACGTGGCGTCCGCTTCCTTCACAGCCCTGCAGTTGCAGTCGGACCACTGCGTGGACCCTGGCATCCCCGTGAACGGCCAGCGGCACGGCAACGACTTCTACGTGGGCGCCCTGGTGACGTTCAGCTGCGAGGCGGGGTACACCCTGAGCGACCCCGAGCCGCTGGAGTGTGAACCCAACTTCCAGTGGAGTCGCCCACTTCCCACCTGCGATGGTACGCTCCGACGTAGTGTCCGACCAAGTGAACTAACAGTGGAAACGTCAAAGTTCCTCATAACCATTTAGATGTAATGTTTTGTTTTTTGTTTTTCCCAAGGAGCCCATAACTCTGAGAGTGTACAAATGAAATCAAATGGATCACGTCCATTTGGTTCCATTTGTGCACTCTGTGTTACGGACCTGTAGCGGTTCATTTGGAACTCGCTCAAGGATTATTAGTTGAACTTCAAATGTATTGTCACATCACACGTTTACAGGTGTAAAAGTGTAAAATTATTTTACAAGCTCATAAAATATTAATTTACAACACAATAGTTATAAGAATAGAGAAATAAACAAAGGAAACCGTTAGATAACAGGACATTATCACTAGGTGCATACTCAAGATACGTAACTTGGCAGCAGTCTTCCAACATCTTCAAAAATAGTGAAAATCTGCAGGCTCACAAGTTTGTAGATGGTCTATTTTCAATACCTTTGCTCGTCACTCTCATATGATAAAGCACTGAAGCAGGGCATTAAATATGGACACAATTGGTTTCTGCCCGACAGTACTGACAATATATTAGACTACCTGATGACAAAAAAGCATAATGTCTTCTCCCGAGTCCCCGGTGACCAGCTTTCGACTTCAAATCCATCAACTGTTCTTGTGCACGGCAGCAATCTTACCCTTTTTGGAGTCTTATTTCCACTATAAATGCTTTTATATTTAAAGGCCGTATTGATTCCCCTGCACTCCATAATGATATTGATGATACCCAGCACTACTTTTATGGTTTCTTGAAGGGCACCTCTAGTAAGACATGCATTTTATGGCATTGTAAATGGGAACGACTAGTTTTGCCATCGTTTCAGTAAATTTCATTTGTCTTGTTTCATCCACTTTTCTTTGCCCCCTTTTTTCTTCTTCTGTCACTTCATTTGTCCTCCCATCGTCCTTCTGTCCCCCACCCTTTTCCAAGATACATGTATTTTGGTTTATTTTTGGTGACTTTAAACTCTTTTCTCTCATGATAAACTTGAGTATATGTGATATGATGATAGGCAGTGGTGAAGAAAGTACACAACTCCAGTACTTCAAAAGTTAAAGTAGCGATGGTCAAATAATATCAAATACAAATTTCACTCGAATTAAATGAAATGAAAAGTAAATACTAATAAGTAAGTAATACGAAATAATTCAAAAGTCTTTGTCTATAATGCATCCTAATAAAAACGGACTATCCCTCTCCCCATCTCTCATCCAGCCCTGTGTGGAGGTTACATCCTGGTCACTGGAACCATCCTCTCTCCTGGTTTCCCAGACTTCTACCCACACAACCTCAACTGCACATGGATGATTGAATCCTCGCATGGAAAAGGTGAGTCCAAGTTAATTTGACTTGAATGTCATCTTCTTGCGTGCGACACACCCCTGTCTCAGGTGAGGGTAGTATGTGACCAATATCTACATCAAGGATGGCAAGGCAACATAGTTGGAAAAATAAAAATGTGATGGCATCGTGACTACGAGCTGTGCGGCCTCTCTCCTTTCTCAGTCAAGGCAACATAGTTGGCATAGTTTTAACATGGTTTATTCCCAAGTGTTATACAGTGCAGAATAAGCGGCATTAACAAAATGAGACCAATAATCTGAAAAATAGAAAATATATTCAAACAAATATTCACATCAAATATACATAAATATAAATTAAATCAATTTTAAATCAACCATATATTATAAAGTAACTAAGAATTATTATAAATCAAGCATTTTTATATAAAGTATAAAATGCATTTTAACCATGGTTACAAAATGATAATCAAAACATCCCCTCCTCAGAGATTGACAAGTTATCGCGCAGATAAACCTACCTACCTAGTACCTAGTAGCATACAGCATAATGTAATTGACTGTCATTTCTCTCAGCTATATACTCAATGGGCCCTCCCACCTGACGGACCAAATGAAAGGGGGTCAACATGATCCACAACATGTCACATTGGCTCAGAATTGGCACAAAAATACATTTACACACATTTCACTTCTATTAGGCTTGTAGATCTTTCCTTTATGAAGTCTTTTGCTTTGTATCCCTCTGTGACACAAACAAATCTCCCTGTCCACAGTTGGTTTGGCCCAAATTGGCCCAATTAGTGTTCAGCTGTGCTTACACCTATTTAAAGTCATAGAACCCATTGTGAATGTTTGATGGATGAGCAGATATCTCTCCTCCATACAGGCGTCCAGTTTACCTTCCACACCTTCCACCTGGAGAGCCCACACGACCACCTGCTGGTGACGGAGAACGGCAGCTTCTCTCAGCCGCTGTGGAGGCTGACCGGCTCCACACTGCCCCCGCCGCTCAGCGCAGGACTGTTTGGGAATTACACCGCTCAGATCCGCTTTCTGTCCGACTTCTCGGTCTCCTATGAAGGATTCAACATCACCTTCTCCGGTAAGGGTGGCCATTTTTAGAATCATGAAACTGGCGGGAAGAAAAGAAAGACGTTTATTAGAGAAAGATACCTGAGCAGATGCCGTTTTAATCATTTTTAATGTGATTGACTTAATTTCCATAAATAACAAGGGCACAGGCAAATGGCTCCCCCTCCGAACGCACACCCACACCAGTGGTGAAAATTAACTATTTACATGAACTGAACTACTCTACTTAAGTACAATTTTGAGGTATTTGACTTTACTGGAGCATTTCCGATTTTGCGTGTGACACACACACACACATGTGCACGCACACACACACACACACACACACACACACACACACACACACTGATGGCCATTTTAATGTAGCTGTCCTCGTTAAGTGTGTCTTCAGGAAATATTTAATGACATTCACCTCGGATGATGTGAGATTAACATTGGGGAGATTGAAGAAGAAACTTCAAATGAACCAATTTGGCAGAAGGAGCGAGGGCATTCTCCCGCACCTGCAATCGGACGCGGTGCTGCCGGGGGGAGGGGCGTCACCTGCCGGGGAAGGTGGGGGAATTATGACACTCCACCGCCGCTCCGTTCCGCGGCAGTATCGCTCCGTTCCGCGGCCGCAACTGCCGATAAAATCGTTTCCGGTTAAATCACTCGTGTCTTCCCCAGTTCCCTGTGAGGTTAGGGTTCGGGGTATAGGGAGGGTCTGCGGTATTGGGTTTGGGGTATAGGGTGTAGAACTGCTGCCGTCGGTGCTGGAAAATGCACTCGCTCTCTCTCCAATTCGGGCTGAAATATAGATAGCACCATACCTGGTAAGGGCTGTCACGATCATAAACGTAATAATTAGATTTATTTTCACACAAATAATTGTGATTAACGATTTAAGAAGGTGCCGAAATGTAAAAAAAAAAGAAATAGGCAATCTGCTATTTCCGCTATTCTTGGTAAATGTTTGAAAATGCATGAGCATTTTTCAACATGTACAGTACAACGACTATGCAAATTCATTGTGATTCTATTATATAAAGTAATTGTGATTGGGCAATTATGTAATTGCAGGCCTAAACCTGGTGAGAGCCACTGTTTGCAGAACAGCGTGTAACAGTTCAAGATTCAACATTCAATATAATTTGTCACTGACTAATATTGGTAGTACAAGCAGGGACTGGTCCCGCGTGAGTGGATAAGTGGATAGGTGCAGTAACTAGGCAGCTGTTCAACAATGGTTTGGATGAGAGCGCCTTGCGCTTTCAGCGGGGAATAAGAAACCATATAATACTTTGGTAGCCTCGCGTTGCGATACTAATATACCACTGCGCTGCACTGCGTGCCTCGGGGCATATGCATATGCATTAGGGGCGGATGAAGTCTAATACTTTGGTGGATGGACACACGGCCCTACTGTCAGAGGAAGAGAAACTACAAAGTATGACAATGTTATTATATTATACAGGAAGTATGAAAATCATGGTTTTTCTACGTGCTTTGAAATAAAGTCAAGTGACTCAAATAATTTCTTTCAAAAGATTTTTTATACATTTGGAAAATGGGACATTCTGCATAATAGTACTTTTGGTACTACATTTTGATGCCACAACCAGTACTTTTGTACTTTCACTCAAGTGCATTTTGAATGAATGGACTTTTACTTGTAAACGTCATACGCTATATCTATATAGCAGTATTGATTTACTACTTTTTCCCACCACTGCAGAGTACGACCTGGAGCCGTGCGACGACCCGGGCATCCCCCAGTACAGCACCAGGAAGGGCCTGCTGTATGGCGTCGGGGACGGCCTCACGTTCTCCTGCTTCCCGGGCTACCGTCTGGAGGGGCCGCTGCGCGTGGTGTGTCTGGGCGGCAGGAGGCGGGTGTGGAGCTCCCCTCTGCCAAGGTGTGTGGGTAGGTGGTCACATGCTTTTAATTTTTTCGGCTTTAGTAACCCCCCAAACCCCATCCCCCTTTCCTTCCATCCCCGCCGCCTCATATACGGAAACTCTCCTCATCATTGTGTCTCCGCACCCACATACAGTACATATACTGTACAGTGCACGCATGCTAGGGCTTTCACTTCTAGTGATTTGTATTAGTTTACTAGTTTAATAGTCGACTAGTCGACTAGTTGTTTAACTAGGCCTACCTAGTGAAAAAACGAAAAAAAACATTTCTTTTAAATAATGATTGTGCATTTAAAAACTGTGTACATTGGTGACTATAACTATAATGTAGCTGATCTTGAGGCCTACAAAAACGGCCCATAACTAAAGAACCAATGATCACGGTTACAAAAATGTATTTTCCGGCTGAAAGAAAAGATGATTGTCCGCCACTCCACACAGTACGAGCTTGTCACTAAATAATACGTATATTAAATCCATTGGAACACCGATTCTGTTTTCTGTTCTCCCATCCGCTGAAATGTAACAGTTTTGAACATATACCAGGTTTCCACCCGACAGTGACAGTACACTCACACCCTCCTCATATCCTGCTCGCTTCACGTCCATATAGAGTCCGTCCCAGAGTGGTTGACCTTGAGCAACGCGTCTCACTCTCTGCCCGCACCCTCACCCTCCTTGTCTGCTCATGATCTAGCCACGCTACATTGGTTTATTTGCTCACGGCTATGGGGGTGGGGAGAGGTTTGGAGGGAGGGGGGAGGGTAGATCAGAGAGAGCCTTTCTGACTTTGCCCAAAGTCAAGGGCAAGAGAGGAGGGGTTGTTTTAAAACGAAAGATGGCTTAAAGGAAATGAAATATGTTCTACTTCGATCGATTCACTTTCCCCGGGCGAGACTCAGGCGGGCGGGGGAACGATGTGTCCAGAAGTCGTAGATTTTGATCTGTGTGCTAATTTTATGACGCGTGGACTCGTAAGGGCTGCATTAGGGTATTGGTGTGAAGACGGAGTGTTTACGGTATGACAATGGTTGACCTTCATGCTTGTCCTCCTCTGTGAAGTATAGGTTTTTAACACAGTCTAACATTATCAGCGTGTCTGAGTCAGCATGGAAAAAAAGATTATCTTTGTTTATTTCTTTATTTTCTTCATACAAAGCTTGTTTATTGTCAGTGAATTCCGAAGTTAACAAGTAATTGACTATACTTTGAACAATATAATACAATATAATTACAGTATACTTCAAACTGGATGAATCAACAATGTACATAAAACATATTGAGTTGTAGCTACTTTTGTGATACAAAATAATAACATTATTTTTTAACGCTCTTACTTGGTTTGTATGTGACCTGCAATTATTTTAAAATGTAGGTTTTGTCGGTGGAGCTCGCCAGTGGGGATAGTTCCTCGGGCAGAGGTTAGGGAGGGATGTTGTTGTGTTAGCACTGAACAATGCTCACGCTTGCACTAACACTAAAACAAAGGTCAAACATACATGTGCTGATGGCTGTCTGACGAACGCATTGCCTTCAGGTGTGCCTTCACAGCAGTCAGGGGTCAAGGGCTGGTCAAAGGGATTTCTCTTAGAGTAGAGAGTTTACTTTTTAGTGTCCAGACACACACACGCACGCACGCACGCACACATCAGTCACACTGTGTTCCTTATATGCAGACAAGAAGTATGTTGCTTACATTCTTTGTTTTTGTGTTCAAAAGTTTATAGATGTGCGGAAAGTAGGTCAAGCAATTTCAGAACCGAAATACATTTATTTCTCAGAGGCTGCTTTCTTCTTCTTCTTCTTCTTCTTCTTCTCAGCTTTATGGAATACGGCTGTTTTTTTTAAGTTGCTCAGTCTATTTGGCCTCCAGATAAATTCAAATCTTCCTCGGTTGACAGCGACGATACATTTTGTTACTGCGTTAGTCTCTCTCTCTCTCTCCCTCTCTCTCTCCCTCTCTCTCTCTCTCTCTCCCTCCCTCTCTCTCTCTCTCTCTCTCTCTCTCTCTCTCTCTCCCTCTCTCTCTCCTCTCTCTCTCTCTCTCTCTCTCTCTCTCTCTCTCTCTCTCTCCTCTCTCTCTCTCTCTCTCTCTCTCTCTCTCTCTCTCTCTCTCTCTCTCTCTCTCTCTCTCTCTCTCTCCGTGCAGCTGTTGTCGGGAACTGTGCTTTTTCTGTGGCTTATATTCAAACTTCATTTTTCATCCCCATCTGACGTTCCCATCATCAGTCCCCATCATCACCCTTCATACGCTTCATGAAAGCGCAAGTTAAAATTCTAGACATATTTGGGTTCCAATCCCCCTCCCTCCCTCCCCCTCTTCTTGCTGTTTTTCTAATGCGCTAATGCAAATAGAGTTGAAATGACAGCTAATCTTATTCAGAGTGTGGTGTAATTAGTGCAGACAGTCGCAGTGGCGGCGGTGTCTTAATGCAGTCTGCATTGGTCACATTTCAGCCCATATTATCGCCTCCTCATCCACCTCAGCATGCGAGTGTGAATATATCCACTTTTGATGTTGGATTCAAGCATATAGCGATTGACATGTTCTCTTCTCTCTCCATCACCCGGCCCCCCTATGCCCTCTCTCTCTCTCTCTCTCTCTCTCTCTCTCTCTCTCTCTCTCTCTCTCTCTCTCTCTCTCTCTCTCTCTCTCTCTCTCTCTCTCTCTCTCTCTCTCTCTAGCCGAGTGTGGCTCGTCCGTGACTGGCATGCAAGGGGTTCTGCTCTCGCCCAACTACCCTGGTTACTACGGCAACAACCACGAGTGCATCTACTCCATCCAGACGCAGCCTGGCAAAGGCATCCAGCTCCGTGCACGAGACTTCAGGCTAGAAGAGGACGACATGCTGAAGGTAAAACGTGTGTGTGTGTGTGTGTGTGTGTGTGTGTGTGTGTGTGTGTGTGTGTGTGTGTGTGTGTGTGTGTGTGTGCGTGTGCGTGCGCACACGCAACTCTGAGCATTCAGAGTTAGTTCCAACCACGAGGCCACTTGGGACATATTTTCCTTAAATAGGTTCAAACAACACTACAGTTTGTGTTGGGTTTGTACTATAGTAGACGTATGATCTGTCTAGCTCTTTTTCTAAACCATTCTTCTCTGGTTGTCTATCTCTCTCTCTCTCTCCGTCTCACTCTCTGTCTCTCTCTCTCTCTCTCGGTTCCCCTCATGTGTTGCTGTGCAGGTGTTTGACGGCAGCAGCAGCCAGGCCCGTCTCCTGGGAGCGTTCACAGGCAGTGAGATGCTGGACAGCATCCTCAACACCACATCCAGCTCCATGTGGCTGGAGTTCATCAGCAACGCAGACAACACCAGCAAGGGCTTTGAGCTGCACTTCAACAGTGAGTGGCCACACATTGCGCACGCACACGCACACACACACACACACACACACATAATCGAAACCCACTAGGCCACTTTGACCCTGCAGGTGACAACAAAGCCCTGCGGAATAGCCCTGTGCAGACTCTGAGCAGGGCCCAGTGTTGCGATGTTCATGTTGAATAGATGCTCCGGTAGCCTGGAAGCTATACCCATCTCTCAGAGTATTTTTTCTCTCTCTCTTTTTGCCAATATGCAATCACTCTGACCTCTTTTTTTCATGATTCTTCTTCTCTCCTTTTATCTGCCCTTGTAGCTTTGTTTTCATTCCTGCCCTTCATCCCTCACCTATTGATCGTATTTCCTCCCCCCCCCTCCTCCTTCCTGTCCTCCGGCAGGTTTTGAGCTGGTGAAGTGCGAGGACCCGGGGGTCCCTCAGTTCGGCTACAAGCGGGAGGACAAGGGTCATTTCGCGGGGAGCACCGTATCGTACAGCTGTGACCCCGGCTACACCCTGAGGGGCCCTGAGGTGCTGACGTGTCTGAGGGGCGAGCGCAGGGTCTGGGACAGCCCCCTGCCTCTCTGTATGGGTAAGTCTTCGAGCGCAGCAGTCCTTTGACCGTGTGGTTTTGACCCTATAACCCTTGAACAGTCAACAGTGGTTATGGTAAAATAAAGAGTTGGAATTGCCAATAGCTCTTTGCTTTAAGGCGCGTCACGCGTGACATATAGCATTACCGCTACGTTGGATTATGTTGCATTCCAATAGAGCAGTGGGCGTGGTTTTCTGGACCCACTGAAAAATCGGCCATTCATTTTTTCCCATAGAGATTTACAAAATTATTTATATCAATTATTTTAAGCCTAGAATCCAGCCATCCAGGATCCTGGTGAATCATGACCATAAAACATGTGATTAAAATTGAATAATTTATTATATGATATACTACATTCAATAAATACCCTTTGTATAGCGGTTTTCATTTAAGATACGCTCCATATATGGCGACCTCTTCTCGCCCCCAGGCGTCTTACTGGTAATTATGTCAAACTGAGACATGTCATGCTAAGTCATGTCACCACGCTACATTATGTCACACGATACATAACGGTAGGTTATGTTGTGGTATATTAGTTACGTTGCGCTACATTGTGTTAATCTATGTTATGTCACTGCATGCCCTCCTGTCTTATCTGATCTGCCTCATGCATTTCATCAATAGCAAATGTAGTGGTTGGTGAACTGCTGAACTAAACCACATGCAGCTGAGCAAGGGGGACTACACAACCTAGTTTCTAGAATCTGTCAAAGTGTGTAAACTGTGGACAATGTGAGTGAGCAAGAACACTTGGCCTGGCCCGGGCCCGAACAGGTCCAAGAAGCTGTGTGGGTTCCTTGTTTTCTTTTGATGTGTGGTTATTTTTTCATGCATCCATTTGACAGCGAGAACATTTCTCACCAATGGGTCTTACAGTAGCAGAACTTTGGTGTTTATTTCTAATGCCTGGATGTAGAGCAGGTGCGTTTCTCTGATCGCCGACTTGGCTGTGGGCAGCTACAGTCACTAAATAGAAACAAGAATGACTCAGTCAGAATTGCTCTCGTTTATGAACAGCTATGATCAGTTTGTGTGCCTCAGCCTCTGCCTCATGCTCACGGCTTCACGTTGCGGCGTTCAGAATATGCAGCCAATACGGCTTCATGTTGCGGCGTTCAGAGTATGTGTTTCATGCCGTTCAGACTTATTTATGTTTATGGGTAAGTCTTATGGGTAAGTCTTATGGGTAAGTCTTATGGGTAAGTCGTATGGGTAAGTCTTATGGGTAAGTCTTATGGGTAAGTCTTATGGGTAAGTCGTATGGGTAAGTCTTATGGGTAAGTCTTATGGGTAAGTCTTATGGGTAAGTCTTATGGGTAAGTCTTCCATTGGCTTAGAGGCAGCCAATTATGAAAAAAGTCTCTACTACGGTCGCTAGTAGAGCTAGATCAACATGTCGTCCTGCCGCTTTGCAAGCAGCTGGCAAAAAACTAAAAAGTGGTGGAAATAGGCTACCGTAGCAGCACTCCAAAGAATACAAAAAAATGCAATACTTTTGGCTCAGATGCACAACACCTGAACGAGGTGAGGAAAAGCTTTTGCTATGGGAGTGACAGACGAAGCCAGTGCTGCTCTCGGTAATAGGGGGATAACTGTGGTTGATGGCTGTTGTTTGTTCAATCGCGAGCGTCGCTGTCCCCTTTCAGAACGACGAGTGCCCCAGGAAATGATTCTCCGTTCATTTTCTCCATAGGCTTTTCAAAAAGTATTTATATAAAGACGGTTACGCGGCGGACAAAGCCTTTTGCGGCTGCGGGCCCCAAGCTCTGGAACATGCTGCCCCTCCATATTAGATCTGCAGAGTCAATTGGGGCTTTTAAATCCCTCCTCAAAACTCATCTGTTCTCCCTCGCCTTTAACTGCACCTGATTTACCTGTATATTGATTTCCTGCTCTGTGCTATTGTATGCTCTGTTTTATATTTTATTGTCTCTCTTTTCATTGTTTTATATTGCTATGCTCTACTGTCTTGTTTTACTCTGTTCAGCACTTTGGTCAGCTTTGGCTGTTGTAAATGTGCTATACAAATAAAGTTTGATTTGATTTGAACTCGGATCGTAACAAATCTTGACAACAAACACTATATTTTGGGCCGATCAAATAATTAGAAAGAAGAAAATAAAGGCAGGATACAACACTATTTGTTTTGTTTTTCTTCTTATAAATTATTTGTTCGGCCCAAAACATTTATTTATTTATTGTCATGATTTGTCACGATCCGAGTTGTCTTTGTCCGCCGCGTAACCATCTTTATGTAAATACTTTTTGAAAAGCCTATGGAGAAAATGAACGGAGAATCATTTCCTGGCCCACTCGTCGCTCTGAAAGGGGGCGGGACTGCAACGCTCTATAGATGAGACTTCTAGTCACAACATTGTTGTCCAGGTTGACAGTGCAAAATCAGTCATTACGACGGCATCAAGGCCCGCCAAAATTAATTTTAGTTGACTAAATCTACAGTTGATTTAGTAAAATCTTATGTGATTTAGTCGACTAAAACTAGACTAACACTAAAACATTCCAGGTAACTAAAATGTGACTAAAACTAAAATCTAAATTTGGTGTCAAAATAACATCAAGCTGCCGTGTCCCCTTTAGATCCTCACATCTGTATCGTATCACGACTGCAAATGCCCCCATTTCTAAAATAGGACTTCTTCGCCATGTCAGCTATACAGGGGGCACCTAGTTTGTCCCCTCTTCCTGCATGTCTTCCTCCATGTCAGCTATACAGGGGGCACCTAGTTTGTCCCCTCTTCCTGCATGTCTTCCTCCATGTCAGCTATACAGGGGGCACCTAGTTCGTCCCCTCTTCCTGCATGTCTTCCTCCATGTCAGCTATACAGGGGGCACCTAGTGTGTCCCCTCTTCCTGCATGTCGTCCTCCATGTCAGCTATACAGGGGGCACCTAGTTTGTCCCCTCTTCCTGCATGTCGTCCTCCATGTCAGCTATACAGGGGGCACCTAGTTTGTCCCCTCTTCCTGCATGTCTTCCTCCATGTCAGCTATACAGGGGGCAGCTAGTTTGTCCCCTCTTCCTGCATGTCTTCCTCCATGTCAGCTATACAGGGGGCACCTAGTTTGTCCCCTCTTCCTGCATGTCGTCCTCCATGTCAGCTATACAGGGGGCACCTAGTTTGTCCCCTCTTCCTGCATGTCGTCCTCCATGTCAGCTATACAGGGGGCACCTAGTTTGTCCCCTCTTCCTGCATGGCCAACGGAGGACAAAGAGCTAAAGTTACAGTGGAGGAGCTACGTTTTACGGAAAAGGAGATGATGCCAGGGTTTTCACTCCACGCATGCACACGCGCGCTCGTGCATGCACACATTGACTCACACTCACAAATGCCCACACAACACGAGTTTGACAAGTCATCCTGTTCATCCGGCGATTTTAGTAGGTTTGTGTCATGAATCATGATTTTATAATCTTTTCCATTTACGGTAGAAGCTGCCCACAAAGTCACTGCTTTAAGCACCACAACCATCCTACACATCACTTCTCTCTGTCTCTATCTCTCTCTCTCTCTCTCTCACACGCATGCATGCACACACACGCGCACACACACTCACACTGCGTGTGTGGAGTCACAATCACATATTTCTGAGTTCCTCCCAGGCTATTGGATGACGCCATTCTCTCAAACTCAGAAATGCTGCGGGCAGTGCGGATATGAGACGGCAGCCTGCTGTGTTTGCAGTGGTGTAAAGTAACCATTTACTCAAGTGCTGCATGTGCTTAAGTACAATTTTGAGGTATCTTTTACTTTTCTGGGGTATTTTCAATACTGTTACTTCTACTCTTATTTTGTACTTTTTACTCCACTACAAATATTTGAAAACATTATTTACTAGTTCCTTATTTCAATTTGTTTTTTCAAAAGATTTTTTATACATTTTAGACTTTTTCTGCATATACTTTCTGCTTTTGGTGCTTTGAGTATAGGCTACATTTTGATACCAATGCTTTTATACTTTTACTCAAGTACATGTGAATACCAGACTTTTACTTATATAGAGTATTTCTGCATTGCAGTATTGACACATTTAATGTGTAACTGTGAGTATAGGCTACTTTTACCACCACTGGGACGAAGCCCATCCTCTCAAACTCAGGAACGCTGCGTGCGGGGCAGAGACTCAGGAACGCTGCGTGCGGGGCAGAGACTCAGGAACGCTGCGTGCGGGGCAGAGACTCAGGAACGCTGCGTGCGGGGCAGAGACTCTGGAACGCTGCGTGCGGGGCAGAGACTCAGGAACGCTGCGTGCGGGGCAGAGACTCTGGAACGCTGCGTGCGGGGCAGAGACTCTGGAACGCTGCGTGCGGGGCAGAGACTCTGGAACGCTGCGTGCGGGGCAGAGACTCAGGAACGCTGCGTGCGGGGCAGAGACTCAGGAACGCTGCGTGCGGGGCAGAGACAACGCTGCGTGCGGGGAAGAGACGAGGCAACATGCCTGGTGTGTTTGTGACACCGCACCGGGCCATTACAATAAAAGCACTTGGCACCTGCTTCCCATCGCCCCCCCCCCACCCCCCCCTGACAGGTCATTTTACATAGTGGAATAAACAACAGTCAGGGGGAAATGGGAACACACTTGGCCTCTCCGTGCTCCCTTTCTGCTGGATGCTCAGCCTTAACAAACAGCTCGTACACAGCACAGTATGGGAGGAGATGTGTCTCTTTGTAGGAAAGAGCAGCGCAGGGGCGAGTGCAGCGCTTCAGAAGCATCAAGGGAGCTGCCAGTTATACCTAGAGGTTGATTTAGTTTCCTTTTTTTACTCCAGACGCCCGTCTCCCTCCCGCCTCATGAAAACAACAACAAGGTCCTTACGCAAAGCAACAAAAACCCCTCTTTCTCCAGCGAGAAGCAGTGGTACTTGCCGGTGTTAAGCGTGTGTATGTTTTGATTGTTTCCCCTGCATTGTAAATAACAGAAGCCCTTGTTCTGAGGCAACTTGCCTGAGAGAGGGGTGGGGGGGTGGGAGACATGCGTGTTAAATGTTTTTTAAAGCACCATTTCTGCGTCATTGAGGCAAAGCAGTGAATACAACACTCCGTGGAGTGAACGGAGTTAAGCACCGAAAATAGCCAATTGACGTATGTAGCCTATACTCCGCCAGGCTTCACTCAGGCCCCGAGCCTGTGGCTGAACCCTGGATGCTCGCGGAGAGACCGATATTAAGTGTGGAGTAGAGTTATACAGCACTGCTCCCCAAACCTTTTTTTTGTTAGCTCAAGACCCAAAAGAGAAATGTGATGTCTCCCCATGGGACCCTGCAAGCTGGTGAAAATAGCAGATCTCCTATTCGGCAGAGCAGCAATTTTCACTACTTCTTAAACATTTGTTTTCAAATTTGCTTTTGATAAATCATTGAATTTGAAGTTGACTGCCACCTGGTGGACGCAAGAGCCAACGCTAGACTGCCGACCCGGATGTACTTCGTTTTAGTGTGTTGCATGCTTAGAGTATATATGAATGGAGACGGCACCCGGAGGAAACCCTGAGGCGCAATGGACATAGTGGCCGAATTTGGTATTGCAGCGCTGGGCCAAGAACATGAACGCGCTGGTCCGTTGACTATTATTGCGCACGTTCATGATGACACGTGAACGCGGTTTCAGTGCAATGGCAGCGCGTTCATGTCTTTGGCCCAATCAATCCCAGAATGCACTCTGTTCCTAACCGGAAGGAGGAGTGAAATCGCCTCATGCGCTTCTGAGCAAGTGGATGGAAGGAGAACTCG
This sequence comes from Electrona antarctica, assembly GCF_951216825.1. Classification (NCBI taxonomy): domain Eukaryota; kingdom Metazoa; phylum Chordata; class Actinopteri; order Myctophiformes; family Myctophidae; genus Electrona; species Electrona antarctica. The sequence continues at coordinate 31,175,201 of NC_136796.1, read as the reverse complement.
GGTGCCGTCTCTATTCATATATACTCTAAGGTTGCACGCTGGATACACGTCCGGCTTGGGCGGCCATCTTAGATGGTAATAATTAGCGTCAATGCTAGCAAGCTAAAATGAAGCCATCCTTGCTCTAGAAAGCGCCAATGTTCCAATTGGGATCACCGGATAATCAGCAAAGACCTCCGAACATAGCAGATGCGCGGAACCGGCCTGCGATCGCTGAAGAAGGAAAGGCCAAGCCAAAAAAATACAAATACAAAAAAATAAATCATCGATCAGCAATAATAAAGCTTATCTAGTTTGTTAATAAATATTGTGAGCTTGTAGATCAGGTATTTTCAAAAGATTTTTAGCCATTCTTTTGGGCCTGCTTTCATAGCCTGGGAGGCATTAGTGTTGTTTTTGCAGCAAATTTTGATTTTAGTTTTAGTCATAGTCTCTTGAATAGTTTTCATTTAGTTTTAGTCATATTTTAGTCACCATGGAATGTCTTAGTGTTATAGTCGACTAAATATCATATGATTTTAGTCGACTAAATGTATTTTGGCGGGCCTTGATGCCGTCGTAATGACTTGCTGAAAATAGCCGATCTACAAGCTTGCGATGCGTTGTGAGCTTGTAGATCTGCTATTTTCAGCATGCAACTAATTGTAAAATGCTCCAGTGCCTCTTTCTCTCATAATTGTAAAATTACTTATATTGAACCTCTTGTCCACTAGTCCCTTCCTAACATGTATCAGGCGGAACCCCAAACTGGAATCAGTACAGTACCCAAAATTCCCTGTGATCAAGGCATCATTTCATGGCCTAAAAGTACTTCTTGGAATAGTTTGTTTGGTATATCATCTAGTATTCCAACTCGTAGCGACTGGCGAGACCAAAAAACAACAAAAAACAAACAAAACTAGAAAAAGTGCCCTTCTGGGCACAGGTCTCCACCAGGAGGATAGGACTGTGTGAGATGTTTGTCAAAATGTTTAGGAGTAATATAAACATGTTTACCTTTGATGGCAATTGGATGACTTGAGGCATTTTGTTCCAAAAATGTGTTTTGCAAAAATCAACCTGTTGGTGGCGCTATAAAAGGGTGGGATATATTCCTCAGCCTAGTAAGAAAATGTGTGAAAGATTTCACGTAAATTGCATGCTGCGTTCATGATTTGAGGCTTTTGTTCAAAACGGGGCAATCTTGCAAACTGTGAAAGCCAATTATAGCCCATTAGGATGGAATATGAAATATCGGACAGATCCGACTTGAGCACATGACCATAGAGATACTGTGTAACGATTTGTGAGATTTTTGGACAAAATCTGGAGGAGTAATATCAAAAAATGTGTTTTACAAAAGTCGGCCTCCTGGTGGCGCTATAAAAGGCAGATGCGGAAAATGCAGGTCAAAGGTTTGTCCTTGGCCTCTAGGGAGTGTGCATGCAACGTTTCACGCAGATCGGTGCAGTTTTAGGTAAAAAATGTGAAAAGCTGCCTCATGGTGGCGCTATAACAGGCCGTTCTGGAAAATGCGGGGCAGAGGTTCATCGTTGGCATCCAGGGAGTGTGTGTGCAAAGTTTGGCATCGACCAGGTTAACGGTGCCGGAGATTAGCTGGTAACAGACGGACGGAAGGACGGACGGACGGACGGACACACACACGGACGGACACACACACGGACGGAGTGCAAAACATACTCTCTCCCCATGCCTTCGGCCTGGTGGAGACAAAAAGAATCAGGGGGGACCAAAACAAAGTGATGCCGGAAAGAGTAAAATTCTTATCATCCGGTCTAAACCACTCCTATATACCGGTTCACCATCCGGTCTAAACCACTCCTATATACCGGTTCACATGGGCTATTTAGTAACACAGATCAGGCTTTCCTCCCAGGTGGAAAGTCTGGTGACGCATGGTTAGTTTTCATAGACCTGGTTGCTAATTTCTCTTGCTAAATCTGGCAACACTGGCCAGAAGAACAAGATGCTGCCTTTGTCTTCCTTTGATAGATCACCCTTTTGTCTTTCCTCCTCGCACTCACCCAGGACATTGTGCTTGTGCTTGTGCTTGTGCTTGTGCTTGTGCTTGTGCTTGTGCTTGTGCTTGTGCTTGTGCTTGTGCTTGTGCGTGTGCGTGTGCTTGTGCTTGTGCTTGTGCAGCTTGTGCTTGTGCTTGTGCGTGTGCGCACACGTGTAAAATGGATGAAGGAAAAGCTCAATCCTATCACGTGTATCACAACTTCACTCAGTCATACATTCTTCTCTGTTTGTGAAAGGTTAAAATCGGCCCCTTGGCTGTGTGTGTGTGTGTGTGTGTGTGTGTGTGTGTGTGTGTGTGTGTGTGTGTGTGTGTGTGTGTGTGTGTGTGTGTGTGTGTGTGTGTGTGTGTGTGTGTGTGTGTGTGTGTGTGTGTGTGTGTGTGTGTGTGTGTGTGTGTGTGTGTGTGTGTGTGTGTGTGTGTGTGCGTGCTCGTGCGCTTTATGCTTTGACAGCAGAAACTATCAGAGGGCAGCTCTGGTGATTATTGCTGTCTAAATGCATAATGCATGAGTGTGTGTGGATATGCGTGTGAGAGAGCTGGGGGGGGGGGTGAGCTGGGGGTGGGGCGGCAGAGGGGTTAAAATAGGACAAGTAAGAGAGGCAGAATCTATAAATAAATGGATGTGATGTTTATCCGATGGATAGGGACACAGTGTCTCTGTCTCATAGGTCAGTGGTTTTCAACCAGTTGTCCGGGGACCACCAGTGGTCCTTGAGAGTATTCCAGGTGGTCCCCATTACATGCAGCTAAATGACGGAGAGTTGGTAACCAAATGGACCCTTATAGATCTTTAACTCTTGAGAGCGTAAGATGAAACCAAATGGACCCGTACGGGTTTCATGTTACGCTCTCAAGAGTTAAATTAAACTGTTAAACATCTGCATTACTCAATAGGTGCTCATCATGATCATCTGTCTGTCTGATACCAGTGGTGGAAAAAAGTACTCACATTAGTTACTCAAGTAAAAGTATTCATACGGCAATGTAGATGTACTCCGTTACAAGTAGTACAATCCTGTATTCAAAATGTACATGAGTAAAAGTACTAACGTATTGGTATCAAAAAGTACCAAAAGGGAAAAGTATGCATTGTGCAGAATGACCCGTTTCAAGTTTCCTAAGGTATAACAAATCTTTTGAAAATGGCATCTATGGTGATCTACAAGCTCACAATGTGTTGCGATGTGACGCATTGTGAGCTTGTAGATCGGCTGAAACAAAAAAGCCTCGTTTCCATTGTATGTATTCAATTCATCATCAAGACATGAAAGACATATACTGTAAGACATGCAATGGTTTTGAATGAGCATAGGGAGTCAACAGGTTTTATGGCCGCTGGAAGCTAGGCCGTTCCGCATATTCGTGGCAGAATAGTATAAAGGCATGCATTCATCCCCATGTTTGTACCTCCATTCTCTTTCTGGAGTCCATTCTCAAAGTGGAGTCTGCTTCCCGACAGATGTCATCAAAATGTTCAAATCGAGGACAGAATTGTCCCTGCACATTTCTTTCCTCCATTATTTCTGTTCAACTGCATTGGTCTCTCTCTCTCTCGCTCTCTCTCTCTCTCTCTCTCTCTCACCCTCCCTCTCCCCCCCTCTCTCTGTGTGTGCATTGTGTTTGTGAGACTGCATGTGTGAAGTGTGTGTGAGATGTGTGTCTTCACGTTGCTTGTTGTGCGACCAAGCTCATTGGGATTTGGCATTAAGGGATTCTCTGCTTGTTGATCCATGAAACTAGAACTGTCATATCTACAGACCCTTACTGTTAAACACACACACACACACACACACACACACACACACACACACACACACACACACACACACACACACACACACACACACACACACACACACACACACCCCCACACCAGTGACAAGCGAGTGATTTGTATTCTTGACAACGTGACAAGACTGCCATTCCCCTGGTATGATGTATTGTCCATCACCGTGACCCTTAGAATGCACTGGCCTAGCTAGCCTCACCAGAATTACAACCCCTATATAGCATGCCACTATGTCGCACGCACGCACGCACGCACGCACGCACGCACGCACGCACGCACGCACGCACGCACGCACGCACGCACGCACGCACGCACGCACGCACGCACGCACGCACGCACGCACGCACGCACGCACGCACGCACGCACGCACGCACACACACACACACACACACACACACACACACACACACGTCTACAATACAGTGTGTTCCCCTTTGATTGATGGCTCAAGCTAAACTTTAATATCCCTGTCACATCAGTCAAGGTATAATCTCTCTTCTTGTCATAAAACGCTGTTTGTGTAAACCTGAGTGCTGTTGGTACCAGATGAGCTCTTTTCTCATAACATAACACAGCCTGCACCAGAATTCACAGGAGACGAGCTGTGTGATAGTGTGGAACGCGTTAGCTTAGTCGAGAGGAGATACACACGCAGGCACGCAGGCACGGAAGCACTCCCACGTGCACGCATCATTCTCTCTCTACGCAAACACATTAGACACACAGCGATCATATCGACATCATGGCTCTTCTGCCTGCTATCATTGACGTCACAAGATGACGAAATGCATTGCGTGACTGACATGGTTGATAATTTAGGAAACGAGTGAAACGGGAGGCCCTTTGGATCATGTAAATAAAGTCTGGCCATGTGCTCGGTGTAGCTATATGAAGTCTTCAGGATGTTGATTTGTTTAAAGTTTTTCATTGTACATTCAAAAGACTGAGGCATGATTTAAGTGGTTGCGCTACACTCATGCACAGCAAAGTATAACCACTTAACTAGCTTAACATCTCCTCTTTCCTTTCTCAAATTCCCATACCCCAAATCTCAGCCACTTTTCACTCACACTCGATCACTCCAGCATGGTGGCGTTACGGTGAAATTGGTGGCCTGCTGAAATATGTGACAATCGTGTAGTAGACAATCACATAATGTCAGTCTGTCCGAATGTACAGCTATAGTTCAATAGCTGTATTTAGGCCACATATTTATAGACCTATGTAAGTAAGTCCTGCACACATAAGTCACATATTTCGACTGGTCACCAATTTCACCGTTATGCTGGAGTGATCGAGTGAGTGAGTGAGTGGCCGAGATTTGGGGTATTGGAATCTGGCCTCTCTCTCTCTCTCTCTCTCTCTCATCCCTCCTCTCTCTCACTGTCATGTGTTTCCTCTCTCCCATGCAGCTGAGTGCGGTGGCAGCACCCAGGATGAGCCCAGTGGGCGCATCCTTTCCCCGGGCTATCCGGCTCCATATGAACACAACCTACACTGCGTGTGGACCATCGAGGCGGCCCCTGGCAGCACCATCAGGTTTGTCCACACACTCATGTATGTGGTTTTACATGCTACACATTTTTCATAAATCAGTGCTATATTGTATTGAACACCCTTTGTGTCTGTGTGTTTTTGAACCAATGAAAAGTAGTACGAAGTGCTTCGGACAAAACCTTAACTCCAGTGGACCCTCTGCTAAAGACTCCTCCACCTCTCCCCCTCTCATGCAAGCAGTTGACAATATATAAAGTCACAGCACCAACTTTGATGAGGCAGTATTGCTTTGTTTTCCAGAAACATGTATATTTTTAATTTCTTGAAAAATGTACATTTTGGAGTTAGGTGGTTTCTTCCCGACAGCAGAGATATGATAAATCCTTTCACTTACTTGACCAACGGTGGTTTATCCTTATGCTCCCTCATTTTCTCCCTCTACACCTATTATGACAAGGTTCTAGGTTTGGCCAGTATTCATTCTTTTTCTGTTTTTGTTTTGTTTTGTAAGAGCAAAATGTGTGAATATGGTAGATTTGCATTTATTATGAAACCATGGCATGCATTAATTCATTCATTCATTAATTCATTCATTCATTCATTAATTAATTAATTAATTAATTCATTCATTCATTCACTAAAAGCCTGGAGTTGGGCAAAGTTGGTTCAGGGGTTTAAAAGCGTTTCGGCTTACAACGAGTCAGTGATACATATTGGCCTGTGTATGTGTGCGTGCGCACGTGCGTGCCCTGCCTGCCCACCTGTGCGTGTGCACTCGCTCTGCGAGTGACCCCATCCAATCCGTTCCCCGCTTATAAGGGCGTCCCAGGTAATGGCGGCGCATTTTGCCAGTGTAATTTTGCATGAAAATCTGGCAGGTGGCGAGAGTGCCCGTAATTGTCGAGAAGTTATAATAATTGGGCTGTTTACCAAGCTGCTCACTTCAGCTCACCTCTGCCCACCAATGACACCACAACGCCACACACACGCCTGAGCCCACTGCCACGCACACACAGACGCAATATACACTTCCATTTGTCCTTCAAACTTTATAGGCCAAGTTCATCGTGTGATGAATCCCTCCTGAACGGATTCCGGCCTCTTGGCTAACACTAATGAATTAATGAATTAATTAATTAATGAATTAATTAATGTTTATTTCTAACTCTTTTAAATAAAAAGACAATACAAATACAAAATATACAATAATACATTAAAAGAAAAAAAGGCAAAACAAAATATAGTACAATTGTTCGAAAAGGAGTAGGAATGAAGCCTAAGCTTATCTGGTCCAATTTTGTACAATTTAAAAATAAACATAAATATATCAAGGTTCCCTTTATATACCTATTTGTCTATTTATTTTAGCACTAAGTGGAACCATAATGGAACCTCAAACCCCCCCCCCCCCTTCTTCTTCTCTGTAGCTCATAAGCAAAGTATACCCTTCTTAAACAGTGCAATAGTATGAACAATCAATGAACAATATGAATGAACAATAGTTCATTCACAGCTTATCATTCACACCACTATAAGGATGGATGTGTGAGTTCTGTCAGACGCCTACATGTACAATGTGACACTATCTGGAACACTAGCACTGAACAGGGTTCTGAGATAAGGGGGCCTTTTCAGATGGGGAGCCACACAACGGCCCGCGTTCTCGCTTGGATCCGTGGAGTCACCGCGCTGCTCGTGTGAATGGCGCATCCCGTAGAAAACGCTCAACACATTTCAACTGTCGTTACATGGCGGGCGTGTGAGCGAGACGAGCGCGGACGTGCCAGTTTCACGGGAGTGTGCCCGCTTGTCGTTTCGCCTGTCAGATTCCTGCCGTCTCCCTATTTCGGCCTGCCTGCCTGCCTGCCTGCCTGCTCGCTTTTTCTCTCAATGAAAATGAATTACAAGCCAGGTCAATCGCTGAAAAGGCCTTTTTATTCTCAAAAATATAATATTCCTTTCCTCCCTAAACCGAGGTCATGGATGGGTGGCATGGCAACGGTGTTTCCGGCCCCTTTTAAACAGCTCACATTGAGTATTACTGCGGGGGCTCACAGCCATCAGCATGGCACTAGGGAGCCTTGTGTCCATATGCATACTGTGTCTGTGTGTGGGATTCAAGCTTGGCTGCTGCATGTGTTAGCGTACAGATTGCTTTGTTCTTCATCATGGACATTATGTAGATGCATGTTACATATTACACTGCATATGCCTTCCATACTGCGCGTGCGTGTGTGTGTGCACGATGACACGTTTGTGTGTGGGTGTCTACACATATGCGTGTACTGTGTGCCCTCATTATCGCTGTGTGCCTGCCTTATGTGTTTGTAGGTGCTACCCGACAAATTGAGCATTTGCATGTCGCCGTAAGCTTAATTGATGCTCTGACGCACGACAGTGTCGCACGCTGACAATAACACCCCTAGAAGGCAATCTCACAGCGGGATGTGTTTGTGCACATTGTGAGCTTGTAGGTCTGCTAGTTTTTAGGTGTGCGACACCGTTGTGCGACAAAGTATAAATCAGGCTTAACAGCACCAGACCTCTGCAGTAATCATAGCTTCATTAGTGACTACACTTCACTTCTGGGTCCCTGGCATCCTTGTGTAGGTTGTGTCACATACTGTACCGGTATATATAGCTTTGATCGCAACCAACAGCATCCATTATTGAGAAGTCATTTACAATGCATTAGGTCAGGGACCGCTTGTCTCCCAAATGCCGCACGCCAAAGCTAGCTCGCTAATCACTGTGTTGAGCATGTATGCGCGAACGGGAGTCATGCCAAACGACATGATTGAATGCCTTACTGTATACTGTACTGTACCGCCCACTCACCAGTGAAATAAGAGGATTCACTGAAGGATTCCAGTATGGACTTGAAAGAGCACAGATATGACAATGTTGTGGATGGTGGCAACTGGGGGAGGGTTCGGTGATAACGAGTCAAGGTTTGGCAACGAGTTATAAAGTAGAAGAGCCATTTGAACAACTTGACCTGAGACTGCTACGGCTGTTAAGTTAAGTTAAGTTATGTAAGGAAAAGAAAGTAATAGAGCAGTGTTTCGAGAGAGATCCGGCGACCCCACTTTGAATCGTGTAACCACTAGTCTAGCTATTTGAAAATATCAGATTTACAATCCCATAATGCATTGCAATGGAAAGTGTTTTGAGCTTGTAGATCTGCTATATTTGACAAAAATCACGAACATATCACAAATCTTGGGACAAAATCATTTCAGATGGGTGTATGCGGCTAAATGCATGTGTCAATGTGTGGTTCCTTGACATGAAAATGTTGGAAAACCCTCACTTGATGACACTTGAACATGTCATGAAGCTGACAGCTGTTAACAGTGTGCAGTGTGTTCAAGTTCAGGCTATGTGTCCATTAGGAGATGTTTTGATCTCTGTTCATGAACTGTACATACTGTAAGTGATGAGAGCAGCATGTACAATTACAGTATCTGTTGCTAATTACATAAATGCATCCCTTTGCTTTCATGAGTACACTCTTGCTTTTATCTTCCGCCCATTGTAAAATATCAAGCCAGTTCCATGCTGAGATGATGTTTGACGTCTCTTAATGGCTCTGCTTTATCAACAGAAGTTGAATGGTAAAGCTTTACATTCCCACCACGTCAACATATTTTTTCTTTCTTTCTTTTTTTCCCACTGGTCCATTCAGATGTCTGGGTGTAGGTTTTCTTTCTTTTTTCCCACTGGTCCATTCAGGTGTCCGGGTGTAGGTTTTCTTTATTTTTTCCCACTGGTCCATTCAGATGTCCGGGTGTAGGTTTTCTTTCTTTTTTCCCACTGGTCCATTCAGATGTCCGGGTGTAGGTTTTCTTTCTTTTTTCCCACTGGTCCATTCAGATGTCCGGGTGTAGGTTTTCTTTCTTTTTTCCCACTGGTCCATTCAGATGTCCGGGTGTAGGTTTCGCAATGACAAACGCACACTGATTTATTCCCAGCGTGTCCTTTCATTAGTGTTCCCCGGTGTTGGCTGCGTTGCCCTCTTAGCTGATGCACACTCCCTCAGGGACCACCGTATACGCGGCGCACGTCCTCATGTATTAACGGTATCGAGCTTAGCATGGCGCACCAACATCTATCCGTTCATTACTCAAGAACGGCAAGGTTCCCAGCGGTGGCCGAACGGTTTGCGGAGCGGTCTTGATACCGGAAGGTCGCCAGTTCGTATCCCCGGACCGGCACGTTAAAATTACCACCGCTGAAGTGCCCTTGAGCAAGGCATTGAACCACTACCATGAAATGTTCTATGAGCAGGGCCTGGCTGTAAACAAGTATCTGATGCTTAGTCCAGTTACCCTGGGTAACTGGACTCGCTTTCCCGAGTCATGAATGTGGTGTCTTTGGAAAGGGGGACAACTTGTATAGCAAATGTTATGCTATTGAAGCATCTCAAGTGGTTAAGTATGCAAACATGCATACTTAAGTGTCAGGGGCAAGGGCAGCACGCACTCTCAAACACACTATTCTGAACAACAGCACAATGTTGTTCACCATCTCTTCTCAGTTATGAGAGGGACTCAGTCTGGTCCACTTGAGTGAATACAAAACAGACAACTGAGGTTGTGCTTCCCGTCCTTATCCGCTCCTTCTCGTCTCTTCACGGCAACTCCTCTGACATTCACCGGGGCCATTATGCCTTGTTAGGAACTGGGACGAGTCGAGACGAGAGCGATCAGATTCAAAAGAGCATGTGTATCATTCTACAAAACAAAGACATTCTTTTTAAATCCTTGGGGTGTAAAAACACAATTTTCGCTGCACTACTTCAACCTGTTATTTTCTCTCCCCTGTAAAACACTAATATGACCCTTATTTTCATTCACAGTACTTGGTGTAGCAGTGGATGGATGGTAATAGTGGTGGCCATGTTAGTTTCCACCGACAGAAATCCCATTCAGTTCTCCATAGACATTTCAGAAAATCCTTGTATTAAGGATTTTAAGCCTGGAATCAAGCCAAGCCAGATCCATGGTGAATCGTGACCATACAACATTTGATTCTGTTGGGTGCGGCACAAGGGGGTGGTGGGGCTTGAGGTATGTCTGTGTCTTAATGAAATCCTCTACAGAGGAAAGGGATGGGATTTTTACTTTCAGAAACTGGCTGTGATGTGAAGCTCTACGGGTTTTGCGGTCTGTTAACAGATCTAGCTTTAACTGGGATTCTTTCCGGATATAGCTGTAGCATTGAGGCCTGCATGTTATGGGTCTGTGTTACTTACAGAGCTTGCTGTAGCATTAGGGGCCTGCCCTGCATTACAGATCTTGCACAATGACACAGAGAGGAGAAAAGTAGCAGCAGGGAGAGAAACCAAGTACACACAGATTAGTGAATATTGGCACCACTGGGTTTTGGCTGGTGAAAGAGATGTACAAGATGAGCATAAAACCACTGGTCTTATCTTAGAGAGGGAGAGAGAGATGCAGAGAGGTTGCAACTATACTGCCAATAGCATAATCTATTCTCAATACACCCCCATTCCTCTTGTCTTGGGCAGCGGTGGCCGAACGGTTTGCGGAGCGGTCTTGTTATCGGAAGGTCGCCAGTTCATATCCCCGGACCGGCACGTTAAAATTACCACCGCTGAAGTGCCCTTGAGCAAGGCATTGAACCCCTACCATGAAATGTTCTATGAGCAGGGTCTGGCTGTAAACAAGTTCGTCGAGCTTAGTCCATTCACCCTGGGTAAACAAAGAACTTTGCTTTGCTCTCTCTCTCTCTCTCTCTCTCTCTCTCTCTCTCTCTCTCTCTCTCTTCACCTTCCACTGTGTCTGTAACTGCCCCTCAGGGGGCGGTTTTGCTATAGAATATAGGTCTCAAACGAAAAGCAACCGGATCATTTTCACGACGTCTACCTGACGTATTTTTTCTTTTCTCTTTCCCATTATTCAACTGTATGATTCCGTCAATCACTCCTCTGCACTCCCTCCTGCTCTTCTTTCCTTTTCTTCAGTTCAGTTTCGTCACCCTGGCTCTCAATTTGGTACATGGCTCACATCATATCACGTGGTTTCTACATTCTGACAGTCCTGAAGGTTGCATAGAAACAGAACGTGAGCCTCGTTTGCACCATGAGCGGGAGTCCAACATGTGCTGCGTTGATGCCGTCTCATGTATAATTGCCTGTTCCTCATGAAAATTACAGAAACTGCCTCACTCCTTGTCTGCACACGCACGCACGCACGCACGCACGCACGCACGCACGCACGCACGCACACACGCACACACGCACACACACACACACACACAGATGTATCGAATATTTAACATTTTCAACAAAAAAGCACAGCAAGTATCATTGAAGAGAATGAAGTGTGGAAAGGCAGGTGGAACTTTTGACTAGGTCGTTCAACAGGATCTTAGAGAATGAAAGTATGCCTGAGGAATGGAGAAGTGTGCTGGTGCTGGAGTGTTCAGAACAAGGCTGACGTGCAGAGCTGTGGAAACTACAGAGGGATAAAGCTGATATATACAATGAAGTTATGGGAAAGAGTGGTGGAAGCTAGACTAAGGGCATAGGTGAGCATTTCTGAGCAGCAGTATGGTTTCATGCCAAGGAAGAGTACGACAGCTGTGCAACATTTGCTTCGAGGATGTTGACAGAGAAGTTCAGAGAAGGTCAGAGGGATGCTGCATTGTGTCTTTGTAGATCTGGAGAAAGTATATACGATAGGGTGCCAAGAGAGGAACTGTGGTATTGTATGAGGAGGTCTGGAGTGACGGAGAAGGATGTTCGAGTGGTGCAGGACATGTGTTGTAAGACAGTGGTGAGGTGTGCTATGGGTGTGACAGAGGAGTTCAAGGTGGAAGTGCGTCTGCATCAAGGATCAGCACTGAGCCAAAAATAGCAGACCTACAAGCTCGTAGCGCGCCACTCGGTGGCGCGCTATGAGCTTGTAGATCTGCTATTTTTCAATAGCTAAATTATAACATAATGTTTAAAACACCAAAACACAAAGAGTAGTGGAAGCTAGACTAAGGGCAGAGGTGAGCATTTCTGAGCAGCAGTACGGTTTCATGCCAAGGAAGAGTACGACAGATGCAGTATTTGCTTCGAGGATGTTGACAGAGAAGTTCAGAGAAGGTCAGAGGGATGCTGCATTGTGTCTTTGTAGATCTGGAGAAAGTATATACGATAGGGTGCCAAGAGAGGAACTGTGGTATTGTATGAGGAGGTCTGGAGTGACGGAGAAGGATGTTCGAGTGGTGCAGGACATTCAAGGTGGAAGTGCGTCTGCATCAAGGATCAGCACTGAGCCCGGCCCCTTGTTGTTCGCCATGGTCATGGACAGGCTGACAGACGAGGTTAGACAGGGATCAGTGTAAAATAAATATAAGTCCGCACCAACAGCTCTGCTCCACAGTGTTTTATTTATTTAACCCATTTAGGCCTGACCTCAAAATTTAAAAAAAATCTTCTAAATCCTCCAGTTTTCTGAAATAAACATTTTCACGATTTTTCAAAAATGAGCTTGTAGATCTGCTATTTTTCAATAGCTAAATTATAACATAATGTTTAAAACACCAAAAGGGGTTCCCGCCCAAAACACTGACATATAGTGGCACGACGTTTTGGCCATGACTGGCCTTCACCAGGTTAGACAGGAATCCCCATGGACCATGATGTTGTTTGCAGACTACATTATGACCTGTAGTGAGAGCAGTGAGCAGGTAGAGAGGACAGTCTAGAGAGGTGGAGATATGCCCTGGAAAGGAGAGGAATGGAGGTATTCAGCAAGAGAGAATACGTGTGTGAGAATGAGAGGAACCCAAGTGGAACAGTGAGGTGAGAGCGAGTAGACGTGAAGAAGGTGGAGGACTTTAAGTACTTGGGGTCAACATTCCAGAGCAATGGAGAGTGTGGAAAAGAGGTGAAGAAATGAGTGCAAGAGAAAAGTGGGTGGAGAAAAGTGGCAGGTGTGATGGGTGATAGGAAGGTATCGGCAAGAATGAAAGGGAAGGTGTACTTAAGATGGTGGTGAGACCAGCTATGTTGTATGGTTTAGAGACGGTTGCACTGAGGAAAAGACAGCAAGTAGAGCTGGAGGTAGCAGAGAATAAAATGTTGAGGTTCTCTCTGGGAGTAACAGGGAGGATAGGATCAGGAACAAGTACATCAGAGAGACAGTGCCAGAGAGGCCAGACTGAGATGGTTTGGACATGTACAGAGGAGCGATAGTGAGTATATCGGTAGAAGGCTGTTGAGGTTGGAATTGCCAGGCAGGAGGCCTAGAGGAAGACCAAAGAGAAGATTTATGGATGTAGTGAAAGAGGACATGAAGTTAGTTTGTGTGAGAGAAGAGGAAGGCTAAAGGAAGTTAATCTAATTATCAAATCAAATGATTTATTTTGTTCGCATGAATGGTATAAATGACATGAATCACATTAGTGTGTTAAAGAAGTATAACTAATTGCATATGTTTGATTAATAACATCTTTGAATCAAGGCTATTGATTAATGTGTGACTGAAGATATTTAATTGAATAAATGGTAATGATGATGACAAAAGTTGTGTTGACTTCTGTGGATCAAGTAATGAAAAAGAAAACAATGTTATCCAGTAATTAAAGTAGTATATTACTGCGTTTTCAAAGCACTATTGGAATGTCACCAGTCAGCCAAAAAGAGGGAAGTGGGAGCAGGTCCCATGTCAGGCTGTTTCTGGGAATGATTAAAAAAAGAAAAGAAAAAAGAACATTAGATAATCATTACATATGTTGGGAATTGATTTATTGAACTGAATTTGAGAAGGTTGTCTGAATGATTAATTGGTTCTGGCAATGACATGATGTACAGAGAAAGAAGAAAATATATAAAAATAAACTGTAATACCTGCCGTGTTCATTTGAGATCACTCCAAGTTAAATGGTGGCGACTGTGGCTCAGGTAAGGAGGTAGAGCAGGTCGTCCAATGATCCATGGGTCGGCGGTTCGAATCCCGGCTCCTCCTGTCTACATGTCGAAGTGTCCTTGGGCAAGACACTGAACCCCAAATTGCTCCCGATGTGCTGGTTGGTACCTTGCATGGCTTCCGCCGCAATCGGTGTATGAATGTGTGTGTGAATGGGTGAATGTAAAGCGCCTTGGATAAAGGCGCTATATAAATGCACCATTTACCATTTACCACACTGCATGTTTTACTGCATGGACTAGAGCAGTGGTTCTCAACCAGTGGTCCTTGAGGGGGTTCCAGTGGTCCCCAGCTAAATGATGGAGAGTTGGTCCTTGAGGGGGTTCCAGTGGTCCCCAGCTAAATGATGGAGAGTTGTTGAGGGGGTTCCAGTGGTCCCCAGCTAAATGATGGAGAGTTGGTCCTTGAGGGGGTTCCAGTGGTCCCCAGCTAAATGATGGAGAGTTGGTCCTTGAGGGGGTTCCAGTGGTCCCCAGCTAAATGATGGAGAGTTGGTCCTTGAGGGGGTTCCAGGTGGTCCCCAGCTAAATGATGGAGAGTTGGTCCTTGAGGGGGTTCCAGGTGGTCCCCAGCTAAACGATGGAGAGTTGGTCCTTGAGGGGGTTCCAGGTGGTCCCCAGCTAAACGATGGAGAGTTGGTCCTTGAGGGGGTTCCAGGTGGTCCCCAGCTAAACGATGGAGAGTTGGTCCTTGAGGGGGTTCCAGGTGGTCCCCAGCTAAACGATGGAGAGTTGGTCCTTGAGGGGGTTCCAGGTGGTCCCCAGCTAAATGATGGAGAGTTGGTCCTTGAGGGGGTTCCAGGTGGTCCCCAGCTAAATGATGGAGAGTTGGTCCTTGAGGGGGTTCCAGGTGGTCCCCAGCTAAATGATGGAGAGTTGGTACCCTGGTCCTTGAGGGGGTTCCAGGTGGTCCCCAGCTAAATGATGGAGAGTTGGTACCCTGGTCCTTGAGGGGATTCCAGGTGGTCCCCAGCTAAATGATGGAGAGTTGGTACCCTGGTCCTTGAGGGGGTTCCAGGTGGTCCCCAGCTAAATGATGGAGAGTTGGTCCTTGAGAGGGTTCCAGGTGGTCCCCAGCTAAATGATGGAGAGTTGGTACAGCAGTGGTCCTTGAGGGGGTTCCAGGTGGTCCCCAGCTAAATGATGGAGAGTTGGTACAGCAGTGGTCCTTGAGGGGGTTCCAGGTGGTCCCCAGCTAAATGATGGAGAGTTGGTACAGCAGTGGTCCTTGAGGGGGTTCCAGGTGGTCCCTAGCTAAATGATGGAGAGTTAGAGCAGTGGTTTTCAACCAGTGGTCCTTGAGGGGGTTCCAGGTGGTCCCCAGCTAAATGATGGAGAGTTAGAGCAGTGGTTTTCAACCAGTGGTCCTTGAGGGGGTTCCAGGTGGTCCCCAGCTAAATGATGGAGAGTTGGTCCTTGAGGGGGTTCCAGGTGGTCCCCATATCAGCTAAATGATGGAGAGTTGGTCCTTGAGGGGGTTCCAGGTGGTCCCCATATCAGCTAAATGATGGAGAGTTGGTCCTTGAGGGGGTTCCAGGTGGTCCCCATATCAGCTAAATGATGGAGAGTTGGTACCCTTATTTGAGAGTGTGGAATGAAAGTCCATTTGGTTTAATTTTACAAAGAGTTAAATTATTGTTAAACATCTGCATTACTTACAAGAAGTCTACACAATAAGAGAATGTAGAAGAATTGTTATTTTGATCAATTTGTTTTCCATCAATACAGCATGGAATTGTGTACATATTTGGGGCTAAATCTGACTCTGAATACAAGAGTCTGAGCCTTTCACTGGCAACACACTGTGTGGACAGTCGGTACTAAAGGTCAACAAACTGTGTGGATAGTCAGTACTAAAGGTCAACAAACTGTGTGGACAGTCAGTACTAAAGGTCAAACTGTGTGGACAGTCAGTACTAAAGGTCAGATTTGAAAACAAGAAAAGAAAAGGGGTTCGCCTGCAGGCAGAACAAAACCTTACAAGTGACACACACTGCTACTTACTGTACTATCAGCAGCTACTGTACATACTGGACAGGGACAACACACTGCTACTTACTGTACTATCAGCAGCTACTGTACATACTGGACAGGGACAACACACTGCTACTTACTGTACTATCAGCAGCTACTGTAAATACTGGACACACACTGCTACTTACTATCATCAGCTACTGTACATACTGGACAACACACTGCTACTTACTGTACTATCAGCAGCTACTGTACATACTGGACAGGGACAACACACTGCTACTTACTATCAGCAGCTACTGTACATACTGGACAACACACTGCTACTTACTATCAGCAGCTACTGTACATACTGGACAGGGACAACACAACACTCTGCTACTTACTATCAGCAGCTACTGTACATACTGGACAGGGACAACACACTGCTACTTACTATCAGCAGCTACTGTACATACTGGACAGGGACAACACAACACTCTGCTACTTACTATCACCAGCTACTGTACATACTGGACACACACTGCTACTTACTATCAGCAGCTACTGTACATACTGGACAGGGACAACACACTGCTACTTACTATCAGCAGCTACTGTACATACTGGACAGGGACACACACTGCTACTTACTATCAGCAGCTACTGTACATACTGGACAGGGACAACACAACACTCTGCTACTTACTATCACCAGCTACTGTACATACTGGACACACACTGCTACCTACTATCAGCAGCTACTGTACATACTGGACAGGGACAACACACTGCTACTTACTATCACCAGCTACTGTACATACTGGACAGGGACACACACTGCTACTTACTATCACCAGCTACTGTACATACTGGACAGGGACACACTCTGCTACTTACTATCAGCAGCTACTGTACATACTGGACAGGGACACACACTGCTACTTACTATCACCAGCTACTGTACATACTGGACAGGGACACACTCTGCTACTTACTATCAGCAGCTACTGTACATACTGGACAGGGACACACACTGCTACTTACTATCAGCAGCTACTGTACATACTGGACAGGGACACACACTGCTACTTACTATCACCAGCTACTGTACATACTGGACACACACTGCTACTTACTATCAGCAGCTACTGTACATACTGGACAGGGACAACACAACACTCTACTTACTATCAGCAGCTACTGTACATACTGGACAGGGACAACACACACACACTGCTACTTACTATCAGCAGCTACTGTACATACTGGACAGGGACAACACTCTGCTACTTACTATCAGCAGCTACTGTAAATACTGGACAGACACACACACACTGCTACTTACTATCAGCAGCTACTGTACATACTGGACAGGGACAACACACTGCTACTTACTGTACTATCAGCAGCTACTGTAAATACTGGACAGGGACAACACTCTGCTACTTACTATCAGCAGCTACTGTACATACTGGACAGGGACACACACTGCTACTTACTATCAGCAGCTACTGTACATACTGGACAGGGACAACACAACACACTGCTACTTACTATCACCAGCTACTGTAAATACTGGACAGGGACACACACTGCTACTTACTATCAGCAGCTACTGTACATACTGGACAGGGACAACACACTGCTACTTACTACCACCAGCTACTGTACATACTGGACAGGGACACACACTGCTACTTACTATCAGCAGCTACTGTACATACTGGACAGGGACAACACTCTGCTACTTACTATCAGCAGCTACTGTACATACTGGACAGGGACACACAACACTCTGCTACTTACTATCAGCAGCTACTGTACATACTGGACACACACTGCTACTTACTATCAGCAGCTACTGTACATACTGGACAGGGACAACACAACACTCTACTTACTATCAGCAGCTACTGTACATACTGGACAGGGACAACACACACACACTGCTACTTACTATCAGCAGCTACTGTACATACTGGACAGGGACAACACAACACTCTACTTACTATCAGCAGCTACTGTACATACTGGACAGGGACAACACACTGCTACTTACTATCAGCAGCTACTGTACATACTGGACAGGGACAACACACTGCTACTTACTATCAGCAGCTACTGTACATACTGGACAGGGACAACACAACACTCTGCTACTTACTATCAGCAGCTACTGTACATACTGGACAGGGACAACACACTGCTACTGTACTATCAGCAGCTACTGTACATACTGGACAGGGACAACACACTGCTACTTACTATCAGCAGCTACTGTACATACTGGACAGGGACAACACACTGCTACTGTACTATCAGCAGCTACTGTACATACTGGACAGGGACAACACACTGCTACGTACTATCAGCAGCTACTGTACATACTGGACAGGGACAACACAACACTCTACTTACTATCAGCAGCTACTGTACATACTGGACAGGGACAACACACACACACACTGCTACTTACTATCAGCAGCTACTGTACATACTGGACAGGGACAACACACTGCTACTTACTATCAGCAGCTACTGTAAATACTGGACAGACACACACACACTGCTACTTACTATCAGCAGCTACTGTAAATACTGGACAGACACACACACACTGCTACTTACTATCAGCAGCTACTGTACATACTGGACAGGGACAACACACTGCTACTTACTGTACTATCAGCAGCTACTGTAAATACTGGACAGGGACAACACTCTGCTACTTACTATCAGCAGCTACTGTACATACTGGACAGGGACACACACTGCTACTTACTATCAGCAGCTACTGTACATACTGGACAGGGACAACACAACACTCTGCTACTTACTATCACCAGCTACTGTAAATACTGGACAGGGACAACACACACTGCTACTTACTATCAGCAGCTACTGTACATACTGGACAGGGACACACACTGCTACTTACTATCAGCAGCTACTGTACATACTGGACAGGGACAACACTCTGCTACTTACTATCAGCAGCTACTGTACATACTGGACAGGGACACACAACACTCTGCTACTTACTATCAGCAGCTACTGTACATACTGGACACACACTGCTACTTACTATCAGCAGCTACTGTACATACTGGACAGGGACAACACAACACTCTACTTACTATCAGCAGCTACTGTACATACTGGACAGGGACAACACACACACACTGCTACTTACTATCAGCAGCTACTGTACATACTGGACAGGGACAACACACACACACTGCTACTTACTATCAGCAGCTACTGTACATACTGGACAGGGACAACACAACACTCTACTTACTATCAGCAGCTACTGTACATACTGGACAGGGACACACACTGCTACTTACTATCAGCAGCTACTGTACATACTGGACAGGGACAACACACTGCTACTGTACTATCAGCAGCTACTGTACATACTGGACAGGGACAACACACTGCTACTTACTATCAGCAGCTACTGTACATACTGGACAGGGACAACACAACACTCTGCTACTTACTATCAGCAGCTACTGTACATACTGGACAGGGACAACACACTGCTACTTACTATCAGCAGCTACTGTACATACTGGACAGGGACACACACTGCTACTTACTATCAGCAGCTACTGTACATACTGGACAGGGACACACACTGCTACTTACTATCAGCAGCTACTGTAAATACTGGACAGGGACAACACAACACTCTTAGATTCTGTTAATACATACTGTATGTGTGTTTTGTGTTGTGAGACACTATTGTTTTTAGATTCACAATAATAATATTCCATCGGTTTCAACTTTCAAGTGATTGTTTGAAATGGCCTGTTTACGCTTGAGTGAGTCTGGGGGGGAGCGCTCTCTAAGCAGGGGGATAATAAGGCTGTGGATGGGATTAGCGTTTGTGCTATAGTTCTAAGACGATGTGTATATCAGCCACACAAACATGTTGTCTGTGCTGTTCTTAACAAGATGAAGAGGTGCTTGTGGCTCCGGGTTTCTTTCTCTGTGCATTCATGCCCACGGTGGCTACTGTGAACTTGAACGTGGCCATGAGTATCCACTGTACATGAATGTATGTGCACACTTGTCCACGTTGGTTTGGATTTTTATATACGCGGCTCATCCACATGCTGCACGGCAGGACTTGTCAAGTAGGTCATGTACACAGAATACACACACGCGTGCACGCCGCAAGCACACCACACACACACACACACACACACACACACACACACACACCACCACACACACACACACACACACACACACACACACACACACACACACACACCACACCACAC
Source organism: Electrona antarctica (assembly GCF_951216825.1). NCBI lineage: Eukaryota > Metazoa > Chordata > Actinopteri > Myctophiformes > Myctophidae > Electrona > Electrona antarctica. Next base: position 31,154,693 of record NC_136796.1, on the reverse strand, counting down.
CACACACACACACACACACACACACACACACACACACACTGCATGCTGTTGAGTAGCCTCGGGCGCATCTCAAACATCCGACAGTATGGGAGTTGCATTCTGACACCAATTATGCAGAAAGGACGGGGACTTGTTGCTGATGCCAACAGAGCAGTGGGCTGTTGGGTTTCCTCTGCGTCAGCTATAGCTCAAGGCATGGTTTTGTAGAGAGGGGATGGGGCGTGGTGGTATCAATACCAACATTTCATCAAGCAACCATAATCTCCTCTGTCAGATGATTTTTCCGTGTGTGTGTGCGTGTGCGTGCACACGTGCGTGTGTGTGTGTGTGTGTGTGTTCGCTCGTTTGCCTATAGGCTCGAAGCTTTAATGCATGGGAGTGGCACTCTCTTTGCATCTCCCAACGCCCCAGCAGAACATATACGGTACATGGGGAGAGGGAGCGGAATGGAGCGGATATTATGTGCATATTTCCTCCTATGTTAGTTTAGCTACTGTAAACCCCTCACGGAGAAGGAGACAGAGGGGGGAAGCGAGGCCTCACGGAGAAGGAGACAGAGGGGGGAAGCCAGGGGGATCACGTTAAATTGTAGATGAGTTTATTATCCCATTCTGGACGCGAACCCCTTTGGTGTTTTAAGCATTACGTTTATACTTCAGCTTTTGAAAAACGCACCGAGTGCCATGCTACGAGCTTGTAGATCTGCTATTTATCTGCTATTCTGCATATTCTCAGATGGGGGTCGGCGGCCAATTACATATCATTTCTGTGTTCCTTGACATGAAATAGAGCACCACTGAAAACTGTTTAGAAGACATTTTGTAGAATCCGGTCTCAGTCCTAAATGGCTTAATCCCTAGATGATGGCCATACTCGTTATAATCTAATGCACCAATAATTGTGCCATTTCCTCCCACAACAAGTCATTCTGTTTCGTGACGCTTGAGTGCGACCGGTTTTCCCCCCTCGTCGGTGTGTGGAATTATACAGAGCATTTTATTTTTTACATCGATAGTATAGTGTTTTCTGCTGAGGATTTTTCTACTTTCTGTGCGGTAAGCATAACGGTTTGAGTCACGCTTTCTCGGTTCCGCTGACCAGACACTGTTTCCCCCCCCTGTGTCATTCCACGAAGGATTCAGTTGAAGGCACATGCACAAAGCCATGCGCGTACTGTAAAAGTGGTGGAAAAGGTAATAAACCTTTTGTACCAATGCTGCAATGTGGAAATACTCAAATACTGTTACAAGTGCAAGTCCGGAATCCCAAATTTACTTACTGTAACTAGTAAACTAAAAGTAGTAGTAAGAGTAGAGTAACTAAAAGTAGAATAGTATTGATATGAAAAATAAAAGTACTCATTGTTCAGAATGTCCTATTCCACAAGGTATCATAATGTACAATTCATAAAAAATCTTTTGAAAATAGCGGATATACAAGCTCAGAACGCATGTCATCACAACAAGTTGTGAGCTTGTAGATCGGCTATTTTCAATTTGTTTAAATGTATGTTTTGTCTACAAAGTAAATAGTAACTATACATAACTACAACTGTACGTTTTCGAATAATTGTAGTGGTGTAAATAAGTATAATATGTGCCTCTGAGAAGTAGTGGAGTAGAAGTAAAAGTATACGGAAAATTGGAAATACTCCAGTAAAGTAAAAATTCCTCAAAGTTGTACAGTACTTAAAGGACCACTTCACCACTTTTCAACATATCTTCATATAATAGGTCCTCACTAATAATCATGAAAAAATTGTGCAATTTATTTCTACTTGGTCTGTGTCTCATAGGAGGGCTGTGGGCAGTTCCATTGACATCATCGATGGGGAATACAAGCTAATAGAAACTACAGGCTTTCTAGTCCTGAAAAGTTGCAATGCAAAAATGGAAGCCATCACTCTCACGATAATGAAAATCTAAATATTTTTGTAAAGAAATCTTGTTTTAAAAAAAATCTGCCTAATGATGATGTCACTGGAAGACGGTTTCTAAACTGCCCACAGCCGTCCTATGAGACACAGACTGAGTAGAAAAAAATCGTGCCATTTTTTCATGATTATTAGTGAGGACCTATTATATGAAGATAGGTTGAAAAGTGGTGTAGTGGTCCTTTAAGTAAATGTACTTAGTTACATTCCACCACTGCGTATAGAGGCACCATGAGGCAGCGCCCGGTCACCCATAACGTGTGTAATGGTCCACCTGTCTGCTATTTCCACCTGACCACCAGCGCTCTCTGCGGTCAGACAGGTCACTGTTGTGTGTCTCCTTGTCTATGCACATTCCCAAAATACACCAGTCAATGTGGTGTCTTGTCAATGTGTTGTCCTGTTGTGCAATGTTAACTGCATTTGGATAGTGGTTTCCTCTGCAAGGGGGAGTATATGGCACTACTGTGGAAATATACCAAATAAAATACAAAATATCAAGTTTCAAAAATATAAGAAAGGCATTTTTTTTCTCCAGCACAGTCGGTATTAAATATTATTTTGGCATAGATACAGTTATGTGTCAGCCTTTATCAGCCTCCACCTCAATAGACGTTTTGGTATAACTCATTTAATTATTGTTAGTTTAACTATAGCCTACATGACATTTCCTTTCAGAGTAAACGTTTCTTATCTATAGTAATTGTGAATAATTAATTGTATTGTTGGCATTTTCTTTTGAAGGATTCACTTTGACAAGAATTGGTGCATCTTGTTTTAGGATTTTGGGAACGAGGGTGGAATGTTTGATGGGAGGGTTGGCTGCTCGCAGCCCCAACAGATTGTGCTCCTTTGCAGGAAGGCATGATGTATGAATATATTATATTATGTCAAGGAAGGGGTGATTATACTGTAACCGTTGATATGTTCACTGAATGTTTGCCCCAAAATTGGCACACCAAGGTCTTCAAACTGGGGGCAACTGGGGTGAATTCCGGGCATGCACCCTTTTATCCTTCATGTTCAAATTAAAAGCTCCAGAACTGGGACAAAATATGGTTTCTCGGCATGGAATGTGTCCAAATGGATGCATGAACCAATTTCGTATATGCTTTGAATATGTTAAACATGGCTCCAGAATTGGCACAAGTTTAACATATTTTAACCCATTTTGGGCGGGAACCCCTTTTGGTGTTAGCATTGTTATGCTTTAGCTATTGAAAAATAGCAGATCTACAAGCTTGTAGGTCTGCTATTTTTGAAAAATCGAAGAACGACTGACATAGAAACATAGCTTTTTCAGAAAACTGTCAGGATGTAGAAGACATTTTTAGAATCTGATCTCAGGTCAAAATGGGTTAAACATGGCTCCAGAATTGGCACATGTTTAACATATTTTCAGTAACTCTCCCAGACTGTGCTGTAAGTGAAACCCGCTCAGAATGTTGCTCCAAAACGTCTAAATGGGGACCCTGCAGTCTGCTGTTGACAGATGCTGCTCTTATAGTGAGTGGTGAATGCCAACAATAATTGAATAGCGTCGGCTTCCCATCTGTTGTAGGAATATCATATTTAGGTCCCTCATTGTTATTTTCCTGCCATGGAAACATTAAGATTTATTTATTTATGTATTTATTATGGACACATGCATTGTGTGTGTGTGTGTGTGTGTGTGTGTGTGTGTGTGTGTGTGTGTGTGTGTGACGTGTGACGTGTGTGTGTGTGTGTGTGTGTGTGTGGGTGTGGGTGGTTGGGTGGGGTGGGGTGGTTGTGAACATGTGTGCATGCGCGTGTGTGCGTGTGTGCGCGGGTGTGTGCATGCGCGGGTGCGTGCGTACTCAATTTGACAGTTCTCTACTGGACCACCAGCCAGGCAAGCAGACAGCTGTCTAAGCCTGGATACATATTCTGACAGCATCATCATCATCCTGATGTCTAGACCGAAAGCCATAACAAAAAAAAGAAAAATGAAAACATAATGCAGAAGAGAAGCCTGGACTTGGCTGACATTGCGGATCGACCATTAAACCTTCTATATCTCTGCTCCCCTTAATACATTCTATAACAATATCCCATTCTCTCCATTTTACTTCCCCTCACAGACTCATTTGTCTATCTGACTCACTCACGATAAGAAAACTTCCATTACATTTTGAACCGTATCCTTCTTTTGTAACTCTGCCGGTTTCCTTCTTAACTTGCAGTTATCCGTCATCTGAGCTCCTTTCAACCTAAAAATTGTCCTTCGTTGCTTATCTGTCTTTGTATCCCCATCCCCCCCCCCCCCTTCCCACCCTGTCCCACCCCCCCTCTCTCTCCGTGCGCGCCCACGCAGCCTCCACTTCCTGGTGTTCCACACGGAGGAGGTGCACGACGTCCTGCGGATTTGGGACGGCCCGCAGGAGGGAGGCGTCCCGCTGAGGGAGCTGAGCGGCTCGGCGCTGCCGCCGGACGCCCACAGCACCTTCAACACCGTCAGCCTCCAGTTCACCACCGACTTCTTCACCAGCAAGCAAGGCTTCGCCATGCAGTTCTCTGGTGAGAGGGAGAGGGAGGGTGTGTGTGTGTGTGTGTGTGTGTGTGTGTGTGTGTGTGTGTGTGTGTGTGTGTGTGTGTGTGTGTGTGTGTGTGTGTGTGTGTGTGTGTGTGTGTGTGTGTGTGTGTGTGTGTGTGTGTGTGTGTGTGTGTGTGTGTGTGTGTGTGTGTGTGTGCGCGCGTGTGCGTGTGCGCGTGCGACGTGCGTGCATGTGTGTGTGAGTGGGCGCACGTGTTCATAGTGCTTGTATACACAGGGTGTGGGTCTACACAGACAATGACAGAGAGATAGACACTTCTGAACTTTGAGTGTACAGCTCTCACACAAACACAGTCATACAGTTCAATTGCCGTGACCACTATGCTCCTACTTCTGTGTGTAGTGTCCACGGCGACCTCCTGCAACGACCCGGGCTTGCCCGCCAACGGCACGCGCAGCGGCGACAGCCGGGAGCCCGGCGACCCCGTGCTCTTCCAGTGCGACCCCGGCTATGTGCTGCAGGGGGCCAGCAAGATCACCTGCACCGAGATCAACAGCCGATTCTTCTGGCAGCCGGACCCTCCGACCTGCACAGGTAAGCACAAACAAACGCCCACATCCCATAGTTCACGCAGACATGCTCTGCTCGAGAATACCGTCTGCAGCAACGTTAAGCTGATTATTGTCAATGACTGATGTTTGCCTGCATGTCATGACATCATAACATAACATGGCAAGGTATCATTCATAATGGAATTTCTGCTTCTCTGCTTAAATATGATCGTGGAATGTTATAGAATACTAAAAGCAGCATTATCTGATTAGGTGCTGATTAGGTACTGCACGACGGTGTCCCCGTTTAATGCAGCCTCGAGACTTCTGCCATTTGCCTGAAAGAATAGGAAAGCATTGTAAACATGGCTTATATTCCCAGACACGGCCATTTTATAGAGTCCTGAAGTGAATCTTAAGTGGCTTGCCCAATTGGCCTGACCCCTAGACATCATCTGAGCTCACATCGACAGACACAGAGATCTGATTAGCCCCCATCTCAATAACACAGCCTCCATCAGACAGACCGCAGCTCTCCGCCCGTCCGCCGTTGTCCTTTTGTTCGTCGTAGGACTACGATCGCATTAACTTTGTGCTCTGGAAAACGACACAAAGTCATTAACAGTCGCAATTAAGGTGCCATAATTAGCTGCCTTGTTCAATCAGTGCTTGGCTTAATTGGTTTAATAGCTGCCGTGGAAAACACAAGTGGAGGCCGTGGGCAGACCAGGTGAGGACCTGTTGACCGCTGTGTCAACAGGCATGAGTTAATTGTGTCTCAATATAGGATCTCCTGCATTCACTGATTCTGAATCTAAACTGTCTTTTGAGAGTGTCAGCATAGCATTTCATGCATTTGCTCCGATGAAGGATTAAGCCAGTGGTTCTCAGACAGACTTCCTCATTTCATAACTCTGACAGTATACAAATGGAACCAAATGAACCCGTGGGGGAGTCCGACACCTAATAGACTAAAAGTCTGCTACAATCCGGTGTCTGAACCCATTTTTACACGTAAACCCCAGCCTCCCTATTTGGGGGCAAACATCCGGCGAGAATAGCAGATCCACAAGCTCATGTGTCGTGATTCGTGAAGATCTGCTATTTTTGGCAAATATATTTAGAGGAAGATGCAGAGGTGGGGAAAAGGAGCAGGCCTAGTCGATCCAGCTATGACGATACATTGGGTTTAAGTGGTTTAACAGTTGAATGAACTCTCCAGATGTGATTTTTTTTATCCGTGTTATTAATGCCATTTTGTCCTCTGTGGGTAGCTCCATGTGGAGGGAACCTGACAGGACCCAGTGGCCTGATCCTATCTCCTGAGTACCCTGAGCCTTACCCCCATGGCAGGGAGTGTGACTGGACTGTCACCGTCACGCCAGACTATGTCATCGCTCTCAACTTCAACCAGTAAGCTCTGCTCATGACGCACACACACACACACACACACAGTGCACTCTGCTCATGACGCACACACACACACACACACACACACACACACACACACACACACACACACACACACACAGTGCACTCAGACTCCATACCGCATTGCACTTAACCCATTCAGGCCTGACGTCGAAATTAAAAAAAAAAAGTTTTCTAAATCATGACAATTTTCGGAAAGATTTGAGGCACATTTTAACGATTTTTCAAAAATAGCAGACCTACAAGTTCATAGCGCGCCACTCGGTGGCGCGCTATGAGCTTGTAGATCTGCTATTTTTCAATAGCTAAATTATAACATAATGTTTAAAACGCTAACGCTAACGTGACATGGATGCGTTCCAGGTCTCAATGGATTAAAACCTATAATCAGATTACAGGCTGTTATGGCAATAAGCAATACAAAAAGAGATTAGCGAATGTAACCGCTTATAGATGCCCCCTAGCGCACACAAAAACGATCAGTTTACTTACTTCCAAATTGTGCCAATTTGAAGTGTTTTGCAAAGCAATTACTGTACTTCTCATCTCACCCAGGCTTAGATATTTTCCAAGCACCTATTCTCTGTATTATTACAATTTTTTCATAGGTTCAGCCTGGAACCCAGTTACGACTTTTTACACATCTACGACGGGCCCGACTCTCTCAGCCCCCTGCTGGGTAGTTTCTATGGCACGGACGTTCCCAGTCGCATCGAGAGCAGCCTCAACACGCTCTTCCTGGCCTTCCGCAGCGACGCGTCGCTCAGCAGCAATGGATTTGTGCTGCAGTACACAGGTACAGTACATGGCGTGTGCACCGCAAGGCATGGTTTATGTTCAGTATAGCACAGGGGTGGGAACTTTGAAGCTTATGTTTTATCTTTTTGCTATTTTTGAATTGGAATCTTGAAAAGTTTTATTTAATTTCAAATGCATTTAGTTATACTTATGTTAACTTTATGAACTTAATTAGGAAATACATTGGATATAAAAAAAAGACAATACAATTGTAATACATATAATAATCATGTTTGCATGTTTGGAATTGTAACAGCTTAAATCAATAATATATCAGTATTCCGATATTAAAATGCGGGCAGCATTTAGTGAAGGTGGCCATTTGGCCCCCGGCCACTGTTGTCCACGTATGGTTTAGCAAGCCAAATGGAAATTACTACCATAAAGTGGAGGTCTGGATTGGCCTGTGTGTGCGCGTGCGCTCCTGTGTATGTGTGTGTGAGTGCGTGCGTGCGTGCGTGCGTGCGTGCGTGCGTGCGTGCGTGCGTGCGTGCGTGCGTGCGTGCGTGCATGCATGCGTGTGTGATGCATGACCTTTTGCATGTGGAAGAGACAATTCATGTCTCTCTAAACTCTCCCTCCGGTGGTGTGGGAATGTGCTGCTTATCGACCTTATGTGCTTTGTTCCCCTTTTTAACTTTGTCTCGTTTCAAGTCCAATATGAGTGAGATTAGCAGTGTGCAAACTGCTTCAGAGACACCGCAGGCTCCCTCCGCTGTGTCGTCTCGATCACAACCCTCCCATTTGCACCACGGCTTCCCTGAGTGTAATTACACTGAGCTGTGCCTTCACAAGTGTCTGACTAGAAAAGAACATAATGAAACACCCAGAACGTGCACATATATTATCACGCAATCAGAAACACGCACCAAAGTTGATTCTTCATTCTTTAAAGATGGTGTGTCGTGAATTTTGAGTGGTGCAACCACTCCTATAGACAGCTATGTGTGTGGCTGTGTCACAACAAAGTGTGCAACCAACATGCCATCACTGACCGTGGCATGTTGGTTTAGAGAGGGCCAGGGGCGTGGCATGTTGGTTTAGAGAGGGCCAGGGGCGTGGCATGTTGGTTTAGAGAGGGCCTGGGGGACAGTCATGTTGGTTTAGAGAGGGCCAGGGGGACAGTCATGTTGGTTTAGAGAGGGCCAGGGGGACAGTCATGTTGGTTTAGAGAGGGCCAGGGGGACAGTCATGTTGGTTTAGAGAGGGCCAGGGGGACAGTCATGTTGGGTTAGAGAGGGCCAGGGGCGTGGCATGTTGGTTTAGAGAGGGCCAGGGGGACAGTCATGTTGGGTTAGAGAGGGCCTGGGGGACAGTCATGTTGGGTTAGAGAGGGCCAGGGGGACAGTCATGTTGGTTTACAGAGAGCCAGGGGGACAGTCATGTTGGTTTAGAGAGGGCCAGGGGACAGTCATGTTGGTTTAGAGAGGGCCTGGGGGACAGTCATGTTGGGTTAGAGAGGGCCAGGGGGACAGTCATGTTGGTTTACAGAGAGCCAGGGGGACAGTCATGTTGGTTTAGAGAGGGCCAGGGGACAGTCATGTTGGTTTAGAGAGGGCCAGGGGGACAGTCATGTTGGTTTAGAGAGGGCCAGGGGACAGTCATGTTGGTTTAGAGAGGGCCAGGGGACAGTCATGTTGGTTTAGAGAGGGCCAGGGGGACAGTCATGTTGGTTTAGAGAGGGCCAGGGGGACAGTCATGTTGGTTTAGAGAGGGCCAGGGGGACAGTCATGTTGGTTTAGAGAGGGCCTGGGGGACAGTCATGTTGGGTTAGAGAGGGCCTGGGGGACAGTCATGTTGGTTTAGAGAGGGCCAGGGGGACAGTCATGTTGGTTTAGAGAGGGCCAGGGGGACAGTCATGTTGGTTTAGAGAGGGCCAGGGGGACAGTCATGTTGGGTTAGAGAGGGCCAGGGGGACAGTCATGTTGGTTTAGAGAGGGCCAGGGGACAGTCATGTTGGTTTAGAGAGGGCCAGGGGGACAGTCATGTTGGTTTAGAGAGGGCCAGGGGGACAGTCATGTTGGTTTAGAGAGGGCCAGGGGGACAGTCATGTTGGTTTAGAGAGGGCCAGGGGGACAGTCATGTTGGTTTAGAGAGGGCCAGGGGGACAGTCATGTTGGTTTAGAGAGGGCCAGGGGGACAGTCATGTTGGTTTAGAGAGGGCCAGGGGGACAGTCATGTTGATTTAGAGAGGGCCAGGGGCGTGGCATGTTGGTTTAGAGAGGGCCAGGGGGACAGTCATGTTGGTTTAGAGAGGGCCAGGGGGACAGTCATGTTGGTTTAGAGAGGGCCAGGGGCGTGGCATGTTGGTTTAGAGAGGGCCCGGGGGACAGTCATGTTGGTTTATGGAGGGCCAGGGGGACAGTCATGTTGGTTTAGAGAGGGCCAGGGGGACAGTCATGTTGGTTTAGAGAGGGCCAGGGGGACAGTCATGTTGGTTTATGGAGGGCCAGGGGGACAGTCATGTTGGTTTAGAGAGGGCCAGGGGGACAGTCATGTTGGTTTAGAGAGGGCCAGGGGCGTGGCATGTTGGTTTAGAGAGGGCCAGGGGGACAGTCATGTTGGTTTAGAGAGGGCCAGGGGACAGTCATGTTGGTTTAGAGAGGGACAGTCATGATGGTTTAGAGAGGGCCCGGGGGACAGACATGTTGGTTTAGAGAGGGCCCGGGGGACAGACATGTTGGTTTAGAGAGGGCCCGGGGGACAGTCATGTTGGTTTAGAGAGGGCCCGGGGGACAGACATGTTGGTTTAGAGAGGGCCAGGGGGGCAGTCATGTTGGTTTAGAGAGGGCCAGGGGGACAGTCATGTTGGTTTAGAGAGGGCCAGGGGGACAGTCATGTTGGTTTAGAGAGGGCCAGAGGGACAGTCATGTTGGTTTAGAGAGGGCCAGGGGGACAGTCATGTTGGTTTAGAGAGGGACAGTCATGTTGGTTTAGAGAGGGCCAGGGGGACAGTCATGTTGGTTTAGAGAGGGCCAGGGGGGCAGTCATGTTGGTTTAGAGAGGGCCAGGGGGACAGTCATGTTGGTTTAGAGAGGGCCAGGGGGACAGTCATGTTGGTTTAGAGAGGGCCAGGGGGACAGTCATGTTGGTTTAGAGAGGGCCAGGGGGACAGTCATGTTGGTTTAGAGAGGGCCAGGGGACAGTCATGTTGGTTTAGAGAGGGCCAGGGGGACAGTCATGTTGGTTTAGAGAGGGCCAGGGGGACAGTCATGTTGGTTAGAGAGGGCCAGGGGGACAGTCATGTTGGTTTAGAGAGGGCCAGAGGGACAGTCATGTTGGTTTAGAGAGGGCCAGGGGGCCAGTCATGTTGGTTTAGAGAGGGCCAGGGGGACAGTCATGTTGGTTTAGAGAGGGCCAGGGGGACAGTCATGTTGGTTCGGAGAGGGCCAGCGGGACAGTCATGTTGGTTTAGAGAGGGCCAGGGGGACAGTCATGTTGGTTTAGAGAGGGCCAGGGGGACAGTGAATTAGTTACTGATGTGCAAGGTAGACTATGCTCCCCACCTATAGCCTGGTGCTCCACCTCCAGCGAAAATAGCTTCTGAGTCAAGACTTATACGCATTGTTCAAATTAAAGCTGGTGCACCGCACAGTGTAATTTACGTATCTCCAAATCACTAAATATTTACACAAGCCCTTAGGCAGCACTATAACTTCTACTTAGAATGGCAGATCACTTTGACGGCATCAACAAACTGATTGAATATAACAAACGACTACAACATCGCCAACGGCAATTACGAGATAACTCAAATCCACCATGTATTGTAGGGCAGTGTGTGTTGGGTTGCACTAGCCCCATCTGCGATTCACACATGCTATGACACATGGAACAAATGCACGGAGTATACCGGTAGGTCTATGCAAGGAGCACAGTATCGAAGCTGTGATGCTCCTGTCTCCATCTTAAAGAGATAGAGAGAGGGGAACGGGAGTCTGTGCGTGCGTGCGTGCATGTGTGTGCTACGTGCGCACGTACGTGCGTGAAAAAACATTAAAGTAGTTTAATGTTTGCACTTCATTAAAGCATGTAAGTGAATAGAGTGCTCCAAGTTTGCCTTTGGATTCAGTCATTAAGCAGTACTTGTTCATATTGGTGTTTTAGTAGGCTGCATCTCTCTGTTTATTCCAGTGTTCATTGGAGGGGATGACTCACGTCAATGTATGCAACTATACAACTTTAAGAACAGTCTGTATGCAATACGGGCAAAGTTCTGCTATAATTTTTCTTAGCACAAATGACAAAATAACTAGCTAGTAAGCCTTTATTAGAGACTTTACACCAATTAGTACTGAACTCACGTTTAAGCCTACACTGGTGTAATAGTGGTCTGCGAACAGGTTGCATGATTATTAGTATTAGCCCTGAAACATGACTGAAGCCAGTTTTACGCGATCACTACATTTACAGTGAAAATGTCTACATAAACATTCAGATTTAAAATATAAAGTACTCACCACGTGTGACACGGGTGTTAGAAATGTTCTGGGACAGCGATTAGCGTTGCTGCATTCCGCGTTGTTTAATAATAGGCATTTTTATCCAAGCGCCCAGGCTATTTTTCTCAAACGGGGTGCGTTCGGAAAACTCAGAGTTGCACACCGAGAGCGCACTCGCCTATTAGTTTGTAGTGGCAGTGCGCTCAGCGTGCCTATATCGAACACACCCAGTGTTTCAGAGTGCAACACTCGTCCCGACCGATAGGGGCGCGTAGTTGAAAGCCTACGGCAAAAAAAACCAGCTTGGATAAAAATGCCTTTTATTAAACAACGTGGAATGCAGCAGTGCTAATCGCTGTACAAGCTAATTTCTAACACCCGTGGCCCACGTGGTGCGTACTTTATATTTGAAATATGCATGTTTATGTACACGTTTTCACTGTAAATGTAGCGATCGCGTAAAACAGGCGGGAGTTAAGCCATGACGCTCGAGAGGTACGAGCGTCATGTGAACCATGGCTAGACGAGTTTAAGGAATCTGTGTTTCCTTGTGTGTTGGGCTTAAAAGAACATTCCCATATATTGCCTGTTGTAGTGTCACGTGATCCGTTAAAGCCGTAATTCTGCTAACAGACATTTTATATTTAACTATTAGACACGAGAATAGTGCCTAAATCTCCCCGAATCTCAGAGCTACAATTAGATTAATTGTAAGATGTCAAACGTTTACCTGACCCAGATTGACCCCTCCCTCGCTGCCCGCTCCTTGCTGTTTCCTCACTTCTTGGCTCATGAGCAAATCATTAGTTCTACATAAGCAGTTCGACCTCTTCGGGAACCTATATGGAATATAGCCCAGTCCATTTGCAGACTGTACACAAATGGGGTGAAAAGCACTAGTGTTTTTTCACTAACACGTTCTAACCGCAAGCCACCCCTTAACTCATTTCCCACAATATTAAGTGCAGTGTGTGATACTGTAGGGCCAATCTGGCTGAGCAGATGGACCCAGCGTGTGCCTCAGCAAAAACTCCCTCTCTCTGCTTCCAATTCTCTACACTAATGAACCGTAACCAAATAATACATAAATTACTGCCTCCGTTTCAGGCAAACAACACGACGTTAAGGCATGTTTTGGCTGTGGTTTTGGCTTCATTTGGAGAGAGAACAGTGGGCTGACGAGTTGGCCTGGCTCGTGTTTGGTCAGCCCGCCTGCCACTAAAATATCCATTTTGAAAGCTGTTGCTGTCAGCCCTTCTAAAGTAATGTCTCTCTCTCTCTCTCTCTCTCTCTCTCTCTCTCTCTCTCTCTCTCTCTCTCTCTCTCTCTCTCTCTCTCTGCTCTCTCTCTCTCTCTCTAACCATGTCTGATTAGATTCTATAGGGACGTGTGGACTGGAAGTCACTGATAAAAAAACCAAAACAGCTTTTATATGATCATGTTTATGCTGAGATTTGGTATCTGGCACATATGGAAAGATGCAGAAACAACATTGCATGCACATGCATTCTCTCACTTTGCTTATCTATCTGTCTGTCTGTCTGCACATTATCACACTCTAGGATCTTTTTCTTCTTTCACATTGCATTTTCACAAACGGAACGGGTGACACCTGTCACACAAACTGCTTAAGTAACACTGGGCGAGCCAGGTTAAATCCTGTGACGAACCTCCTTGCTATTATACTGTCTATATGTCTGTATTTTGGTGCCAGCTATAACCACCCCCAAAATAGTTTTTTTGTATCCATGCTTCCCCTTAAAATGTGTGGAGTGCCCCAAGGTTATTTTGTTATTTCTTCACTTTTATGTAAAGCACATTGTTTTATTCCTGTTGCAGATTTCATCTTCATTCTTTCAGTTTTATGTAAAGCATGAGGTTATTGTTTTGTTTTGTTTTGTTGCTGATTAGTTTGTTTTTTTCTTTTTCTCTTTTAGTTTTATGCAAAGCACTTTGTGACCTTGTTTAATAAATAGAGGTATTATTTTGTAGTATTATATAAAGCTCTGCCTCTTTAACAGAAGAAAGGGAGAGGTCACACCCAGATGAATGGCACGTAAACTACTGTAAGACTCAAACTGATGTTTCAATTTCTCCTTTTAGCAAAATATTCCCAAGCTAAGGAGTAGCCTACTGTACTGTTACGGTAGGAGGCTGGGAGCATTGAATAAAACCTATAGGTTGTATCCTTGCCTAAGTGTCTAGACTAAGAAGTTCACGGTAGTTATACTGTCACAATATGACATGTGACCACTTATGTTATCGTTACACACCCGTGTGAAGTAAGTGGTGCAACTCCGTGTGGCGGTCCCTGGGGGGGTCGCCCAGGGGGCCGGGCCGGTTCCCGCGAGCCGCCCTGCGTCTGAAACGGTTGAGAAATTACAGAGTTACCATGTGGGGGTCCCCAGGGGGTCCCTGTACTGTACTGTACTGTCACTGTACTGTACTGTACTGTTACACCCGAAATCATCATATATACAGTTTGTGTGTGTGTGTGTGTGTGTGTGTGTGTGTGTGTGTGTGTGTGTGTGTGTGTGTGTGTGTGTGTGTGTGTGTGTGTGTGTGTGTGTGTGTGTGTGTGTGTGTGTGTGTGTGTGTGTGTGTGTGTGTGTGTGGCTGTGGCTGTGGCTGTGGCTGTGCGTGTGTTAGGCTGCGCAACAGTGACACTTGGTTGTGAAAACAAACCAAACGCTATTTTCATGCTCAGGCAGACCCAGCCAGGGACCCACATAGCTCCTTAATGAAGTGGTTGCACCACTTAGAAATAGAAAAAGAAAGGTTAGATTAAGCTTCACTTGCATTATCTTTTAACTTTAAAGTGATAGCATTATAGTCATCTTCTGCAAAATGGACAACAAAGTGAATACAAAAATAAATCAATGTCTGGACCAGTAGGCATTCAAGGTCTTGATTTTGAAGATAGACTGACGTCCAAATCTATACTCTCTAAAAACAAGTTGCTCATCACTCACAGTATCCAGTGGATTTTCTCTGTCCCAAGAATGTGTCTTGGCACACAAGATGTGTCTTGGCATCTCCTCCTACTCTTCAATCACCCCCAATTCAGTCATTGTTTTATCTTCCACTCATTATTTCATCTCTTTAAGAGACTAATATGAGTCCTTTAAACTTTTCTGAGGAAAATGGTTTCCAAGGACCTTCCAGCAACACATTAGGGAAAACCTAAAGTAGCTAAGTAGGGGAAACGCTTTGAGATCAAAGCCATATGCCCTATCCAATATCCTAAGGAAATCCTTATGGTGATTTTATGCAACTCACTTTTAAGTTTTAAGGCATTTAAGGGCAACCATTGAATAAATGGTTTTGTGCAACCCGAGCACTGACCTGCCTTGGCTTGTGGAGACAGACAGACAGACAGACAGACAGACAGACAGACAGACAGACAGACAGACAGACAGACAGACAGACAGACAGACACGCAGACAGACAGACAGACAGACAGACAGACAGACAGACAGACAGCAGACCTTGTGCCCAGCACTTCTGCCCAACCGTGAAGGATGACATCCAACATCCACTATGATCAACAACAGGGCCTTGTCATTCTGCAGAGGTTGTGCAGGGCACACGTTCAGCATATCATATACCACAGCCACCGAGCTCGGAAGCCCACCTTGCTGAATTTGGACAATTTGGTGGCAGTGCAGTTTGTACAGTATATGCTATTTTCTTTGGAGTTGCTAAACATAAAGATTTTTTTTTCCCTTTTTTCTTTTTCATTTAATTCCATTTTATGTTGTGAGTTGAAAGGGAGGTATTTTATAACAACTTAAGCACATGAATCCTAGCATCCCTCCCTATTCTGGGCATTATAATAAGAGGCCAATATAGCAGATCAGTCAGCAGAAATAGCCAATACAAGGTCACACAGCATGACGTGTTGTGAGCTTTGTGTAAGGACCTACCCAAAATAGGGATGCCAGGTTGAAAAAGTGCTTAATAATAATACGTATGCTGTTTTGCTGCCAGGCTGAATTGCCCGGAGCGCTTGGCCAACAGTACGTTTTTTGAGATGTGAGGGATACTAAATTGGATAGGGTTGCTTTCATGTGGACATCTTCTACCTGACAACAGCATGTGGTGCTCGATTTGTCAAGACATTGCTCTCGTGACCTCAAGGGTGGTGATTGATATGTCAGAGTGTGCGTGCGCACGCGCGTGTGCGTGCGTGTGTGTGTGTTATCTGTAAGGAATAGAGAGCTGGCGTGTGCTGTGCTGTGCATTGTCTTCTCTAGTTGACTGCACAGTGGAAGTCTTGTGTGACGGACAGGTGTGTGCAGTCAGCAGACCTTGGGCCGGAGCAATGTCACTCTCAATCAGCTGCCTGTCTGTCCGTGCTGCCATACATACAATACACTGGCTCCTAACAGCACATACACTACCTCCATACATTCACTACGATACAGTACACTGGCTCCTAACAGCACATACACTACCGCCATACATTCACTACCATACATACACTACACTGGCTCCTAACAGCACATACACTACCTCCATACATTCACTACCATACAGTCCACTGGCTCCTAACAGCACATACACTACCTCCATACATTCACTACCATACACTACACTGGCTCCTAACAGCACATACACTACCTCCATACATTCACTACCATACAATACACTGGCTCCTAACAGCACATACACTACCTCCATACATTCACTACCATACACTACACTGGCTCCTAACAGCACATACACTACCTCCATACATTCACTACCATACATACAGTACACTGGCTCCTAACAGCACATACACTACCTCCATACATTCACTACCATACAGAACACTGGCTCCTAACAGCACATACACTGCCTCCATACATTCACTACCATACATTACACTGGCTCTTAACAGCACATACACTACCTCCATACATTCACTACCATACAGAACACTGGCTCCTAACAGCACATACACTACCTCCATACATTCACTACCATACATTACACTGGCTCTTAACAGCACATACACTACCTCCATACATTCACTACCATACATACAGTACACTGGCTCCTAACAGCACATACACTACCTCCATACATTCACTACCATACAGTACACTGGCTCCTAACAGCACATACACTACCTCCATACATTCACTACCATATCGTTGCTGTCGGGAGGAAACATCTTAACTCTTTAATTTTTTAGGTTTTTTGCATAAAAATTTGTGCTATTGAACATATGTTTTGAAAATATTGAACCAATGAAAAGTAGTAAAAAAGCGCTGCGTGGGAGTCGGGGACAAAACCTCTTAACTCCATTGGACCCTCAAACAGTCTGCTAAACTCAACCACCTCTCCTGCTCTCATGCAAGTACTGTAATTGACAATATATAAAGTCACAACACCAACTTTGATGATTAGCATTGTTTTAAAAATTGAAGGTTTTCTTCATTTCCTGAAAAATATATATTAACAATTTCCTGAAAAATGAACATTTTGGAGTTATGTGGTTTCTTCCCACCAGCAGAGATATGCACTGCGTCCTGAAGCCCAAACCACGCTACAGTACCTTCATACAGTAGACCAGTGGTTTGCAAGCCTTTTCATATCGGTTATTTATTCAGCAGTCGAGCCACGGCCCCACCATTTGACCCCACTCACCATTCAGACCTAAAACCTTGAATATTTTGTTGCCAATGGATACAATTTTGTCCACAATTCCATACAAAATAACAATTATTCTGCATTCTCTTAATTGTGTAGACTTCTTATAAATTAAGTAATGCGGAGGAAGGAAGATCTATGTACTGTATATCCTGTTTACTAAATGCAGAATGTGTCTACAGTTAATGTACTGCACATAGCCTAATACAGCAACAGCAGAAAATCATGTTAATTTATATACCATAACCTCTATATTGTTTGTATGTGGTTTTCTACACTTGGCTTGAGTTTAATGTTTCATAGATATTTAATTTGTGTAAATGTATGTATATTGTCATTATTCACTGTATTCTTAACATCAAATATGCATATGGTCCTTCCGTCCTTCTGAAAGGTTACAGATACAAACCTTACGTGTCCGCATGGTGCAAACGTGCAAAGTATAGCAATGCTGCTTGGCTGCGTTCTGAACATATCTAGTCTAGTGTACTTTCAGAACGGGAGTATAGATAACACATTAATGCAGCAACCTGCAGTATAGATAACACATTCATGTAGCAGCCTGCAGTATAGATAACACATTAATGCAGCAACCTGCAGTATAGATAACACATTCATGTAGCAACCTGCAGTATAGATAACACATTCATGTAGCAACCTGCAGTATAGATAACACATTCATGTAGCAGCCTGCAGTATAGATAACACATTAATGCAGCAACCTGCAGTATAGATAACACATTCATGTAGCAACCTGCAGTATAGATAACACATTCATGTAGCAACCTGCAGTATAGATAACACATTAATGCAGCAACCTGCAGTATAGATAACACATTCATGTAGCAACCTGCAGTATAGATAACACATTCATGTAGCAACCTGCAGTATAGATAACACATTCATGTAGCAACCTGCAGTATAGATAACACATTCAACCTGCAGTATAGATAACACATTCATGCAGCAACCTGCAGTATAGATAACACATTCATGCTGCAACCTGCAGTATAGATAACACATTCATGCTGCAACCTGCAGTATAGATAACACATTCATGCAGCAACCTGCAGTATAGATAACACATTCATGCTGCAACCTGCAGTATAGATAACACATTCATGCAGCAACCTGCAGTATAGATAACACATTCATGCTGCAACCTGCAGTATAGATAACACATTCATGCTGCAACCTGCAGTATAGATAACACATTCATGCTGCAACCTGCAGTATAGATAACACATTCATGCAGCAACCTGCAGTATAGATAACACATTCATGCTGCAACCTGCAGTATAGATAACACATTCATGCTGCAACCTGCAGTATAGATAACACATTCATGCTGCAACCTGCAGTATAGATAACACATTCATGATGCAACCTGCAGTATAGATAACACATTCATGATGCAACCTGCAGTATAGATAACACATTCATGATGCAACCTGCAGTATAGATAACACATTCATGATGCAACCTGCAGTATAGATAACACATTCAACCTGCAGTATAGATAACACATTCAACCTGCAGTATAGATAACACATTCATGCAGCAACCTGCAGTATAGATAACACATTCATGCAGCAACCTGCAGTATAGATAACACATTCATGTAGCAACCTGCAGTATAGATAACACATTCATGTAGCAACCTGCAGTATAGATAACACATTCAACCTGCAGTATAGATAACACATTCATGATGCAACCTGCAGTATAGATAACACATTCATGCAGCAACCTGCAGTATAGATAACACATTCAACCTGCAGTATAGATAACACATTCATGATGCAACCTGCAGTATAGATAACACATTCATGCAGCAACCTGCAGTATAGATAACACATTCAACCTGCAGCATAGATAACACATTCATGTAGCAACCTGCAGTATAGATAACACATTCATGTAGCAACCTGCAGTATAGATAACACATTCAACCTGCAGTATAGATAACACATTCATGTAGCAACCTGCAGTATAGATAACACATTCATGTAGCAACCTGCAGTATAGATAACACATTCATGCTGCAACCTGCAGTATAGATAACACATTCATGCTGCAACCTGCAGTATAGATAACACATTCATGCAGCAACCTGCAGTATAGATAACACATTCATGTAGCAACCTGCAGTATAGATAACACATTCATGCAGCAACCTGCAGTATAGATAACACATTCATGCAGCAACCTGCAGTATAGATAACACATTCATGTAGCAACCTGCAGTATAGATAACACATTCATGCAGCAACCTGCAGTATAGATAACACATTCATGCAGCAACCTGCAGTATAGATAACACATTCATGTAGCAACCTGCAGTATAGATAACACATTCATGATGCAACCTGCAGTATAGATAACACATTCAACCTGCAGTATAGATAACACATTCATGTAGCAACCTGCAGTATAGATAACACATTCATGATGCAACCTGCAGTATAGATAACACATTCAACCTGCAGTATAGATAACACATTCATGATGCAACCTGCAGTATAGATAACACATTCAACCTGCAGTATAGATAACACATTCATGATGCAACCTGCAGTATAGATAACACATTCAACCTGCAGTATAGATAACACATTCATGATGCAACCTGCAGTATAGATAACACATTCAACCTGCAGTATAGATAACACATTCATGATGCAACCTGCAGTATAGATAACACATTCAACCTGCAGTATAGATTACACATTCATGCAGCAACCTGCACCAAAAGACAAACTCCTGATTATGTGGAAACATACCTGGTGGCAACTAAGATAGTGATTGGCAGATGGAGGAAAGCTCATACTGAGTGATGGGCAGGTAGGAAGGGACGGAGGACGCAGTGAGGGAAGGACAGGGGGAAAAAAAGAAAAGTGGAAAGAATGGAACCGTCACAGTGTGCACGCACGCACGCACGCACGCACGCACGCACACACAAACGGAACGAAGCATGGGAAAAGCAAAGTGTATTCAATCATCACCTCCGCTGATGTTCCATTGTGTTTACCTTTCCCACACAGAGAACCCCAGGGAGTCTTGCTTCGAGCCCGGGGCGGTGCGGAACGGCACTCGGGTGGGCGCCGACCTCAAGCTGGGCTCCACCGTCACCTACTACTGCGACAGCGGGTACACGCTGGAGGGGGACCCCACCCTCACGTGCATCATGGGGGGAGACAGCAAGCCCAGCTGGAACAAGGCCAAGCCCATCTGCATTGGTAAACACTGACATCTGGAGACGGAACGGAGCAAAAGACAAACAGGAGCCGAGGCAATAGATGAAGCGCGCGCGGGAGTTAAAACCCCACTTCTAATCATGTGCATCTTGGAATCCACATTTGGAACAGTCGCTCCAATGTCTCGGACTCGGGATATTTCCGTACACACATACAGTTGGGTTCCATCGATATTGTCCCTTATCATTTGACCCATTTAGGCCTGACCTCAAAATTTAAAAAAAATCTTCTAAATCCTCCAGTTTTCTGAAATACATATTTTCACGATTTTTCAAAAATAGCAGACCTACAAGCTCATAGCGCGCCACTCGGTGGCGCGCTATGAGCTTGTAGATCTGCTATTTTTCAATAGCTAAATTATAACATAATGTTTAAAACACCAAAAGGGGTTCCCGCCCAGAATGGGTTAACTGTCCTTTTGCGCAGATCACGCAAACCTCAGCAAAAAAAAAAGGACAATATCGATGGCCTCCAACTGTACGCGCAGAAAAACACTGAGAAACACAGGAATGCATTCCCGAACAGCAGCAGATCAGGAACGTACGTCTGTTAAATCCGGCACAAACACGATTTTAAACCGCTGTGTTGTGTAAAATAGACCGTTTCACCCGATTCTGAATGGCAATGCTATGTGACAGCGTCCCGGGGCCATCCGGTGCTACATTAAAGAGGGAGGTCACAGATAGAGCTTTTCCAAAACCGTCACATATGGCGGACATTAAACCTCGGAAGCAGTGAACTACTAACTGAACTACTAAGTAGCATTTGGTAATATCTGCCCGCTGGTGACGTGGTGCGGTTGATGCAACGATGCTACAGTATTAAACTCTACAGTTTTATACTCGTCGTTGTAGTTTCCAGGCACAAGCAACAATGGGCATATGCAAATTGAGCTGTGACGTTATCATTTCTCCAAATCTCTGTTGTCTACAAATCTCTGTTGTCTATACGTTGGGGTTGTCTACCCCAACGTATACCGGTAGGTGCGTTTTGCAAAATATCCATGCTAGTGTGGATAGATCTGGATAGAGTGGTCTTCATGTCATCAGTCATCTCTGACATACAGTAAGTTGTAGATGATCAACCTCTATGATATGACTCAAACTGTGGGCAAAAACAACTTTAGTTATACAAACGTTTTATTTATATATGGAGGTACTTATTTTTGCCGCTGATTGGTCCAATGATTTGAAAGATTAGCTCCGGACACACAGACACACACACATTGACACTGACCTTCTTATAGACCGCTAGCTTCCTGCTGAGTCCTACAGAATCACACCACACTTTTCTTTATAGAGCAGCTAGCTTATACAAGCTTGTAGATGAGCTATTGTGAGTGTGACACCATGTGACACATGTTAACACGTGTGATTAATTGAGGACTCATGATCGCTGCACAGAAGTAATTCATGCATGCGTTGGTTTAGTACTATAAAAATCTTTAATTTAACCAATACTATCCTTGCTGGACTCACCTTGACTGTACAGACACATGCATGATTAGTCACGAAATACTTACACATGCATACACTGTACGTTTGATGGAAAATAGCTCGCTGGCACGCACGCACGCACGCACGCACGCACGCACGCACGCACGCACGCACGCACGCACGCACGCACGCACGCACACACGCACGCACGCACGCACGCACAGAGAGAGAGACCAGTTTGTAGGGCCTTGAGCAGAGGAGAAGATGCAGGCCGTGTCTCTGCAGGGTAAACGCAGAGGGACACTTGGAAAACATTGCAATTTCACTCTGGAAAACACCAGGGACGTCTTGCAACAAACCCCAATCAGACAAGAAAAGTAATTTAAGAGTGACTGAAACAGCGAGGAGAGAGGAGACAGTAAAAAATAAATGGAATCTTACACTCTTTGCTTCATCCTTCCCCTCTGTGTCTCTCTCTCCCTCTCTCACACACGCGCAAGCAAACAAACACACACACACACACACACACACACACACACACACACACACACACACACACACACACACACACACACACACACACACACTACTTTAATGTTGGTAATCCTTTTTGGGGTTAATGTTGCTGAATTGTTGTCCTTATAATACTATAATATTTGTCTTTGTCTGTCTCTGTTTCTCTCTGTTTATCTCTCTCTCTCTCTCTCTCTCTCTCTGACTCTCTTTCTCTCCGTTTCTCTCTGTCTCTCTCACTCTCTCTCAGCCCCTTGCGGTGGACAGTATTCAAGCTTGGAGGGTGTCGTCCTGTCTCCTGGTTACCCCGGCAACTACAGCAGTGCGCGCACCTGCCTGTACACTGTGGTGGTGCCAAAGGACTACGGTAAGCCGGAGTGTACAAACACAAAACGTTACATGGCTTGGACGGACAGATACGTGGGTGAAAAGGTGATCTTTGACATTAGCCAATCGGTAGTCCGCTTGGAACCCTGGCTCATTAATGATGTCATTGGGAAGGCTGTAAATCATTTCAAGCTACTGTAGGTGTGACAGTTTTTAATGACGCTAAGTGGCGTACACGTGTTAAAAATCGTGTTAAATAAGGCCTGACGGAAGTCGGTTGAAATATTTTGGAAACTCTCCAGCTGTCGTGTAACTTCTACCGTACAGTGATTGAAAGTGCTCTTACCTTTCTCTTTTATGTCATGCTCCACGCAACGATCGTGTTGTTGAGACGGCAAACAAAATCACCGGTTTTATAGAGCTTCCTTCTAGTAGCTCTCGTGCTGTGAGAGAATCGTCAGGAAAGCTGATAGGATCACTCAGGATGAAAATCATCCAGACATCGAGTACATTACTGCTCTGCCCTGTAGCAGATGTTGCCACTCCATCCATGTATGCACCAGTGGGTATAAAGAGATAGCTTATTTCCATCATAGGTGAGACCACGGAAGCAGAGCTAAAGTGAAGGTTTCTTGCACACAAGGAATGTGTCCATTTTTATCTTGTCTACTACGTGCTTGTACTGTATCGTGTGTTTTCTCTTCTTGCGTCAGAGCCATCCGCATTTGTATTAAATGATGCCGTTTCGAATGTGGGCATTTAGCAGATGCAAGTTGTGGGATAGTAAATGTTCCCTAGTCAGGAAACGAGGTACAGTAACTGTGCATATAAGTAGCGTGCAAAGAATACAATGTATTAGTGCCTCAAAAAACTAGGATACCTCAAATCTGTGCATGTAAAGCAGCCAACTAACCAAGACAGAAAAAAAGAAATTCGCTAGGCAGCTTGATTGTCAAAAGGAAATACCTGGAGAATGAATTGAAAGTGTATTTGTTCATGTCTCATTGTCAGTGAGTGGGTGGATAATCCCACTCACTGCACGGAGCTGATTCAATTAACACCCCGAACGCCCGGGGTTATTTAATCCATTAAATCATAGCGCCCAGAGATTTATAGCAGTGGAGAACATTTAGCGACGGACCGGATGTTATCCTGGATGTGGCTGAAGTAGCTAGATGTAGCCCAAACACTCTAGAGGCGATCGACAACAACAGGAGGTATGATTCATTCTATCGTGACAAGCGACGGGACCGCGGTGGGCCGTCTAACACATAATCTTTTCTTAGAATTGGACGGAATGATTTAGATCAAGAGTTATTCACGTTTTAAGATTTTCCATCTCGTCGGCTAAACAGGGGGGGGGGGACATTTTCGATGACGTCCCACTGTTGCGCAACATCGAATGTTGCGCAACAGACGCTCCCAGCCTGTGGAGCGACGCGATCAGTTTTGATATTTATAATTCTCCGTCCTTTTGATCAATCTCCGTCTTGAGCGCTGGGCGTTACTAATTGATAGAGCGGAGAACTCCGTCCTGTGCGCTCAGGGTGTTAAGCAAGGTACTGTATAGATCCAAGATGTATATGATGAGGGTCCCTTGGCAACCACAGGCTTAATGAAGAAGAGGCGGATTGCATATTTTCCTGATTAAGGTGCAAATGAAATGGTTTTTGCACATTTAACAATGCCTTCATCACTGTGAAGCATCCACCTTTATGTGTCATCGGTCATCTCTTTGCAGAGGGGAGGAGAGATGAGAATAAGTAAAGCAGAGCTTTTCTTTTCTTTCTTTTTTTCACCCAGAGACTGGTGTGTATGGGAAGCAACTCTTACAAAAGGACTTTGCCGCACCGCACACTTCACTTGTAATTAAAGTGTGTGAAGTATATATTTAAATTATTACAAAGTGTGAGGCCCTTTTTTATACTTCCATACGGGCAGTGAGTCACTCACAGCAGCATGGAGTTCTTTCATCTGCACTCTCTAAGTGCAATATGTTGTTTTAGTTTCACTTCCACCTCAAATTATTTATTACAGAGGAGGTCTATTCTCACTATATTATTGACCGGGCCTTTTTTGTTTGTCTGTCTAAACACAAACACGCATGCACATACGCGCGCGCGCACACACACACACACACACACACACACACACACACACACACACACACACACACACACACACACACACACACACACACGCGCACACACACACACACACACACACACACGCACGCACACACACACACACACACCAAGAAATAATTGCTGTCTGGAAGCTGCAGAGACACAAACATTTCATTGCGTTCTGGCATTTCCATCTTAAAGGTCATATCTGGCTTTCTTCCAATGTGTACTTCCCTATATTCGTGGATGAGCAAATATATGAGACTCACATGAACACACATGTAGCGTAAATACAGTACAAAACCACAGGCAGTTGGTGCACTTACTGTACACTGTAAAATCAGGGTGTTAATTGTACAAATGGAACCAAATGCAAGGGTTGATTTAGTTATATTATAACCTACACCCTTGGAGTTAAATTAACACTCAGAACTTTGCTGTGTGTGTGTGTGTGTACTCTCCAAACTGACATTAATGTCTCTCTCGCTCACTCGCTCCCTCTCAATTAATTACATTAAAATGTTGAATTCAATATTTCTTTATTGGCATGACAGTCATGTCTGCATTCCTTACAATGGTGCCAAAGCTGGTAACAATGACATCTCTAGTAAAAAATAAAAACAATTAAGATAAATGCAAATAAAAAGGTAGAATATTTGTACAATATGAATAGCAAAAGTATCTCTCTCTCTCTCTCTCTCTCTCTCTCTCTCTCTCTCTCTCTCTGTGTGCTGATTGTCGCTCTGGAGTGTCTCATTCTCAGTGACTCTATGCCTGCATGCTCACTGTCACAGTGTTGCCTGTGTATAACCCCACAGGGGGGGTGTGTGTCTGTGTGTGTGTGTGTGTGTGTGTGTGTGTGTGTGTGTGTGTGTGTGTGTGTGTGTGTGTCTGTCTGCTTCCCTCCCTCCTTCTAATGAGCTATTAACAGTATGGCTGTGTGGGGCGAAACCAAAAAAGCTCGTCACTGTCCAGTTAAGCCAAGCGGCAGGCTGTATGAATCTAGCCTTGGGACACTCGCGGTCCAATCTGTTACATGTGGAGGTCATTCCGCCCATTCAGAGGTCCGCCAGTGTCTCCAAACGACTGGCTGCCAAATCCCCCGGACACTATACTAGCAACATATTTCACTCAGTGCCCAGCCACACCAAAGAGAGAGGGAATAATTAAAGGCTCCATTTGCATTTCCTGGGCACATGACAAAGAAGCCTGAGGCAGGGAAGCATCACTTTGTCATGCAGCAGCAGAACCATAATGTGAACCTCTATGCCTCAGTGTTTTCCCAACAGTTCCCATTAGCTTGACACACACCTCTTCTTTTCTTGAGGGGCGCTAGCCCCTCCTATATACAGCTTTGTTGTCCTGAACTCTTGTCACATTTGCCATTGGCAATGAAAGGAGAATGTACGTCATATTATGTGTCTGAACAAATCGGCTTTTTGTGGAAACACAAACATTAAATGCCATTGACAATGAAAGGGAAATTTACGTCATATGTAGACGAGCAAATCGGCTATTTACCTAACACAAACATGAAATGCCATTGACAATGAATGTGTGTCTGAGCAAATCGGCTTTTCTATACAGTGCAACTGTTTTAATTATATATATATATATATATATATATTCCAGTTGTCATCTTACATGGTCATGATGAAAAGATCAAGTTTTTTTTAAACATTGTATCATGGTTAAAAGATAATAATTTTGGAACAATAACAAATAAATTAATTCATGAAGTATATTCATTATTTATTGGATGATGTATGACGACATCAGAGAGTGCCCCTTACTTCACACGGATGTGATCTTTTTTCTCCCAACCCACTTCTGCAATGCCTATGCCCCTATACTTTCACTAGAGCACCTGTCCCTCTTAATGTCTGGCTCTGCCCCTATACTTTCACTAGAGCACCTGTCCCTCTTAACGTCTGGCTCTGCCCCTATACTTTCACTAGAGCACCTGTCCCTCTTAACGTCTGGCTATGCCCCTATACTTTCACTAGAGCACCTGTCCCTCTTAACATCTGGCTCTGCCCCTATACTTTCACTAGAGCACCTGTCCCTCTTAATGTCTGGCTCTGCCCCTATACTTTCACTAGAGCACCTGTCCCTCTTAACGTCTGGCTATGCCCCTATACTTTCACTAGAGCACCTGTCCCTCTTAACATCTGGCTATGCCCCTATACTTTCACTAGAGCCCCTGTCCCTCTTAACATCTGGCTATGCCCCTATACTTTCACTAGAGCCCCTGTCCTCTTAACATCTGGCTATGCCCCTATACTTTCACTAGAGCCCCTGTCCCTCTTAATGTCTGGCTATGCCCCTATACTTTCACTAGAGCCCCTGTCCCTCTTAACATCTGGCTATGCCCCTATACTTTCACTAATGCCCCTGTCCCTCTTAATGTCTGGCTATGCCCCTATACTTTCACTAGAGCACCTGTCCCTCTTAATGTCTGGCTATGCCCCTATACTTTCACTAGAGCCCCTGTCCCTCTTAACATCTGGCTATGCCCCTATACTTTCACTAATGCCCCTGTCCCTCTTAACATCTGGCTATGCCCCTATACTTTCACTAATGCCCCTGTCCCTCTTAATGTCTGGCTATGCCCCTATACTTTCACTAGAGCCCCTGTCCCTCTTAATGTCTGGCTATGCCCCTATACTTTCACTAGAGCCCCTGTCCCTCTTAATGTCTGGCTCTGCCCCTATAGCCATGATGAGATTGCATTGGATAACAGACAGTGGAAGAGAGGAGGAGGAGGTTTTATGGCCCAGGCAGTTTCACGACGCTGACCTCTGTGTTATCAGAAAATAGTTTTTTGATCACATTTTAGGTTCATTTCATTTTTCATTTGCAACTTCTGGAGCAGAAATACATTTCATAGTAACATTTTTTTAGATTGAGACGTTGTTGACAGAATGTAGTCTACCAGAAAACCACCCTGAGGTGTTCCAATTTGCTAAGGCCAGGCGGGGCCTCGGGCCAGCTCAATTTTCGGGCCTGTTGAGAACTGTAGTTTTTGCTGGCTGCCGGGCACGGCTGCCGGGCACTCAATAACTTTGAGGCAGGCCCGTCTAGAGTTTGAATGGACAGGTATCAGTCAAAAGGAAGACATCGAAGAGGAAGGACGGGTGGGGATGGAAGGATCAACATCTGGAATGTCAGAACAGGTCAGCTCCATATATGGAGATCTAATGGTTTGAGGTCAGATGTAGAGTTGCTGGCCAGCTCCATATATGCAGATCTAGATGATATCTTCTCCATGTATGGCTATCCAGGATTTGATGAGGTCAGTGTTGTGATCTTCATACATGGAGACGGCCATATATGGAGCGTGTCACGAGGCGTGATGGACTGACGGCCATATATGGTGGCATGACGTGTCATGAGGCGCGACGGACTGACAACCATATATGGAGGTGTGATGGATGGATGGACTGACTGACAGTTTTTGCAGGTTTTGATAGTAATCTGCGACCTACGGTCACAAGATTCCCAGTTTCTGTATACAACTCACTCACTAGGGTCACCACACGGCTCAAGCCCGCCTCTCGTCAGCGTGCCTGCATTGTTTTGTGATGTAAAAAGTCATCAGAATCAAAATGTTATCAGAAAACATAATTGTTGTTCAAGGTGAAATAGAGATCGATTTAGAACTGGCAGTCCTTCACGAAGTTAAGGAGTAGTCCTGGAGGCATGGCTATAGCAGAAGTTGGTTGGGGCCGGAAAATCACGCGTTTTTTTTGTATGTTTTTATTTCTGACGTAATGACATCGTAATGACAATGATTTTTATTGAGTTTCATGAGCCGTTGGTTGCGTTGTCACCGCAAAAAAAATAGCTTGAAGATTCATCTGATTCTCAGGCTAATAGCAACTTTATGTCAAATGGTGAACCAGTTTCTTATGTTTTATTTGTTTATGTTTGTTATCCTCACGTTTAATCACAAGAGGATTATTATCTAACACATTGTTCGCACCAACCTCCATGTTGGTACATGGAGGTTACCCCCTGTCAGGTGATAAGAAGGGGGTAACCTCCATGTTGGTACATGGAGGTTACCCCCTGTCAGGTGATAAAAAGGGGGTAACCTCCATGTTGGTACATGGAGGTTACCCCCTGTCAGGTGATAAAAAGGGGGTAACCTCCATGTTGGTACATGGAGGTTACCCCCTGTCAGGTGATAAAAAGGGGGTAACCTCCATGTTGGTACATGGAGGTTACCCCCTGTCAGGTGATAAAAAGGGGGTAACCTCCATGTTGGTACATGGAGGTTGTTATCACCCTGTCAGGTGATAAAAAGGGGGTAACCTCCATGTTGGTACATGGAGGTTGTTATCACCCTGTCAGGTGATAAAAAGCAACCTGTTCACTCCTCATGCATTGAAGGAAGCATGATCTCAGTTCAGGGTTTAGGCAATACAAAAATAAACTATTACTTCATTGACGGGGTCCCCAACGGGTCTATAGTTCTCCTCCTTTTTTCCCTCTCTACACCAAATCACATGCTGTGAGCTTGTAGATCTATTCTTTTCACTGAATGTTTGCCTATTATGACATGCCCAGGTGTTTTAAGCATTATGTTATGCTTTAGCTATTGAAAAATAGCAGATCTACAAGCTCGTAGCACGGCACCGAGTGCCGCGCTACGAGCTTGTAGATCTGCTATTTTTGAAAATCCGTGAAAATGTGGCACGACTCTTTGAATTTATATATTCTTTCACAGTGAATGTTTTTAACTCAAATCTTTGCTTCTGGGTGGTCCCTGGAACAACAGATTTTCAGATGGGGGTCAGCGGCCAAATACAGATACATTCTTTCATCGTCTTCATCAGGGTATCTCATACCAATGATTTGACCAACATTTTGACAGCCTGTCGAAATTTTGGTAATTAAAATAAACAGTATTGTTCCATAGAATCTTGCTGGCTGCTGCCGGCACCTCTTATTTCAGTTCCTGCTGGACCATTTTGACACCAAAATGTCTGTTTGTGTTGTGTTGAAAGCCTTTCAAAAGATAGCATAGGTGTTGGGTCTGATTAATGTTTAGAAATTATGTCATCTTCTGCAATGCAACGGATATTGGTCTGAAATCCCTGCTTTTTCTTTTTTCTTTTGGACATGGCATTTTGGGTAGTGTTTATGTGCGTGCATGTATGTGTGCATGTGCAGTTGTCCATGGCAGAGGAACATTGACTACTGAAAGCTTGATAGCTCATTTGCAAATTCTTCCAAGCCGTTTTCTTAGTATTTGTGCACTGAAATGTTTTCAGTTTAAAGTATTTGGTGCACTTTCCAGAGTTATCTAATTGTGATACACATCTGGTAAATAAAGTGTTTAGGTCATTGTATAATGTATTTAATTGTCTTTCACATTAGGTTTAGTTGGAGATAGTGTGTGTCAACACCTGGTGAAGCCAAATTTGCTTCCTTCAATTTGATCCAAAGCTCTTTTTCTGTCTAATTGCTCCACATTATGTGTTTTGAAAGCTGTTTCCTTGCGTTTATAATGTTTTATTATGTCCTTAGTGCCACATGATGATTTATTATTTGGATAGATTTTGATCTTGCTTGTGGGGATAACCAGCTGTAGACAATAAATGATGCAATCATGTGTAACTGTAGTCATTCATCTAGTGAACACTCCAGATACTGCAGATAGACAGATTTCCCAATGTCTCCAATCAAAACAGCCTTTTAGTTGTTCCCTAAATCAATTTTTCTGTGTCCTTGTCACTTTTCATTCTGGTTCACTCTGGGTTATTCTCTTCACGGTTCTTATACAGTACACTGGATGGTTTAGTATGGGTGGCTTCCGCTTAGACAGATTTAATATTACAAGACACTTGAGACACAGCCTGTTGTCTTTCCTCATCTGGTCCTGCTCAGGACTATAGTAGTGTCATGTAAGGTAAGCCAATATCAACATATTGTGAAACAATACACTTTCAGACTGGTGCCCCTATGTTGGGCATGTCCAAAAGTTAGCAAAAGTACTCCCAAACTTTCCAATTATAATTAAATTAAATAAGAATAACAGTTGATCTACATTGGGATCACAGATCTTAGATTTCACTGAGTGCAATAGATCATTTATGTACGTCCCCTAGTTGTACCCTGCTCTCTATCTGTAGAATAGATCATTTATGTACGTCCCCTAGTTGTACCCTGCTCTCTATCTGAAGAACAGATCATTTATGTACGTCCCCTAGTTGTACCCTGCTCTCTATCTGTAGAATAGATCATTTATGTACGTCCCCTAGTTGTACCCTGCTCTCTATCTGAAGAATAGATCATTTATGTACGTCCCCTAGTTGTACCCTGCTCTCTATCTGTAGAATAGATCATTTATGTACGTCCCCTAGTTGTACCCTGCTCTCTATCTGTAGAATAGATCATTTATGTACGTCCCCTAGTTGTACCCTGCTCTCTATCTGTAGAATAGATCATTTATGTACGTCCCCTAGTTGTACCCTGCTCTCTATCTGAAGAATAGATCATTTATGTACGTCCCCTAGTTGTACCCTGCTCTCTATCTGAAGAATAGATCATTTATGTACGTCCCCTAGTTGTACCCTGCTCTCTATCTGTAGAATAGATCATTTATGTACGTCCCCTAGTTGTACCCTGCTCTCTATCTGAAGAATAGATCATTTATGTACGTCCCCTAGTTGTACCCTGCTCTCTATCTGAAGAATAGATCATTTATGTACGTCCCCTAGTTGTACCCTGCTCTCTATCTGAATAATAGATCATTTATGTACGTCCCCTAGTTGTACCCTGCTCTCTATCTGAAGAATAGATCATTTATGTACGTCCCCTAGTTGTACCCTGCTCTCTATCTGTAGAATAGATCATTTATGTACGTCCCCTAGTTGTACCCTGCTCTCTATCTGAAGAATAGATCATTTATGTACGTCCCCTAGTTGTACCCTGCTCTCTATCTGAAGAATAGATCATTTATGTACGTCCCCTAGTTGTACCCTGCTCTCTATCTGAAGAATAGATCATTTATGTACGTCCCCTAGTTGTACCCTGCTCTCTATCTGTAGAATAGATCATTTATGTACGTCCCCTAGTTGTACCCTGCTCTCTATCTGAAGAATAGATCATTTATGTACGTCCCCTAGTTGTACCCTGCTCTCTATCTGAAGAATAGATCATTTATGTACGTCCCCTAGTTGTACCCTGCTCTCTATCTGAAGAATAGATCATTTATGTACGTCCCCTAGTTGTACCCTGCTCTCTATCTGTAGAATAGATCATTTATGTACGTCCCCTAGTTGTACCCTGCTCTCTATCTGAAGAATAGATCATTTATGTACGTCCCCTAGTTGTACCCTGCTCTCTATCTGAAGAATAGATCATTTATGTACGTCCCCTAGTTGTACCCTGCTCTCTATCTGAAGAATAGCAAAGCTGCCTCCCAAAATCCATTACAGTGGTTCCCAAAGTGGGGTCCGGGGACCCCTAGGGGTCCTTGAGTGGAGTTTGAGGGGGTCCCCAGTGATAGTTAGGAACCAAATGGACCCTTATGGGTCTGTAACTCAGACTCAAATTAAATTAAGTTTGATTTTACAGATCAGTGACCGTGGGGCATTGATATGGCAGCGATGATGAATGGAAGTAGGAAGTGGAAATTCGACATACGCAGATATATTATATTATATAGTATAATAGTATTATATTAGTATACGTAGTATATCATATAATATATAATATACATTATTATATAGATATATTTTCTAAAGGGTGGTCCGCCGTGGCTGTTATCGGCAGTTGCGGCGTCTGGACTGGCGGCCGTCGGATGGACCTCATCTAATTCCCCCACCTTCCCTGGCAGGTGCCGCCGGCCCCTCCCCTCGGCAGCGGAGCGCCTGACCGCCGCTGCCGGAGAATGCACTCGCTCCTTCATGCTTTCTCCCTCATCGTCTCGTTCTCCTTTTAGTTCAACATAACGCCAAACCTGTCCATGTTGCTACTCAGGTGTGTTGTTGACAGACAGGGTGCACAGAGCGAGGCCAGTAATCCACACGATCAAAGCATTGTTTTCAGGGCTCATCTCAGACAAACATTCAAACATTTCAAGACGCAGTGCCACAACCTTGGTACTTTTTCCGTGTTTCGTTAATCTAAAGAGTCAACATTAGACCACCCTATGTGATGCAGGCAGCATCCCACGCCTGTGTATTTTGATTACCGTGTAGTCCATGCATTTAAAAATCAGCTAATGTCTTATAGTTACACAAGCATTGTTCTTGTGAAGCAGTTTTTACTAATAGGAGAAGTGTTTAAAAAAGATCTCTGTTTCCATTTGGCAAAGGAAAAAGAGAATTGTGAATGAGTCATTGGATGTGTCCACAGAAATACCACTTTGTAACACCTGCAGTACTGTAAATAAACATAAAAGCTATTACTAGGGACAATACACACCCGTTACACAGCCAATACCATCTTTTACCATCAGGGCGACGGTACATGGTACCTTCCCTGCAGGCTAGGGCCTCAAGATCGTTTGTTCCCAGAAGTATAGGACTTATGAACAAGCAGGCCCCATCTCAGTTCCGTGCATAAAATGTGATGTGATACCTCTTGGAACTATGACTGGTGGCCTTCTGTTGGCATTGTTTCTTTATTGTCTATGTACTGGGTGATCTGTTTGTTTCCATATGTTTTATGTATATCCTGATGACTGCTGTGCACAAAACAAATTTCCGAAAGGACAGATAAAGTATCTATCTATCTATCTATAAAATGTACTGAGACGCAATGTGCCGAGCACCAGAAGTACAGATGTTATTGCTTGCTGATCTGTGTTCGAAAGCAACAGTAGCAGGAGGTTGAACAGTAGTTGCTCGAAAAGCTTGAAAGCAGCATAGATTGTGTGTGAATGCCCTTCAACTTAATTTGAATGGAGTTGTTGATCTTTGCTGTGCGATAGCACTCCATGGTAGCGCTTTCATCTCCCGCACTATTATCTTTTATGCTTTTAAGCCTTATATTTCTGACTGAAATGGGTTATGATGATCTTTGGGAAGTGGACACTGTCATCATCTACAGTATATTTCTTAGAGGGCATTTTGGGGGTTATTACTTCAGATCGTAATTTTGTGTCTAATTTGTTTGAGGTTATTGGTTCTGAAAGTGCTGAATGGTCTCGAACAATAGCAGCAGGAGTTTGAAATAGTAGACGCATGAAAACCTTGGAAGCAAGATTGCGTGATTGGCTGAGTCTTTCAAGTTAATGTCAGGCAATCACATTTGAATGGAGTGGCTGGTTTTTGCTGCGCAATAGCAGTCCTTGGTAGTGCTGTCATCTCCTGTGCTATTATCTGTTATGCTCTTTGGGAAGTGGACCCTGCTATCATCTATCTTAGAGCTTAGAGGGTGAATGGAAAAGAAGACAGACATGCACGTCACAAACCCAAAATTGGGCTGTGCTGAGCGACTGTCAGTGCAGGATAAACGGAAAACACATTATAGAAAATAATATAAAACGCTCGCAAACTGTAGTGCTTCATTGCACCCAAAAAACAGTTTGAGCTACATGCTCTTCATCAGACTGAGCACTGAGAGACACTCATCTTATACAATCAACAAGATCACATAGAAGGCATTGCAGCTGTAACGGACAACAAACTCAAACTCATGAAGACCCATTTAGACTTGAGGCCGATAAAGCGTGGCACTCGGTGCCGCGATATGAGCTTGTAGAACTTCTATTTTTCAATAGCTAAAGTCTAACATAATGCTTAAAACACCAAAATGGGTTCCCGTCCAGAATGGGTACAGAGGCGCCTCTTATCGTACTGCAAGGTGAAATACTGAAAGCGAGAACAACATCACAGAGACGCAGTGAACTATAGACAATTCATCTTAGACTTAGATGGAGGCCATTGTCAATCTCAAATGTGCATTTTGTGTATTCATAAAGTTAAGTACATGCACAGTATGTATCATCTCTTGTATGACACATTGTATTGAATGCTTCTTACTAGGGTTCAATATGACGTCATGCTCCAACAGTCCGACAAACTGGGGGACATTTTGGATCCCATTCTGACTCTCCGAACACCTGTAGGAAGAAGTCATTCCCAAAACATACAATAATTACTGGTTAGCTCCAACTCCACCAGCTGTAACTACTGTAGAGGTTAGATGGCAACATTTGGAAACTTTGGGGCATATTACTTCAGCAAATCATGCGCGTGTAATTTTCCTCCAGAGTTCTTCCTACAGTATGTTTCTCTGACATGGCCCATGTTTTGATCCTCTTTATTTCTCCTTCCCCATCATCAGTGGTGTTCAGCCAGTTCACCTACTTCCAGACGGCTCTGAACGACGTGGTAGAGGTGTACGACGGTCCTACGCAGCATGCCCGGGTACTGAGTTCCCTGTCTGGAGCACACACAGGTAAACAAACACACTCACGCACGCACACACGTGATGGTTCTGGTTCTTTGCTTGCGAAGATCATAGGAGGACTTTAGAGTTTGGGGTACTTTCCCTTTGCTTTGAGGCAGCAAGGCACATTGATTTAACCTGACTCCGCCAGATGGGGCAGCAGAGAGTACACTGCATTCCCCCCTCCTGCTCCCATCAAGGCATACACAGTGCTGCCTTGATCCCGCCTCTAGCTGCCGCTGATTGGCCAGGCCGTTTTGTGGCCGGGCATCAAGTCTGCCTGAGAGTTCCCAGATGGGAGCAGGAGGACCCAGTGTACTCTCTGCTGCCCCATCTGGCGGAGTCAGGTTAACATTGATGTCCATGTAAGCCAAAGCTTGACCGACATATATTTTTGGCATTTTTTGATGAACAAGTTTGTGCACTGCAGCTGTCTGGTTGATATTGCTGAGCTTCGCGGCGGCGTTGTTTTATTGCATAGCGCCAGGAGTTTTTATCAGTAGCCGCACGCACGCACGCACGCACGCACGCACGCACGCACGCACGCACGCACGCACGCACGCACGCACGCACGCACGCACGCACACACGCACGCAAAGAACCACAACAAGGGACCATTTGCATGAAACAGCACGTGCAACGGTACAGCGTACTACTGGAGGCGTTCATCAGCAGCAGTGGCGGGATCCGGAGGGACGAGTGTGATTTAACTATCGTCTTCGATCTTCCGTTATTTTTTTTTCCAAACATGACAGGAGGTTAAATAAAGTGTTGTTTGAGCCAGACCCCACATTGTGGGGTCCCTGTTAAACCTCTAAGCAAACGTGCTGACACAGGCAGAGCTGCTGTGGTGGTAGGTGGGCCCCTGAGAGCTATGAACAGGAGTCAATGGAGACGATAACAACAACTAAAGAGGCACTGGGGTAACATACTAGACCGGCTGGCTCCAAACGCGCGCGCACACATGGCAACTACAATGCACACAACACAGTACATCCGCGTTGGCATTGCAGGTGAACCTGATGGCACATGTACAGTACAGTACGAGTACGACACAGAGGTGCGGACACCCACCACGTGTGCTCGCTTGTGCTTGTACACGGCGGATTTGGGTAGGTTTGGGTTTTTCCCACTGTAAATAATTGTGGTTTTTTGGAGGGCTACAAAATAAAAGGCAGTCCAGTTGAAATACTAGCCGAGGATGGAGGTGTGTTCTGGGAATTGAAAGGCAGAAGGTTAATTGAGAGGTTTCACAAAACGGACAACTTGAATGGTTGTACTGAACCTCCCATCGATGCAGGGCGGGGGTTGAGCGAGAGAGAGTGCAGGGTTTTTTCTTGTTTTTTTTTCTTGAGGGGGGTCAGCTTATAGTCCGGAGGCTTAGTGCACTTTTTTAGGAGAATAGTGCACTTGCGGATAAAAGCGCCAATTTTGTATTAGCTTAGTGAATAGACACTGTGGGAGGGTGAAGAAACAGGAGTCCCCCCCACACGCACACCCCCACACAAGTTGCACTAAAAAATGCGAAGATGGACACACACACACGCACATGCACATGCACACGCACATCTAAACATTATGCACGCGTGCATACAATATATGAGTACAAAACATGCATTATGCATGAAAATGGTTAATGTGTCCCACACATCATCAGCACATACATTATGCATACATAAATATGCATAATTATGTGCACACATGCAGCACCTGACACAAAAAATATAGAATGGTGGGATTTCACCCACACACAAGTACACTAGACAAGTTATGTTCACGCCCGGACGTAACATTTAGGTGGTGCATGGCACTGCATAATTACTCTTCCACCATGATGGTGTGGGTGGAGCAGTGTTGTTTTCGTCGACTAAAACTAAGACGAAAAATGTTCGACGACTACCTTTTTTCATTGACTAACACCAATTAAAAACTAAAGAAAAATGAATCTACAGTATGATGACTAAAAAACTAAGACTAAATATATTGACAATTTCGTCAACAAATAAAAACTAATGTTAGGGAGGGACTAGTGGCCAAGAGATCCAGTTTTATGCTAGGTTGCATGCTGAAAATAGCAGACGCGTTGTGAGCTTGTAGATCTGCTATTTTCAGCATGCAACCAAAATTTTAGACTGTAGATTTAGTCGACTAAAATCGTATGACATTTAGTCGACTAAAACTGAACTAACACTAGAACATGTGACTAAAACTAAATTAATTATTCAAAAGACTATGACTAAAACTAAAATGTACTGTCAAAAACAACACTGAGGTGGAGTGATTATGTTGGCTAATATACAACAAGCAAGCATGAGGGGACATTGCACTCTCACTCGATCCTCTGCATTGTTTTCGTCATTGCAGTGTTGATTTTGAAAACGGAGCTATATGACTAAATACATTGACAATTTCGTCAACAAATACAAACTATAGACTAAAATGTTAGGAGTAGCTATAGTGGAGAAGAGATCCAGTATAAGTAAAATACACAAGTCATTTTACACTTGGTTGCATGTTGGAAGTGTAAAATAGTCATTATGACGGCATCAAGGCCCTCCAAAATACATTTTAGTTGACTAAATCAACTGTAGATTTAGTCGACTAAAATCGTAAGATATTTAGTCGACTAAAACTAGACACTAAAACATTCCAGGTGACTAAAATGTGACAAAAACTATATGAAAGCTATCCAAGAGACTGTGACTAAAACTAAAATAAAAAAGACGGGACAAATCGCTCTTTTTGGCAGGAAAGTGAAAGGTAGCGGTCGCGGAATTAACGGAGGCCGTGTAGATAAACACGTGGAAATTAGAGGAAAGAAACGGGTTGAATAAATGGACGACTACGAAGTGCAGGAAAGATAACGGCGGGGCGGGTGACGTGGTACATAAAAGAGTCAATAGAGAAATTGGAAGAGACTTATCTAAATGCTAATTTCTAAATTGATTTCAACCAAGCCCTTTGTTACTAACTTGGTCCTCATTTAAAATGTGATTGGAAAGTCAATTTTCGTTCAACTTCAATTCAATTTGACCACCTCTCTGCGGGTAACATCAGTGCACTTCACATTATCTGTGTTACACTGTCACCGTACTCCCAGATAATCATTCATTTGCAAAGTGTAAAGTACGGTTTCCAAAGTATATAATCCCCAATCCCCACTTTACTTAATCCCGTTCAAGTGCAGAGAGGATATAGGTCTGCTTTGGAAAGATTGCACCGTTGTAATTTGCCAAAGTACCTCAAAAGCCCAAAATGTCCTTGAGCAGTGCATGGCACCCCAACCTGCTGACTGTGTGAACCAGCCTGCCATTGAAAAGTGAGCTCACATGGACTTCAGAGATTTGATTCAGTTAACAGTGGCTCTGTCCTCAGTGTCCTGTAACATGGAGCAGGAAGCTGAGATAACATACTAGAAATGCATTATGTGCTTTCGTACAGTTTTTGTTTCTACATATAGAGAAAGAGTAAGTGACTTTCTTAAAATGAGTGTTAAAAAGCTCTATATTGTGTTAGTACTCATTGCTATATAGAGTGTTTGTTCAGTAACAGGCGTCTCCATGTCTCTCCAGCTTTTTATTAAACAGAAAATGCATTTTGTTTTTACCAATTGTATCCAATCAGGATAGAGAACTCAGCCAGGATATATTACAGATTAAACAAGTGGAATTGTAAGTTATGACACAAAGAAATGAGCAGACAAATTTGGAACTGGACCACTATAAAAATTAAGCTGATAAATGGCTACTCTCTCCTGTTGTCACCTACCTGGAAATGTATTGTCTGTTTTTTTTATGATTTAAAATTGTATTGCTTTTTCAGTTAAGTCACAAGGGAATAACTGAGAATGTACATAAAATAATCATACCATTAAGACAACAAATGAAACAAAACTAGACAAGAAAAGAATAAAAACATTACACTACGAAACCTTTACAGAAAAGATAATACAGACAGACACTCCTACCTTTTAAACACATGAATCCGGATGTCCTGATTCTGGGCATGTGAGGGCAGATTCACATTGAGTCTGTTTGATTCTAACTGTTCCCGAATACGATTGCCTGGTCCCCCGCTGGCCATGATTCACATTGGCCAATGATTCTAACTGTATTCAATGCTTTCACATTGCATCGATCCGTATCCGAGTACGCTTCAATCGGTCCCGAGACTACCTCCATTCGGTCCCGGGAACGGTTGGGTGGACCTCTCCGGGGAACGGTACACAGCATTCACACTACACCACAACATCTGCCAAGTGGTCCCGAGTGCGTAACCTGGACCTTAGTGTGAATCTGCCCTAGTTTCTACAAGGACGATCTAAAAGCTTCCAGCGCGTTGCCAGCTTAGATCATCTAGCTAGTCTCCCTCTAGTCATTTGGTTGGACTGTCAGGGGTCACTATACTATGCTGAGTGTCTTGCTCAGACAGGGACACATCAACACGTAGCCATGGGCAGAAAAGGGAGGCGAACCACTTAACTTCTGATTCACCACACAGCCTCTCTCTCTACCTCAGTCAGTTACGGCCCCAACAAATTATTCAAGCGAAAGCTGAGAACTCGGCTCATCACGTTTTACATGCTTGTTTGTAAATTTTTCACGGCATGGCTGTCCCTACTACAGTAGTTGGATCATTCATATGGAGTCACCCGCTGACACACCTTGTTTGTTCTGTCTGGATTAATAGCTGCCCACTCAGGCATTATGAAACACTGTCCCCACGACAGCAAAGACTTCCTCTTAATAAACTACCCAGCATGCCTTGCGGCCCCCCGTGGTGAAAACCGGAGTAAATTGCGGGACTGTGCCGTCCGAGTTCGCTCAGGACACCGACGGGAACAAACTGTTGACAGGTTTGCCTCAAGGGCACGCCGCGCGGAAATGTAAAGGGACTGACGGGTGGGACTGGCGGGTGCACAGTTTGTCGCACAAACACACATGAGGAGTCAGGAACGCACGCGCGCACGCACGCACGCACGCACGCACGCATGCACGCACGCACGCACGCACGCACAGATGGGCAGTGGTGGCCTAAGGGTTAGAGGAGCGCCCTTGTTGATTAAACAATGTTAGATTAAACAATGTTAAATGTTGTCGATTTTCGGTGGCGACCAAATGGGAAAAGAAACCTTTGTTCCATTGGATCCAATTTACGAGCTCTTGTTTATACCTTTGATTAAAGCCTATGTTAAAATGTCCTAATAGGTGTGTGGACCACCGCAGCCCTTGGGAGCAAATGCACATACAGCATGGAGTGTACATGCACATTTTTGGGCATACATTTTCATCACAGCAGATCATCACAATTGTCTCTACTTTTGTGCAACAAATATACTGTACAATTATATTGATGTCATCTATCTTATGAAATAGTTTACAGCATGTCAAATGATGATACTGTGCAAGATGTCTGTCCAACAGCGCCAATATGATGCCACTTTGTGTCAGGTCATCTGTCTCAGTCATTTTGTTTTCATGACAGGAAATCCATCAAAGGGGCTAAAATAGATTATGACAGCAGTAGCACCATTACTTAGCATATACATATGCTGTTCTAATTTAAGCTATGTTAAAGATAAACTAAAAAGCAGTACAATTTAATTTCACTTACCCACAGTTCGATTCATATTTGATTTTGTATCTGGGACCCCAATTCACACAGTTAATTTCAACACGGTATGTCAACGTACTCTTTATTCTGTTTAACTGTTTGCATTGTTACTTTCTACTTCAACTTTACGTTATTGTCAACAATAAAACCGTAACCAAAGCCATGAACAGATATTGAATGGAACGCTGTGCCGCTGACGTGTCCTTTGAATGTTTACAGTGAACCACATCAGGTTTTAACTCCTAGACTTGTTATATAACGCTACAGACGCCTCTTCTTAGTTTTTATTATAGGCCGTCGCTTCGTTTGTTCTTCGAGCCTGCTTGTCACTTATTTTGTTGTTGTTGTCAGAGATATGAGCTGCTGTAACACCTTAATGTCCCCGTGAGGATGCATAAAGTAAGCATCTACCCAATTAAAACGTAGCGTCTCTGGAGGGGGTGGTTTCCACGTTTGACGACAGGTCTGTATCGACCTTTTCCCACTGATCTCATCGTCTTTCCGCTGTCAGACTATCGTCATTAGCAGCTTTCCAACCACGCACCGCGTGGAACTGCGATGCTTAATCCATGCTCACCAAAAATAGCCGATCTGTACGCCGCACGTCACAAGCTAGCATCGCATCAGGCGGAGTGTGAGCTTGTAGATCTGCTATTTTCGTTGTGCGACGGCGTGATATGATGAAGTATATAAATCAGGCTTCATGGCGAGGCGAGGCGCGCGGGTGTTCTGCAGTAAATTGGACTGAGAAATCATTACTGACAGCATCAAAATGCTTTTTGTTCTTTTCTTTTGACCATCAGAGCATGCTAATCTTTCCACTGCACCGGAATATGTTTGAAACGTCCTTTGTTTCAAACATAGCCGAACCCTAATGATTTGATTTAGTTTCGACATATTATGGACCCAAACCCCAATTGGATCGGTGAAATCTGAAATTCATTCTGACAACCGATTTTTACAGACATAGAACTGACCCTGACTGTTGGATACTATTATGTACAAACCTAATAATTACAATTGCAATGAGTCCAGTTATAGGCTAGTCCATATTGGAATCTAGCACCTACACATCAAGCCTACAATAATGCTGCGCTACAAGATACAAAGAGTCGCTGTGTCATGGAGCTACTGTTGTAGGTTTGCATCTGGAATTTGAATCCAGCTCAACTTAAATTTGTATCTTTTGTAACGGCTACAAATGTCGGATTTAACAAAATGAAAACTAATGACAAAAAAGGCAACTTGAAGGCGACTCCCCCGTGAACACTGGTCAGACAGTGGTCAGTAGCCTTTGACCTTGTTATCTACCAAGGCTACATGTTGCTTCAGAGAAATCAATTATTATTACAAACTCTGATGTTAACTTTGTTTCCCCTTTATAGGCGAGTCATTGCCACTGGCAACCACCAACCAGGTCCTCATTCGCTTCACCTCCAAAGGTCAAGCCAGCTCCAAAGGATTCCATCTGGTTTATCAGGGTGAGGCACGCACGCACGCACGCATGCACCCTCTCTCTCTCTCTCTCTCTCTCTCTCTCTCTCGGTTGGGTCGGGTCGAGTACAAGTCAAGTCTTTCAAGTCGAGTCTCAGTAAAAAAGAAAATAATCCTTTCCGTTTTATAATTTTAATTATTTATTTATACGACATAGCCTAAGGCTGTAATACAGTTGATGATGATTTATACACCCAACCCGAAA
Source organism: Electrona antarctica (assembly GCF_951216825.1). Taxonomy (NCBI): domain Eukaryota; kingdom Metazoa; phylum Chordata; class Actinopteri; order Myctophiformes; family Myctophidae; genus Electrona; species Electrona antarctica. The sequence goes on along the minus strand of NC_136796.1, from coordinate 31,112,001 downwards.
TGAAAAATGCACATAATGAATGTTTATCAGAATACTATAGCTACATTCACCGGCTCCTTGTGGCTATTAATAAGTAGGCCTATCAATCACTTCAATTGTGCACATGCTGTGTTCAGTGCGTAACGAGAATGCTCAACCACAGACATTTCTCGCTGTTACAATAGTAGTTAGCCAGTTTCAGGAAAGGCACAATGTACTACTCACATTGGCTGTTCCAACCTTCCCATGGTTCCATTTCCAGGACAGGAGTGAATAGCCTAAACGCCATGCATACTGTATGTGAGTGTACTAGCCACTCCCAGACAGATGTAGGCTGCCAGACATTGCCTGCAGCAGTACAGTGAAATTCAACCATGCGAAGCACAGGTGGCAGACACAGTAGTGAGGGGTGGCACACACACACACGAACGCACACACACGCACATCAGTGTGTGTGTGTGTGTGTGCATATGGAACAGAATGGTTTGTTCCGTTTGTACAGGCTGTGTTCAGGATCTGGACCCTTCCAGGTCCATTTGGCTAATGGACCATTAATGGAAACAGAATTGTATACGCTCTCAGAATCTAATTGCGAACTGAGGAGTTTACAGTGTAACTGTACTGCATCTGTAGGCCTGTTGATTTGGTTCTACTCCTGTTGTGTTGACATGCTCCCTGAACAATGCACCAGAAATCACATTCGCTACAGATATCCAAAGGCCAATGCAGCTATTCAGAAAGTTTAATGAATAATTTACGTTTATCCTTTTTTTATTTTTTTATTTTTCGACACAAAAACAGCAACGCAAAACCATTCGGTGGTAAAATAAATAGCTGAATATCCCCTTTAGATATACTTTGTTGTGCTTCTTAACCCATTTTGGGCGGGAACCCCTTTTGGTGTTTTAAACATTATGTTATAATTTAGCTATTGAAAAATAACAGATCTACAAGCTCATAGCGTGCCACCGAGTGGCGCGCTACGAGCTTGTAGGTCTGCTATTTTTGAAAAATTGTGAAAATATTTATTTCAGAAAACTGGAGGATTTAGAAGATTTTTTTTAAATTTCAAGGTCAGGCCTAAATGGGTTAAAAATCAATGTATTGATCATCTAAAGTCAGTGCTGCGTGTTGCGAGCTGTCCTCCTTTGTCCTCTAATCGCACCATCTTTTATTTTCATTCCTTCATCCACTTTCTCCTCCCGCGCTCAGCCGTTCCAAGGACCAGCGCCACTCAGTGCAGCTCGGTCCCCGAGCCCCGCAACGGGCGGCGCATGGGCAACAACTTTGCCGTGGGCGCCGCGATCCGCTTCGAGTGCAGCCCGGGCTACGCGCTGGAGGGCTCCAGCGCCATCGAGTGTCTGACCGTACCCAACGCCCTGGCACAGTGGAACAGCACCATGCCCAGCTGCATAGGTAGGATGTTTGGAGGACGGGGCGCACACGGACGCACACACACACACACACACACACACACACACACACACACACACGCACACACATTCGTACGAAGTGTTTGTCCGTGTTTCTATATATTTCCGTGTGTCATTTTCCATTTGTCTTTGTCATATTCCCAAAGTGTGGAGTGTCTAACTAGACAGGTGTAGGGCTGCCAGACATTGCCTGCGGTGGGTACAGCGAAACTCAACCATGCGACTCACAGGTGGCAAATGCACTATCGGGGGGTTATGCACACACACACATGAACGGAACACGCTCGCGCACACAGACGCGCGCAGCACACCGTTGAGCAGATGCTCACCTCTGTGCTCGAGTGCTGTCACCAGATGTGCATCCAGCAAAACAAGTAGGGAAGACCAGGTTTTAAGATTGTAAGCACCATCCCACGCTGTGCTGTGTGTGTGTGTGTGTGTGTGTGTGTGTGTGTGTGTGTGTGTGTGTGTGTGTGTGTGTGTGTGTGTGTGTGTGTGTGTGTGTGTGTGTGTGTGTGTGTGTGTGTGTGTGTGTGTGTGTGTGTGTGTGTGTGTGTGTGTGTGTGTGTGTGTGTGTGTGTGTGTGTGTGTGTGTGTGTGTGTGTGTGATGTGTCCACTGTTTGGCAGCTGAGTTACAGGGTGGGTGGTTCTGTATCAGTGCCTTGTGGCCATCTTGCAGTGGTGGAAAAAAGCACTCAAATGTTGTACTTGAGTGAAGTAAGTCCTGTATTCAAGATGCGCTTGAGTAAAAAAGTACAAAAGTTTCGGCATCAAAATGTACTACAAGTATATGAGTAATAGTAATATGAGCATATTGCAGAATGTCCTGTTTTACACGTTGAAATGTGTACAACATTTTTTGAAAATACCCTTCAAATCTTCAAATGACCAAGTGTTTATATTTTCTAATCAAAATCAAATAAATTGTACGGTACGTTGAATAGAGGAAGGGAGCGCTGCCGTGGTCCTTTGTTTGCTGAACTGAATACAGGTGCTCGTTGGCGAGGTTAAATCATGACAAAATAAAGGAGAGGATCCAAGGCACTCCAGTGAGGTGAAAAAAGCCTTTATTGTTAGTTAAGGCATGGCAAAGATCATTACACAAAAAAGGGAGGACCAACGCGTTTCGGCAACCAGCCTTCGTCAGGGTCCCATAGTGAGTAAATTGTACGGTACTTGTACGGTAAATGTAGTTATACTTTACACCGCTGCCCACTTGTTAGTGCCGGTTTGTGTGTGTGCGTGCACGAGCATGCACTGCATGCACTGCAAGTGCATGCACCTCGACAGAGTGCATTTCTAGTTAGTCTTCTCTCTGTGTAAACAGTAAGTGTTAGCATAACTCACCCATGAGAGTCCAATTTTACCTTCTATGAGTGTATTAGGTGTAAATTGGGTGATAGTATTTCGGTAGAACAAATATTGTATCACAGAAATAAATTGCTCAAAAGTACGAATATAGCCACTAATTTAACTTCAAGGAATTAAACATTTGGAACATATCATCAGCACACCTGTGTGTGGTGAAACTAGCGGGGATGTGACATTCAGGTCAAGGATGTAATGTCCTCTGCTACAGCTGCGCTGCTCTGCACAGTTTGACTGCGGGATTAAATAATCGTGAGCTCCATCTCCCTGCCTAGTTTTCACTAACCTTTGAGGTACCACCGCGCCGACATCATCGTTCCGTTTCATGATAATCCACCTTAAAATGGTGTAATCGCTTGTCGTAGTGTCGAAAGATAAGCCAAAGTGGCGATCAACAACACAGAGCGGAGGAGGAACGTGCCCGCACCGCACTGCACCACCGCCGCCATTGCAATGCATTGGGCCTCAATTTCCCAGAACCCTTTGCATGCCAGTGCGACGGATGTTTTCTCCGATGACATCATCAAAACGCGTCTCCTATCCCATTTTGTCTGATGGAAACCCCGTAAGTCTTAAAACGTATTAAAAGCGCGAATTAGACAATGAAAACGTAACTTGTGTAACTCGTTATTGGGAGGGAAGCTGTTGTACATCAATTAACTTGTGAATGGGAGGGAAAGTGTATATATATATATATATATATATATATACCGGTATAATCTTTTTTTTTTCTTTTTTTTTCTTTTGGGATTTTTTTTGTTTTAAGGGGTGGTAGAATAGAAATCATATAGGAATGAAAAGTACTCTTTTTATCACGTTTTCGTGACATGCATGCTACTGTATTTACCCATGCCATAGCAGGGCATAGGCTCTACATTCATTTGCTATTCAGCACCATGGAGAGCGACACAAAAGCACAGTCACGCATCCTTCACTGTTATAACCAAGTCCCACACATTCAGCACCATGGATAGCGCCACACAAGCAGATGAACATTAGGGCACTGTCTGGTTCCCAAACAGTGGTTCGGGACCCATTTGTGGGTCGCGGACATGTTGTTATGGGTCCCCTTAGTTATTTGTTTCCTATTGGTTTTTAATCATTATTTCAAAATATTTTCCAAAAAAGCAAAATGTTCATGAATTAATCGTTAATCAGTAATGTGATGAAATGAAAGAAAAAACTAAAGAAATTTCATAAAATGAAAATAGCCACGTTGTGAGCTTGTAGATCGGCTATTTCCACTAGTTTGGGTCCCGGGCGAATATCTAATTTCTGTTTTGGGTCACGGGCTGAAAAGTTTGGAAACCATTGTATTAGGTATATATTTTTGGTATTTAACTCGAATACCATAATTAGAGTTGAATGTGCTGTCTCCTCTGTTGACTAGACAGAGTCAGTGCCACAATCTTTGTATTTCTCCAGTTTTTCATGTGTCTATGAGGTGACAGTACTTCATTAGACACCCTGGAGTTGTTTTTATGTACAATGATGTATTCCCTTTGTTTAGGGTTTCTTAATGGAGGCTGAACCCTTGACAGTCAAACAAAAAAACAAAAAGTAATACAGGGACATCACATTATCAGCCCCTCCCCGGCCCTAACCCCTCCCCCTTTATCATACAACTACAGCTGTGGGTGCGGCTTAAGTTCAGGTGGATCGCCACCCATCACCACCCACCAGGCAAACCAGGCATACTTAATGAACTGGTGGGGGTGCCCACATAAAAACGACATTTTAACAAATACTGCACACTTTTTTGAAAAGATTCTTCCTCCTTATATAACAATAAGACCTGATGATCATGTTTTAGGGTGGAAATAAATCATGGCACTCCATCTTTAACAATGAACCATTGTTTTCTTTCTTCCCTTTCCAGCATGCATGCCTGGATTTATATTCACAAATAAAGAAAGAAGAAAAAGAATAAATAACAATAAATGGCCCAGTCCCTTTGCACCCCTCTATAATTTGCTGAAATGACACCCATGACTCGGAGTAACGTGCCTATTGTATGATCTCTCACAAATCCACTGATCCGAGCCTCCCTGTCCTCCCTGTCCCTGTCTCCTCTCCTCTGTCCTCCCTGTCCCCCCTGTCCCTGTCTCCCCTCCTCTGTCCTCCCTGTCTCCCTGTCTCCTCTCCTCTGTCCCCCCCTGTCCCTGTGTCCCCTCCTCTGTCCTCCCTGTCCTGCAGTGCCATGCGGGGGGAATCTCACCCAGCGGACGGGAACCATCTTGTCGCCCGGGTTCCCCGAGCCATACCTCAACAGCCTCAACTGTGTCTGGAAGATCACTGTTCCAGAAGGATCCGGGATCCAGGTTGGACTCTTTGAGTTAATAGCAGAATCTAGTATGGAAGTCCTTAAGTTGGATAAGCAATGACAGTAGGTTTCTTACTAATAGACCGAATCATCACGCCTTCACTATGTTTTCCAGTGTCGCATTGGAGCAGTGTTTTTCATTAAAGTTATTTCTGGAAGAACAGGACATTTATGATACTATTAGAGTTGCTGTCCCATGCAAGGAAACCACCTAACTCCATTTTTTTGGGTTTTTATTTATTTATTTATTTTTGGCATAAATCAGTGCTATTGAACACCCTATTACGTTGTTCTAAATATAGGTTGACAAACTAGACATTTTGTTTAGTCTAAATGTCTTCTACCAGGAAATACTGCTTTAGACGTTTGTATACAGACATTTTGATCTGGGCTATGAATGCGTGATTAGATGTTTTCCTAAACAGTCATGCTTTTTTTTCTTTCCCGGACCACTATCTGAAATTTTATATAATGAGTACGTTTACTTTTGGTACTGTACTTTTACTCAAGTACATTTTGAATTCCGAACTTTTACTTGTAACAGAGTAGTTTTACAAAGTATGCAGTATTTAAACAATTGAGTACTTTTTTCACCACTGCTAGCCCCAGTCCTTCACAGTCCTGACCTACTTGCTCTTAATTGTCTGGTGATAAGCTGGCGGCACTAGCATGCTATACGGCAGTGGTTTCCAAACTGGGGTCCGGGGACCCCCAAGGGTCATTGAGGGAGTTCCAGGGGGTCCCCAGCTAAATGATAGTTAGGAACCAAATGGACCCTTATGGGTCTGCAACTCAGAGAGTGTACAACGGGTCCATTTGGTTCCATTTGTACATTCTCAAATTCATTGTAAATTCATTGTAAATACATTTTACAATATACATTGGGGGTCTCAGAGATAGAAATGCCATTAAATGAGGGACCGTAGCCTAATTCAGGTCAAACTTGGGGGTCCTTGAAATGAAAATGGTTGACCATCACTGCTAGAGCCGTAAAAGGTCTGCTCTTATGGGGGTCCTTGGCATAATATTTTTAAATTGGGGGGGGGGGGGGGGGGGGGGGGGGGGGTCCGCAGCCTAATGAGTATCATTTTGGTGGTCCTTGACATGAAAAGGTTTGGGAACCACTGGTATACGGTGGAGCTACCGCTAACACCTGGAACGGCCTTTTGGGAACCACTGGTATACGGTATCAGTGGAGCTACCGCTAACACCTGGAACGGCCTTTTGGGAACCACTGGTATACGGTATCAGTGGAGCTACCGCTAACACCTGGAACGGCCTTTTGGGAACCACTGGTATACGGTATCAGTGGAGCTACCGCTAACACCTGGAACGGCCTATTGGGAACCACTGGTATACGGTATCAGTGGAGCTACCGCTAACACCTGGAACGGCCTTTTGGGAACCACTGGTATACGGTATCAGTGGAGCTACCGCTAACACCTGGGACGGCATATTGGGAACCACTGGTATACGGTATCAGTGGAGCTACCGCTAACACCTGGGACGGCCTAGTGGGAACCACTGGTATACGGTATCAGTGGAGCTACCGCTAACACCTGGGACGGCCTATTGGGAACCACTGGTATACGGTATCAGTGGAGCTACCGCTAACACCTGGGACGGCCTATTGGGAACCACTGGTATACGGTATCAGTGGAGCTACCGCTAACACCTGGGACGGCCTATTGGGAACCACTGGTATACGGTATCTAACACCTGGGACGGCATATTTACAGTTCCCACATGTGCGGCGGCGGGGGTCGTTATGGGACATGCACGAAGAAGAAGAAGAAGTACGAAATTGGACAGGTTTTTAAACAAGCGTTTTGCCCTTGACAGTCTGCCCGGCTTTTGTCTCTGCGGACGGAGCTCATTAAAAGTCCAGATTTGATTTAAGGAGGGTTTATAGAATTACAACTCGCATTACCCAGACTCACAGAAAAGATCCATATAATTGGCTCTTGGACATACCTTGAGCCTTGATGTAGACGTTGTCGTGCAGTAGTGTCACGCGGGAGGAGGAAAGAAATAGCCAATCTACAAGCTCACGCTCATGCAATCATGAGCTTGCAGATTGGCTACAGTTGGGTGCCACCGATATTGTCCCTTATCATTTGACCTATTTAGGCCTGACCTCAAAATTTAAAAAAAATCCTTCTAAATCCTCCAGTTTTCTGAAATAAATATTTTCACGATTTTTCAAAAATAGCAGACCTACAAGCTCGTAGCGCGCCACTCGGTGGCGCGCTATGAGCTTGTAGATCTGCTATTTTTCAATAGCTAAATTATAACATATGTTTAAAACACCAAAAGGGGTTCCCGCCCAAAATGGGTTAACTGTCCTTTTGCGCAGATCACGCAAACCTCAGCAAAAAGAAAAGGACAATATCGATGGCCTCCAACTGTATTTCCCCCCCGCACGCGAGACCGGCATTGTAC